>NC_133131.1:94287815-94624482 GCF_048418815.1 Hemitrygon akajei
CAGTCCTCGGAGTCGCCTGCTGCCGGTGGCCGGAGGTGGGGATGTTGTAAGCGGTGTGCGAGGAAGTGGAAGCGAGGCGAGTGGGCAGGAGTCCGTGCCAGGAAAAAAGCAAACCCTAGCCGGCTGGCTCTCCCATCCATTCTGCTCTCCAATGGACATTAAATTGGCTACATCTGTGGCAACGAAATACTCGGCGGGAGTACAGAAACGGACAGAATCCCCGGACGCTGCCATTGTTGTTTATTTATGTAACAGATTTTCCCCCAAGCCATCAGACTACCAACCTACTGCCCTCTGCTGTGCCTATTGTCTTGTTTGTTATTTATTGTAATGCCTGCACTGTTCTGTGTACTTTATGCAGGCCTGGGTAGGTCTGTAGTCCAGTGTAGTTTTTGTGTTGGTTTACGTAGTTCAGTCTAGTTTTTGTACTGTGTCATGTAACACCATGGTCCTGAAAAACGTTGTCTCATTTTTACTGTGTACTGTACCAGCAGTTATGGTCGAAATGACAATAAAAAATGACTTGACTTGAAGCAAATGTTTCTGAGATTAATTGTGCTTTATAACACCATTCCTCTCTGGTGCCCAATGGAATACGTTTGATTAACACACTAGCACAGCATTTAGTGATGGTGAACTTTGTTACACAGTCTCTTGGATTTACACTCACCAGCGTTCTTAAGCAAGTTTAGTCTCTCAGTTCTGAATAAATTAGTCCTCTCTGCTGTCCTTGTAGGGAAAGAGATCAATAGGTGGGATTGTGAGTCTCCTAAGGTTTTCTAACAAATCTGCTCATAGCAAGTTGCAGAACAATACACAAGAGGCCTAAGAGCAGCTTTTTAGCCCTGTTTCCTGACAGGAAAAGTGATGTGTGGTGCAGAATGAGAGAAAATTAAAGTAATTGAATATTGTCAGAGAAAGCATGATAATATGTTAGAAGTAAATGTCAATGTCAATAACCAAGTGTAAGTGCAATGCCCCTACAGAATACTAAATGCATACTCAAATACAAATACTTGCTGCAGGTACTACACTTGTACAGATGTTTTTGGAGCAGTATAATCAGAACTGCAAGCATCCAGTAACAAGATCCAGATATTATGTTGTATTTCCTATTATTTAATAATGGATACTGAATCAAGGCATACACAATGCACAGAGTGATGAATATTGAAAACATTTGTAGGATGGAACTTGAATTTTTGAAGAGGTACCAAGCCATAATTATTGTTTAGTAAACACTGGCCTAAAACAAATGTTTCGACTGTAATTTCTCATATAAATATTACCATGTATGATTAGTATTAAAATTTAATTTTCACCTTTTTTTGTAAAGTTTATGATATTTTTCCCTCTTTGTTACACTATATAGATATATATATATCTTTATTTTGTACTCAGTGACCTATTTAAAATAATTGCTAAACTTTGTACGTTAAACCTCATGGTTTGTTATTTGTGAGAATTTTTAATTGCGATTGTTTGCTCTGCCAACTTAATCACATTAGTGCTACTGATTGCCAGAAAACCTCTTTAAACTAATTCCTGACAGTAGTCAGCTTCGGGAAAGGGAGATCACACCACTAGAACTGTTATATTTTTGTGGGGAGCTTTCTGCCAGATCTATAATGAGCTCTTTTGCTTCACCTACGACAAAAACAGAAGGTCTGAGATCAACTGGGTGTAATTTTTTTAACATAGAAATATTGTATGTAATAGTGTCAACAAGAAAACACCTGAAGGAATCTTGATTTCAATGAAGCCAAATCATTTGCCCATTTATTCATCTCTCCCAAGTTTTTTTTGTTGTCTTTGAGGAAGAGGAAAGTTAGAAGAGAGAAATAATTTGACTTGTGGATACTACTGGTCCCATGGCTCCATTCTGAAAAAACAACATACCACCATCATCTTGGGACTCTTTCCACCAAGCCAATTTTGATCTAACTGGGTTACTGACCCTGGATCCCATGTGCTCTTACCTTCTTCAACTTCGTGAGGGACTTGTCAAAAGTTTAGTCACATGCACAAGTACACATAAGCATAGGTACAATGAAAAACCTACTTGCAGGATCAGGTACTAGCACATAGTATTAGGGATACAACAAAGATTAACATAAATTATACAAAAAAGAATATGGAACAAAATATAGCCCAAGTCCTTTGTAGTGTAAAGTGATCATGGTGTTACAACACTGAGATAGTGATTGTGGTTGAATCAATTGGTTCAAGAACCAAATGGTTGAAGGGAGATAGTGCTTCTTGAGCCTGGTGCTATGAGGCTTCAGGCTTACTGTATGTACCTCCTGCCCAATGGTAGCTGTGAGAAGATGCCATGGCCTGGATGATGGCAGTCTTTGATGATGGGTCTACTGCCCTGCCCTCATCAGTCCTCTTGGTCACCTCCTCAAAATCTCAGTTAAACTTGCAGGACACGATTCCCCATGCAGCAAGCTATGCTGACTATCCCTAATCATTTCTTACCTTTTGATACGCAGATCAATGCTGTCTCCCTTTGAGGCCTGCTGCAATGCTTCCTGACATCCAAAAACATTCAGTTGTGAACTGGGGTGCTGGTGAGGTTGAAGATTGCAAATGGTGAAATGGTGGATGGTGTGAGTTCCAAGAGAAAGATGAGAAAATAGATTATTTAAAGGGGGCCTACACGTAGCAGGGTCCCAGCATGGTGTCCTCTAGTTAAAACCTGCTTAGATAGCTTACATTCAATCAACACTGACTCAGTTTCACAAGTACTTTAAAGGCCGGCTTCTGAGTGAGTATCCCATTTCCTGTGTGCACTACACATGAGAGCAAAAATCTCCGACGAGTCCAAGTGTATTACACGTTGCACATCTCTGGCTGATCCCTGTTCCTGACACTTCTCCTTACACTTATGTTGCTTTACATTTGGACTGTGTAGCATGGAAGAAAATACGTAACAAGGGGTTCCATTTCCAACAATCACGTGACAGCTTGTCAATTATAGTAAGATGGAGTCAGAAAATTAAATTCTCCTGGCCCTCATCACACCCATTGTTAAAACCAGGCGATTGAGTTAAAGATTAGAACATAGAATTGGACAGAACAGGAACAGGCCCTTAGGCCAACAATATCTGTACCAAACATGATGTTGAATTAACCTCAATCTCTTCTACCTGCACATGATCTATACACAGTGGCTATTTCATGAGGTGAATCTGTACACCTGATCGTTAACGTAAATATCTAATTAGCCAATCATTTGGCAGCAACTTAATGCAATGAAGCAATGCAGACATGGTCAAGTGATTTAGTTGTTGCTCAGATCAAACATCAGAATGGGGAAGGAATGTGACCTAAATGACTTTGACCATGGAATGATTGTTGGTGCCAAACAGGGTGGTTTGAGTACCTCAGAAATTGCCAATCTCTTGGGATTTTCAAGCACAACTATTTCTAGAGTTTACAAAGAATGGTGTGAAAATAATTTTTTTAAACATCCAGTGAGCGGCAGCTCTGTGGGCAAAATGCCTTGTTAATGAGAGAGGTCAGGGGAAAATGGTCAGACTGGTTCAAGCTGACAGAAAGGTGACAGTAACTCAAATAACCACATGTTACAGCAGTGATGTGTAACAGAGCATCTCTGAACACTCAACACATTGAGCCTTGAAGTGGATGGGCTACAGTAGCAGAAGACCACGGACATACACTCAATGGCTACTCATTAGGTATAGGAGGTATCATACCATTCCTTACATATTCATATATTTATCTTAAACACCAGCATAATATTGGTTTCCACTTCTACCCTGACGGCCTCTTCCAGACATATACCCTGTGATAGAAAACCCCTTTAAAAAGTGTATGCATAATAAATGAGGACAGGCTTGCCCTTTTTAAATAATCTGTTTAGAATGATGTGTGATGATCGGATAGTTTAGCCAGGTGGTGAGAGGTAAACAAAATCTGTGGAACATATGGAATGCACATCTTTGAAATACGTGACAAGTAAATTGGAAGAGCAAAGTAAATCCGTTGACCAACTATGATCCTAAACTGAGAGCTTGATGTTTAGTTATTGTAAGTTAATATATCTCAAATGAAATGATCCTTTTTAAGTGACTAATGGCATAAGTTTTACTGTTATTTCTAGTAGAGGTTTTATGGAACAAAAGCACTTAAGGGTTAATTAACACTTCTAATGAACTAATACATAAAATTTGCATAACAATAAGCCTTTTATTACTCTAAATGATCGTGTATTGGCGTCTATCTATTACTAGTAAAATGCCTGTGTTATATTAAAATTAATAATTCTTATCACAATAGAACTATCTAAATGTCAACCATATGCGGAAGAAATCTGTGTTAGTTGACCAATGATAGTCTGAAATCTAGATTATGACATAACCACTCTGGGACAAATGGATTTTGTTCTGAAAGACTTGTATTTGCTTTTATCAGATTTTGTATTATGTAATTTTTGTAATCACGGCTTTTAAGGTGTTCTTATTTTTCCCATTAATAGCTTTTATAGAATTTCTATTTTATTTAAATCATTCCTAAAAGGTGATTTAAAAAGTACCATAACTTGACAACTTAAACAACTTCCACAGTTTCATATTTTCTGAGGAGGCCTTCAGTTGATTAAGTCTGTACCAACTCTGACAGCATTCCAATCAGTTCCTAGCTCCGGTTAGCTTCCTGTAACCAACTATATTTTAACAGACTCAGGTACTCCCCTCTGATTTTTCTGCGACCCACTCTACACCAGTAGCAATTTGTAGTAGTCAGTGAGCCTACCAACAGGCACATCTTGGAATAAGAGAGTAAACCAAAACAGCTGGAAGAACCCACACAACCAAGGTAGAATATGCATACTGCACAGACGTAGCACCCTAGGTCAGTACCAAACCCAGGTCACCGGAGCTGTATGACAATAACTAATCATGTATAAAAGAGCAGGTATCATAGCAGATGCTCTCAGTAACTTCAAAGAACTTGCCTAGGGTCAAAAACAGGGCAGTACCAGTCCAAAAAAAATTATATAGTGTGGAAGGAGGTTCACCTTCAGGTATATTCTTCTGCTAGTTGTGATTTAGCCTCAAAAGACAAACAAAGGTAATGCTTTTCAGTCAAATCTACTTTGTTGTTGTAATTGGAAAATGGAGCATGCTCACATGTTCAAATTAATAGGATCTCTGCTCTATGCAGCAGAGGTGTGGCTCCTCAGAAGAATGCTATGCACATCATATACAGACAGGATAACCAACGAAGAGGCTCTACAGAGAACGAAAACAAAAGGTACATCACTTTAAAAAATCAGAAAACAGCAATCAAAATCCTTTGGACACATCATGCGAAGAGAGACATTAGAACATTTAGTTACAACTGGAAAGCTGGAAGGAAAAAGAAGCAGAGGCAGTCAGAGAATGAAAATGGGAGATGGATTAACATCACGGTTAGAAACAGGGGAGGCAACAACTACAATTCGGAGGGTCAGGGACCGTGATGGATGGAGAGACATGATCGCCCACACCAAACGGCAAAGCACCTGAACACGCTCTTTTAAAATAACCATCATTAAAATATGTTTTTGTGCTTATGCTTGCTGCTGTCAAAATAAAGATAACTCACAATACAACAATGTAGGAGATGAACATTCATCTCTCACTAAAATATTGTATATATTGACTTAGCTTCATTGTTTGGTTCTAATAAGTGGCTGCCCAAACTATAAAATGAGTTAGAATCAGAATCAGGTTTATTATCACTGGCATGTGTGTTGAAATTTGTTAACTTAGCAGCAGCAGTTCAATGCAATACATGATAAAATAAAAAGAATAAATAAATAAATTGCAGATATATATACATACAGATGCATTATATTGAATAGATTAAAATAGTGTCAAAACAGAAATAATATATATTTTTTAAAAGTGAGGTAGTGTTCATGGGTTCAATGTCCATTTAGGAATCGAATGGCAGAGGGGAAGAGGCTGTTCCTGAATCGCTGAGTGTGTGCCTTTAGGCTTCTGTATCTCCTACCCGATGGTAACAATGAAAAGAGGGCATGTCCTGGGTGATGGGGGTCCTTAATAATAGATGTCGCCTTTCTGGGGAACCGGAGGTTGGTACCGAAGAAGGAGCTGACTAATTTTACAACTTTGATCAGTATTTGATCGATAATACGCTCTAACAGCCAAGTCTGCTGCCAGCTGGCATAGATTATTTTGTTGCTGTCCAAATCGAGGAGCGAAGTGCTTTGAAAAGTGGCAATGCTTGAATGTACCAACGTCACAGCTTCTGCATGAACTGCATAGTGTCATGGTTCTAATTTAAAAGTATAAAATGTATTAAAAAGGCAAACTTTTACATGTATGATATTAAATAGAAAAGAAATGGCATTGATAAATTTGTGCTAGTCATTTGAACATTGAAGGGTGCAGCATAATTTCACTGGTATATAACGAGAATGGGCAGTTTAGTTAAAATAGACCCATAAACCAAAGTTGTATTTCCTAGGCCAATGTCTTCTGAGAGACAAATTGTAATGTGGACCATAAGCAAATAGAAGCAGAAATAGGCCTCTTGGCCCCTCAAGCCTGCCTCACCATTTGATATGATCATGGCTGATCTCCCCAGACCTCCTCTTCCATTGCTAGTTCTCCATATTCCCTGATCTCTCAAATATTTATCTACTTCAAGTAGCCCAAACGATCTCACCTCTGGGATTGAAGGTCAAGAGTACGTGGAGCTGCACAGGCACTGATTCTACAGTCTGTTTGAATCTACTTTGAAAATTTTTGCTATACATTTTAAAAGAAAGTGGCCAATGCCACAACTGTGCATTAACTACAGTGTCACCATTTGCAATTTATGTCACAGTTATGTCCTGATATTTTACTTTATTTTATCGTGCATATAACTTACTGACATGGCTATTACCTTTTATGCTACATTGGACATGGGCTACATTTGGTCTGAGTACCATTACAACACTGAGTGTTCCCCTGAGCAACTGTAAAGAATATATAATTCATAGTTATCAAAATCTGTGTGGGTAACAAGGATTCTGATTTAATTTGCTTTGCTAATAGAAACAGAGAATTAGGCTGATGTTCTTTGCCAGAGGGAAGAGACAAAGCTCATGCTGAAATAATTCATAGTTATCAGGGAATTACAGGATGCTGTCAGGGATTACATCTACAGGAAAGAATGTTGATGTTGCAAAACACGTGGAGTATAATGCTGGGTAATTTATGTTTGAACAGTGCATTCTGGATCCTCAGCAGCCTTCAAATTCACTAAATGTTTCTGTACTTGGATTTTTTTTTCTTTTGATTGCTTTTAGCTTTATCATTGAAATAAACCATCCAAATGAATACGTTCAGGGGATCATCTCACAGATTGAAGTACTGACTATTGTACATTTGCTATTTCTACTTGTGGTGCTGCCTTTATTTATGTGTGCAATCAAAACATGCATCACGTCACAGGTTGAAGCCAAGCTACGGCTGAAGAATTATTGGTGGATTTCTGTCAATCAGATCTGATTCTTTCCGTCCTGTGGATGATAATGATAGCACCCTAGAAACGGAAGGAAACGACATAGAGCATATTCCTGCCATTGTTACAGCTATCATTAACTTCGCTAAGGCCAACTTTTGTCCATTTGAATTAGGAGCTGGGCCCATCCATTTAAAATTCAAATCAGATCACATAGATGTTCTGTATATTTGCCCTTTTAGGACCATTTCCTATTTTAGCACAGGGTTTATCACTTAGTATACCATCATAGGTAGAACCTTCCAGACCCACGACCATGACCACTACCATCTAGAGCGGCAGATGCCTGGGAACACCACCTCTTGGAAATCCCCCTCCTAGTCACTCACCATCCTGACTTAGAAACATACCACCGTTCTTTCACTGGGTCAAAATCACGGAATTCCCTCCCTAACAGCACTGTGGGTGTATCTACACCTCAGGGGCTGCAGCGGTTCAAGAAGGCAGCTCATTACTAGCATCTCAAGGCAACTAGGGATGGGCAATAAATGCTGGCTTAGCTGGCGACACCCACATCCCGTAAATGAATAAATTTTAAAAAACGATCTTATCAATAAGTTTACGTGAGTTTTGTGGAGCTCCCCGGCCACTGATCAACTGTTATTTTTGGTAATCAATAGACAAGACCAGCTTAATTTCTTAAAATTTCCTCTGGTATCCAATCATTGGGATGGGGATATTCCAGAGTTAAGTGAGTGAGGGATATGATCGGTATTATATGGTTGGAAAAGATCATTGAGAATAGAATAAGGATATTTAATTCTTTATTCATCTATCTAGCGATCTATTTATTTACTTATTGAGATACAGCATAGAATGGGCCTTTCTGGCCCTTCGAGCCACATCCCATTAACCCTCGCCTAATCACAGGACACTTTACAATGCCCAATTAAACTGCCAACTGGGGTGTCTTTAGACTGTTGGAGGAAACCGGAGCACCGGAAGGAAAGCCATGTGGTCATGGGGAGAACGTACAAACTCTTTACAGACACCGGCGGGAATTGAACCCGGGTCGCTGGTACTGTAAAGCGTTGTGCCTAGGAAAAGAACAGTGAGGATGAAAATTGTAAAATTGATCTGCAGGGTTTCCAGGAGGCTAGGTAGTAGCTACATAAAAGAGGGATTGAGCTGGATATTTAAAATAGGTGAAGATAATGAGGTGAGACAGCCTGCAAATGGAGCACCACAGAAAATAATGGATATAAATTGGAATTGGTTAGTCCATGGGGGGCATGGGGGTAGGCAAGGTAATCGTGAAACAAATAGAAAATATTGGGGAAGTTTGAAATGGAGATTTGAACTAGAAGCCTGCAAAGTGTTGAGGCTCTGTGAGAGGTAAACAGTCATCATCAAAGACATCAGAATGTCTTTCCCGGGAGTTAAAGCTGGTGGAAAGTGACTGACCCAGATGGAACCTCTGGTCGTGTCCTCAGATCCTGTGTGGACCAGCAGGTGGGTGTATCATAGACATCTTTAACCTCCCCCTACCCCAGTCGGATGTTCCCACCTGCTTTAAGAAGACCACTATCATACCAGACCCAAACTGAAAACAAGGAAATGTGCCTTAACGACTATTGCCAGTGACTCTGACATTCATCGTCATGAATTGCTTCAGGAAGGTAGCAACAGCACACATCAACACAACCTACCAGACAACCATGACTCACTGCAACTTGCCTACTGCAAAACACTGGAACACCTGTATGGCAAAGACACCTACATCAGACTCCTATTTATTGACAATGCTTTGCCTTCAGAAGCATAATTTCTGGGAATGAAAGCTTATGAGGGGTGTTTGATGGCTCTGGGCCTGTACACACTGGAGTTTAGAAGAATGGGGGGGGCGGTGTCTCATTGAACCCTATTGAATGTTGAATGTTCTAGAGAGAGTGGATGTGAAGAGGATGTTTCCTGTATTGGGAGAGTCTAGGAGCAAGGGACTCAGTCTCAGAATAGAGCAATGTCCCTTTAGAACAGAGATGAGCTGTAATTTCTTTAGCCAGAGGATGGTGAATCTGTGGAATTCATTGCCACAGACGGCTGTGGAGGCCAAGTCATTGGGTATATTTAAAGTGGAGGTTGATAAGTTCTTGGTTAGTAAAGGTGCCAAAGGTTATGGGGAGAAGGCAGATGCATAGGGCTGAGAGAGATAATAAATCAGCCACGATGAAATGGCGGAGCAGACTCAATGGCCTAATTCTGCTCCTATGTCCTTTGGTCTCATAATTCCAAACAAACACAACTTCAATCTCTTTAACCTAAGACTCAGCAACCACCTCTACCCCATGAAAATAGATCCTTGACGCTGATCAACAACCCACAATTAGTAACGATAGGCAACAACACCTCCTTCATGATTACCCCTCAACAACGGTGCCCTTTGAAGCATTACAGTCAGAAAAAATAATTATTCTTTTTTGTCTTGACCTACTTGCTTAATATTCCCACTTGTATTCTATTATGATTCCATTACACTTAAAATATTATTCAATATGTGTAATGATGAATTTAATTTTAAAATGCTGCAGATAATGCTGTCCATTGTCAATTCAGATAATTGTTGTATGAATTGTTTTGAAAATGATTGCTGTAGAAAGAGAAGAGTCTTTTCAGGAATGCAGCTGACCAACAGAGGGCAATCTTACTCGAGTTTCAGCAGAAACAAGATGGCAATTAAAATATGTTTATCTATTTAAAATTTTTCAAGGCATTTTATTTTCCTCTTTATGTTTATGGTTCACACATGAAATGTAGAATTAAACTGCCACTTTCTTACCATCTCAGTATGTTCTTATTGGAAATGAATTTGAGTACAGTATGAGATTCTATGCTTAGATAATGAATGGGTCTGAATATATATAAAACAAAGTTAGCAACCCATTCCTAGGAGAAAAGACTTATAATTCTAGTATGTATCATAGATAGAGCCATGTTTCCTTGAGTTGTCATAATCCTTTTTGTCTTGAATGAATATTCTTTGGATTCATACATTTTGATATTAGACAGAAGAGCAGAAATACAGTATAGCACGGAAGTCTTCAGCAGATCTATATAGCTAGCGTGCCTAATACTTCCGCACAGTTCTGTAGTAATGTTACGTATTACACTGTACTGCTGCCACAAAAAAGTGCTTAGTGATGTATGTGAACGATGATAAACCTGATTCTGATATGAGTCTCTATTGTGGCTGTGAGTGGGAAGGGGGATCATGGTTGGGAAAAGGAGAAAGGGCGAGGGGAGGGATCAGGAGCACTAGAGAGACATTCCGAAAGGATCAATAAATCAACTGTCTGGAATCAAATGACCTTGCCACCCACCCCCCTCCTCCGTTCCTGCACCCCTTCTCTGCCACCTGTCCCGCGGTACTCCACCCTTCCCATTCCAGTATCCTTTGTTCCCGCCAGACTTACAAACTCACTTTCCGCTCTATGTTGATAACTAGAATACTATGCAGATGTCTTAGGCACCGTAGCTATATATATGTGCCTAAGACCTTTGCAGTTTTGTAGGTCACTTGGTCCATCGAATCAGCTCTGGCATTCGATCATAGTTTAATATTCTCTTTCACAACCATTCTCCTATCTTCTCTCGTTAGCCTTTGGCACCCTTAGTAATCAAAGACCTATCAATCTCCACTTTCAATATACCCAATAACTTGACCTCCACAGCGGTCTGTGGCAATGAATTCCACAGATTAACTATCCTCTAGTTAATAGAAATTCCTCCTCTTCTCTGTCCTTCTGTTCTGAGTCTGAGCTCTCTGCTTTCAGACTCTTCCGCTACCGGAAGCATCCTCTCTAAGTCCACTCTATGCAGGTCTTCCAATATTTAGTAGGTTTCAATGAGATCCTCCTCATCCTTATAAACTCCATGAGTACAGGCCCAGAGCCATTAAATGCTCCTCCTAACTTAACCCTTTCATCAGCACAATCATCATTGTAAATCTCCTCTGGACCTTCTTCCATGCTAGCATTTCATTCCTTAGATTTGGGACCCAAAATCACTAGAAGTATTCCAAATGTGGTCTGACCAATGGCTCCTAAAGCCTCAGCATTACATCCTTGTTTTTATATCCTAGTCCTCTCAAAATGAATGCTAACGTTGCATTTACCTTCCTTACTTCCGACTCAATTTGCAAGTTAACCTTTAGGGAATCCTGCACTAGGACTTCAAAGTCACTTTGCGCCTCCAATTTCTGAATTTACTCCCTGTTTAGAAAATATTCAATATCTTTATTCCTCTATAAAAGTGCATGACCATACACATCCCTACACTATACTCCATCTGGCACTTCCCTGCTCATTCTCCCACCCAATCCAAGTTCTTCTGCAGACTCCCTGCTTTCACAACCTTATCTACCCCTCCACCCATCATCCGCCAACTTGGCCACAGAGCCCTCAATTCCGTCAACCAGATTATTAACATACAACGAGAAAAGGAACTGACCCAACACCTACTGGTCACCAGCAACCGACCAGAGAAGGCTAGCATTATTTGCATTATGCTAGACAGTCAATCACGTTGGAACTTTATCTGTAATACCATGGGCTCCTACCTTATTTAGCGGCCTCACGTGCAGCACCTCGTCAAAAGCCTTCTGAAGACACGAGTAAACAATGCACGCTGATCCTCCTTTGTCCATCCTGCTTGCTACTTCCTTAAGGAATTCTAACAGATTTGTCAGGCAAGATCTCCACTTAAGGAAACCATGCTGACTTCAGCCTATTTTATCCAAGTATCCCAAAACATGATCCTTAACAATGAACTGTGAAACCTTACCAACCACTAAAGAGAGGCTAACCAACCTTTAATTTCCTGTCTTTTGCTTCCCTCCCTTTTTAAAGAGTGGACTGACATTTACAATCTTCTGCAACCATCCCAGAATCTAATGATTCTTGAAAGATCATTACTAATGCCTCCGTAATCTCTTCAGCTACCTCTCTCAGAACCCTGCCCAAGCACCTTCTCCTTAGTAATAGTGTCCACACTTACTTCTGTCTCCTGAATCTCTCGAATTTCTGACATGTTGCTCGTGTCTTCTACGGTGAAGACTGATGCAAAATATTTATTCAGTTTGTCCGCCAATTCTTTGTTCCTCGTCATTACTCTTCCAGTGTCATTTAATAGTGGTCCAATGTGGTCCGCCCTTGCCTCTCTTTTACTCTTCATGTATCTGAAAAATATTCTGGTCTCCTCATTTATAGTACAGGTCGAGTACCCTTTATCCGAAACTTGGGGCTGGAAGTGTTATAGATTTTGGATTTTTTCAGATTTTGGAATATATAATCAGATAGGTTGGGGTGGTCATCACTCCCGACTCTGAATTTATGTGCTACCAGTCAGCAGTCTTTGTCTTATGCTTGTTCATCACAGATATGTACTTAAAGTTAAAATTATTACATATCGTTAATATCACGAAAGCGTAGTGTGTGCAGGGTAACAAAAGCAGCATGGCAGCATCGGAGAATTCCTAAATCAGCTGTTGCATAGCAATAAACAATGGCAGGCTTTCAATCTCCAGCCTGCAATACTGTGTTTTGATTAGGTTACAGTACACTGTATTTGTATTTCACTTTTTTTAGATTTAAAGTACACAAACAATCAGAATTGTTCTGATGGTAGATTTTTGTGATCAGCAGATGCTTTAAAAATTTAATTTGGTGTTTTTTTCCTTAAATTTCTGCAACCGGTCTGCTCAAGTACCTTGAAATTTTTAGTTTGTCGTGACTCGTACGTTTCATGTAAGTATACCATTAACTGGCATATATTCACTCTGATGCTGCCAATACACAATCAAGATCTTCATTTTTCACTTTATGCACCGTTTTTCTATTTTTCATTATCTTCTGTTCATTACAGATATGGGGGCACTGCTCAGAACTGTCTGTGATAAACAGAGATCTGTGCATTACCTGGGAACCTTCCCAGTGTCTTATGAAATATTCCACTTGTGATGTTGAATTTCAGACAAGGGGTACTCAACTTGTATTTGCTAGCTTATATTTATATTTCATCTCTTCTCCCCTTATTGCTGTCTATTTGTTTTTAAAAGCTTCTTAATCCCCTAACTTCCCACAAGTTTTTGAAATATTGTATTCCCTCTTTTTTGTTTGTATGCTATCTTTAACTTCCCTGTCAGCTACGGTTGCCTCATCGTCCCTTTAGAACGATTCTTCCCCTTTGGGATGAAATGATTCTGCATCTTCCAAACTTGTGTATCGCCACAAAAACATTCAGTGTCTTCCTCACCAGAAGCCCTGGATGAACCACGGGATCCATAATCTGTTGAGGTCCAGATCAGAGGCATTCATGTCTGGTGACCAACAAAGTTACAAGAGATATGATCTCTGGAAAGCTACCTCACAGGTCAAGTGACAATTCCCCACTAAACTTGAATCAACAAAAGATTCTCAACAGATGTGGCAGGGCTTGAATTCTATCTCCTCCTATGAAGATAAACCAAGTGACACAAGTGACAAGAGGGCTTCAGCTCTGTCAAAACGTGGAGGAACCATCACAAACTCCCACAGGCCCCGATGGTCTTGTGATTTCAGGCACTGTGGCCAAATTGCGATCAGACTTCAAGAGGGTAAATCCATGAAAAACAACTGGCCCAGAAAGGGTACCTGGCCAAGGACTAAAGACCTGTGCTGATCATCTGGCTGGAGTGTTCACTGAGATCTTTAGCCTCTTGCTTCAGCAGTTTGAGGTATCCACCTATTTAATTCAATTAAACTGGTGCCTAAGAAGAACATGGTAACCTGCCTCAATGACTATCGTCCAGTAGCCCTTACAACCACAGTGATGAAGTGTTCTGAAAGGATGGTGATGAAAGGTATCAACTCCTGTCTGAGAAGCAACTTCAATCCACACTAATTTGCCTACCTTGAGCACCAGGTCCACAGCAGATGCCATCTGATTGGCTGTTCACTCAGCCCTGGAACAGCTGGACAGTGAAGCTGCATATGTCAGGATGTCCTTTAACTGCTACAGCTTGGCACTCAATACCGTCATCCCCTCAAAACTAATCAACAAGCTTCAAGACCTCGGCCTCAATATTCCCTTGCGCAACTGGATCCGTGATTTCCTCCCTTGCAGGCCCCAGTCAGTTCGGATTGGCAACAATATCCCCTCCACGATGTCCATCAGCACAGGTGCACCACAACGCTGTGTGCTTAGCCCCCGCTCCACTCGCCTTACTCTTATGACTGCGTGGCCAAGCACAGCTTCAATGCCGTATACACCACCGTCATTGGCTGAATCAATGGTGGTGACATATTGGAGGGAGACTGAAAATCTGCACTGAGTGCTGTCATAACAACAATCTGTCAACAAGATCAAGGAGCTGACTATTGACTTCAGGAGGAGGAAACCAGAGATCCATGAGTCAGTCCTCACCGGAGGATCAGAGGTGGAAAGGGTCTGCAACTTTAAATTCCTAGGTTTTATTATTTCAGAGGACCTGGCCTGGGCCCAGCACGCAAGGGCAATTAGATAGAAAGCACAGCAGTACCTCTGCTTCCTCAGAAGTGTGCAAAGATTCGGCCAGACAATTAAAACTTTGACAACGTCTATATTGCATCATTCTATATTGAGTATATTGCATCACAGCCTGGTGTGGAGACACCAGTGCTCTTGAACAGAAAATCCTACAGAAAGTGGTGGATATAGCCCAGTCCGTCATAGATAAAGCCCTCTCTACCACTGAGCACATCTACACAAAGTGTAGTTGTAGGAAAGCAGCATCCATCATCGGGGACCGCCACCACCCAGGCCATGCTCCCTTCTCACTTCTGCCATCAAGAGAAAGTACAGGAGCCTCAGGACTCACATCACTACGTTCTGGAACAGTTATTACCCCTCAACCATTTGGCTCTTGAAGCAAAGGGGATAACTTCACTAAACTTCACATGTCCCATCATTGAAATGTTCCCGCAACTTATGGACTCACTTTCAAGGACTCTTCATTTCATGTTCTCAATATTTATTGTTTGCTTGCTTATGTATGTTAATATGTATTTATTATTTCTTTCTTTTGTACTTACACAGTTTGTTGTCTTTTGCACACTGGTTGAATGCCCAAGTGGGTGGGGTCTTTCAATGATTCTATTATGACTATAGTCTGTTATGGATTTATTGAGTATGCCTGCAACTACATGAATACCATGATTGTGTAATGTGACATCTATGTAGTTTGAACTTCACGAAACTCCTGCAGTTGCTACTCTACTGTCATTCCTGCTAAGTTCCCCTTCCGTATTTTATTTGCTCTGAGACTTGGCTTCAAATATTTTGTTAATTATGCTGAATACTGTGCAGATTAGCATACAGTTAAAAGAAATGCTCCAAACGTTTATTTAAATCTTGTAAAGCATAGCAAATGCAATTTTGTCTTACAACATCCAGAACCAGAATATTAATTTCTTGGTTATACACCAAGACCCAAGCAGGTCTAATTATCTTGAAGTTTATTCACTCTTATATCTTTTAAATACTCATTTAAACCATTGGTGATTGTTAATCTGTTCAGCATTCTGTAAAAATTGACAATAACATTTTCTTGGCACCGACGCCAATCCTGTTATTCTGTATAACATTTTAACAGTAATACTTGATGTACTTAGAGAGCTCCAAAATGTTACTATTATTTACTTAAGTGGAAAATTTTCCATACAGCATTTAAATTTAAACACCAGTTGCCTGCAGAGAAACTAAATATGCAGTAAGACCAGAGAGTTATGGAGGTTAAAGCACAGATGTTGACCATGTGTCTGTGCCAGTTCTATGCTACTGCAAAATGAAACAAATCCCGGGTGCCTCACACCCTCCCCATTGCCCTTCATTTTCCTCTGATTTAAATACTAAACTAATGTTCATTATAACTAAAACCATTCCCTATGGCAAAGCAACCTAGGCTTTAAAAAAACGCTCCTAACTTCTAGACTCGTTGGCCTGCTATTTCCCTGCAAGCAATCAAAATGGTGTCTCATAGAGTTACAGACGAGCAGTTTAAGGATAAGGAAAAGGGAGATGGCATGGAATTAGCTCCATGCAGCTTCTTTTGATTATGAGGATGTGGGATTATGATAACATATTTCGAGTTATGAGAGAATTTTGGAGCCAAGGTACCCTTGATCTGTAGGGGTACAATTGTTGGTCATTCCTGCACATCCAGACCCATAGCCAACAATGTATTTCATCAGTTAAAGGCACTGACTGGAAATCCAGTCTTCCTTATGAGAAGCCACTTTATCTTGTTCTATCTCTGTGCCACTGTTGATGCAAGAAAGTCTACCCTGATGGCTATCAAATATCATGACAACTATCGCATTGATGGAAGTTTTAAATGAAAAGTCTATGACCTGATGCATTAATTTTAATTTCCTCTCCATAAGTGCAGCTTGAATCACACAAACAGGCCCTTCAGCCCACTAATTCCATGCCAATCTTCAAATGCTCATTGATACCAATCCCACTTATGCTTTGTGATTCAAGTGCTCATCCAGATACTTTTTTCAAACGTTATGAGAGTATCTGGCTGTGTCACCTTTTCAAGCAGTGCATTCTAGATCGCAACCATCCTCTAGGTGAAATATATTTTTCCCTTGGATTTCCTCTAGCTCTCTACAATTATCAACTGGGGCCCTGTTAACTGATATTTACATCATTTTCTGTAACCAAAATCCTGAAGATGCTGAACATTTGAAATTTTAAAATAAAATGCTGGTGATAATCATAGACACAAGAGATTCTGAAGACGCTGCAAATTTTGAACTGACAAAATGCCAATGATAATCAGCATAGTCAAGTTGCATCTCTGCAGAGCAAGTTAATTTTGCAGGTCCATGACGGATCATTGACTGAAATGATAACTTTGTTCCATGTATCAGGCTGATGTTGCCAACCTACATTAGGCTAATTGATGTTTCCCTCTGTGAGTGATTACTCCAGCTCTTAAGAGAGTGGTCGATTTCTGCAGGTGAGTACCTAAAGTGTTATTGATACTAGCTGTGAAGTGAAGACTTTCTTTTTGGTTTCATATTTCCCTGCAGATGGCTGTAAGAAGCCCACTTGTGGTTCCGAACACCTCTCATGTGATTGCTCGTAGGTTCCATGCACCACTACAGCTCCTCATGCCCACATGTGACCTCTGTTTTATTAAAGAACCTTGATACAATACACTGATGAAATCTGCCTTGGTTGTGAGAGCAGCTGCTTCCATCTCTGCTTTTGGGTGAATGCTCAAATAGGACACGTTGGATGGGCCTCCACATTGTTGGGTAGCAACTCAGCAAGGAGACCTGTTAGAGTGCGCATTTCTTTAAAATTACGACTGTCCTGATCTGGGAACCTGAAATCTGTGATTACTCAATTAATGGTGAGAGCTGAATTAATTAGACAATAGTACTTGTGGGAGCAATGTTGCATAACCGGTACTTTTGGCTGAAGGTACTTGCAGGGCGTTTTTTCTGCTGAATGGCATCATTGTTGATGAAGGGCGTTCACAGAGTTCTGCCTGGTCATTCAGTTTGATCCTCGGCGCTGGTCACAGAGCTTTACATGGATTCAATAGTTCTAGAACTGCTTGGTTCTATCCATAATAGTGACCCTCTTTTTGGTGGGGAGTGTCAAAGTGATAGATCACTTCTGGGGGCCACTTGTACAAATGAGAGAATCCTGAACCTTCTGACCACGTTGCATGGAGTCTGATGCGTGAGCAACAGGATTTTACAGTTTTCCTGCAGTTATGCCGGGAAATCTGTCTACTAAACCTGCACTGCGTGAAGCTCAGCAGAGGTTCAACAACTTCATCATTTTCAATGATGAGAAATTACTCTGGTGGGAAGGAGTAGTAAGTTTCAAGTAAGTTACATTTTTACATTGATTGTTAATTTCATTTCAATGCAGGGTTTCATGTGAAACATCAACAATTCATTTCTCTCAACAGGTGCTGCTCGACCCGGTGAGTTTCTCCAGGATTACTTCATACCTGTCTGGATTAAATTTCATCTGTCACTGCACTACAGATTTTTAACCAATCTACATCCTATTCTATCCTTGGGCAACCAACATTGCTATCTACAACTCTACCAATTTTTTTGAGATCAGCAAACTTATTTATCAGACCACAGATATTCTCATCCAAGTCATTTATAGATAAGAACAAAGGTCCCAGCACCAATCCTGAGGTACGCCAGTGGTTACAGACTTCCACCATCTGCCTCATATCCATCAGAAAAACAACTCTCACCATCTGCCTTGTATCACTAATGCCAATTTTAGATCCAGTCTCTCTTTGCGTCTCCCACACTAGGCTGTCCTTAAAATGAACTCACGATTTTGCAGGATGTGTTGTGATTCTTTCTAATGTTCTCATGGAAAGGTATCTAGATGTACCTTCTCAGTTAGAGACATTATCAAGCATCAGACAGTGCAAATTCTGTGATATTGTTTCGTTCAGAGTTTCCTCCAATTGTAATTTAACTTACAGGGATATATCAATTAAAAGTTGTTGTGCTGGAGCAAACAACAAGGATTCTTTTTTCCTTTAAGCTGAATCGATTAAATTTCCTAGTTTGGAGTCAAGGTCATGTGCAGCCAGCAGTGTGCCCCGATCTTTGGTGGATCCAGTTAGTAAATGGCACAGATCATAGCCAGAGATGCTGAAGGCAAGGTTTGAGAATGCTGGCTGGCTCTCACTTCACATAATAGAGGTAGAAAGTCATCCCCCGATGAGCATGCATTCTGTTTTATCCACATGTACATGTACACAGTGCTCTGCTATTGAACTTCCTCCACTTTCTGGCCAATAGAGCCGAGGCTTACAGACAATGCAATGCATAGATACTCCAATATATGTGCATCTACATATAGCAGATGCACATTAAGGATCAATTTCACCCCATGATGTTTTATCATCCTGAGAAGTAACCCCTGTAGGTACGTCATTGCAGTCAAATTTACAGTTAACTATTTTTTTCAAATTAGAACTTGTAGACCTGAATACTACATTGGGCCAGCTCAAATCGACAGACATTTATTGGCAGACAGTCGCACAAAATACTTGATATAATAACTGTTTGTCGTCTATCTACACTCCAGTGTGGTTAACTCTTTCAGCTCTGCAGCGCTATATGTGTTACATTATAGAGTCAGCACATTGATGCAGGAAAGAGATCCCAAAGTCATCAGAATTAATTTCAGAGGTTAGATACTATCATATAGTTGACTATTATATAGTGTATTTAGTGTTACAGTCAGGGATATAAATTTGGTTTCACAAGTTGAATGATTTCTAAATGTTCTTTTTATTGATTCTGTTCATTGATTTTAAATCTAGAACTGCATCATATTATCCTAAGCTGACCATTCTTAAGTAAAATCTTTCAGAAGTACCAAATATTCTATTAAGTTATCTACATTCAGAACACTAATATATTTTCCCTATTGTGCTTCTTTGACTGTGAGAAAAACATTACTGGATTCCTGCTGGTGCCTTCAAGATGAGAGGTTGCACATGGCTGTGCATTGCACAATGAAGACCTCTTTGTCCACTATTTTCCTGAGGGCACATGTTCTGTGAGAGACCATGACAGATTCTTTTATCACACTGACATTTTAATTTTGATGACAATCAATCCCTTCCAAAAAACATTTTTCCTCATTCTGTCAGTTTCTCTCAAAATTCAACATTTAATGGAAAGGAAATAAAGCATCACATTTTCTCGTAAGGAATCAAAATACAAATTGTGCATAAATAAGTCATCAGCAGTCAATAGATCAAGTTTTGTCTGAAATGATAAAAATCAGCAATTTTAATTGAAATACATATGTCAATTTGCATATGAAACAAAAACTGCACATAAAACAGAGTTTTTAAAAAAGAAAGTTACTTCATGTTGATGGAATGTGGAGAATTTCTGTGTGAGGCACTTAATTAGCAATACAGGAAACAAAATGGTGTGCTGATTAGAACGAAGCCGGGAGAAAAAAAAATCAAGAGATATTTCAATGTTTTTTTTCTTCAAAAATGAAGAAAAGCTAAAGAGAAACATATCAGAGAACAGCCAGTGATGTTGGGTATTTGGATGCAGAGTTCTGAAGGCTGCTTATATTTGGGGACCTACGTAACCTGTGTCATCCCAAATTTCTAGCAACTTCATTAACTTAAAGCAGACCCCATGATCTGAGATCTATGATTGCTCTTATATGCTGTTGACTCACACTAATAGCTTTACACCAGATTCTTATTAGTAATAGCACCAAGCATAGTCTGCTGCTTAGCATTTTTCTCCTTTTGACCTGTTGCTCATCAAGTAGAAACGGCTTACACTCGATAATTTCCTTTTTAGGTTTTTATGTACATTAGTTTAAAAATACTCCGCAGTAGCCAACAACCAGAAGAACACTATATTTATCATGAAATTTATTACTGTCATGCACTTTCACATATTAAATAGTTTGGAAACCACATACTTCCTAGAAAATAATGCAATGGTCATTGGTACTTTTGGAAATACTTCTGATAAATGAGGTCCCCACTTTGATTTAGCAAACAATTTGTTTTCATTACAGCTACCACTTCATACCAGACTACTTGCAGGATCATCATGAAACTCAGTTTCCATTGGAACATAAAGGCATAGGAAGCATCAAAGTTTTATTCACTGTGTTCATTTAAACTGGGATCTGAGAGGTGAAAGGCCCCTGCTACAGCATACTACTGTTAAACTCCCATCGGTAAACTTTCTTTACAGATTAAGTGCTTAATACATTATGTAAGCATTTCTAACAAATTTGTCAAATTGAAATGCAGATCTGATCTACCTCACTTTACAGACATTGCTAATTGAACTAATTATTGATTGTTTACCTTGACTTTTGAAGTAAAGTTAGTGGGAGTGAACTTCTGCAGGGGTGTGTTAGTCAGTCACAATAGCTCAGGCTGATGGAAATCCCAGGGAGCATTCATTTTGCAGCTGCACTGTTTCACTTTACCACACTGACTCGCAAAGGATGAGGCTGGATCTTGCCTAAGCCAAATGATCCAGCTCCTGAATCACAGGCAGATCCAGTGATGGTACACCTCTGGGTAGCTTGCTGAGTGAATGGAGGTAGCCTGGACCCATGGAGACACCATCTTAAGAAAATCAATCTGTCGCATAATATTCAAATCACAAACGAGAAAATTTGCAGATGCTGGAAATCCAAGCAACTCTCACAAAATGCTGAAGGAACTCAGCGGGCCAGGCAGCATCCATGGAAAAATGTACAGTCGACATTTCAGGCGGGTCCTGCTGAAGGGTCTCGGCTCGAAATGTCAACTGTACTTTTTTTCTGTAGATGCTGTCTGGCCTGCTGAGCTCCTCCAGCATTTTGTGTGTGCTGTTACATAGTATCATGGACAAAATAAAAACAGAAAACACTGGAAATACTCAAGATCAGGCAATATTTGAAGAGGGACTGTTAATATTTCAAGTCAACTGTTTTGGATGAGTTTGAGGGACTTCTGAAACAGTGCTTTTTGTGCTGTTTTTTCCAGCAGGCTTATGGGTTGGAGATGGTTTTTGATCTTTCCTGGCACATGCTACAGAAATTGCTCTCACTCTCATTGAATGATCTGCTCACTACAAAAAAATTGGGCTAGTCTAGCAACACAAGCTTTCCAAAGGTGATTTTAAAAAAAATATGTTTACAATTTTCTTTTCCCCACTTGATACCTCACTAAGTCTTTTTGAATAGTAAGTGAATCAAAGGATAGGAAGTTAGGGAAAGGTAGCAACCCTGAGCTATCAGTGACAGTTTGGTGTCGTTGAAAGAATGAGGAAATGATCAGAACACCGAAGTGAAGGTACCACTTCTGTTTATGTCTGGTGTTCACCTGTGTACTATAAGACTCTTAACTACTAAAGAGAAATCAGGAAAGGAAAGGAAGTGATTATTATTAATCTCCTTCTCATTCAGAAAGCATTATCAAAAACATTTCTTTTTACCTGTGTTCTCCTCCTCATCATATATAATGCAGAAGAAAAATGTCACAAACACATTTGATGCTCAGCTTATTTGTGCTTCAAACATGCTTCTGGTTATGACATGGGAAAAACGCTGAGAAACTGGGTTGAATTAGGAGTAGGTACCTCAGAGGACTGCTCATTCATTCAATTAAAACATGCTTGATTGCTTGATCTGTGGTTCAACTCTATTCAAAGATTTAAACTGCTAATAATTATATGCTATGCAAAGAGTTTGTGCAAAGGAATGTGAGGTAGAGATCGGTGACATTGACAGGTTATTCTTTCTAGGAAAATTAGTTCTGCTTTATTAAATCAGGATTTCATTATACAGTATACACTCAGTGACCACTTTATTAGGTACGCCTATACAACTGTTTGTTAATGCAAATATCTAATCAGCCAATCATGTGGCACTGACTCAATGCATAAAAGCATGCAGACATGGTCAAGACGTTCAGTTGTTGTTCAGACCAAACATCAGAAGAAACATGATCTAAGTGACTTTGACCATGGTATGATTGCTGGTGCCAGACAGGGTGGTTTGAGTATCTCAGAAACTGCTGATCCCCTGGGATTTTCATGTATAACAGTCTAGAGTTTAGAGAGAAATGTACAAAAAAACAAAAAAATATCCAGTATGCGGCAGTTTCTGTGGGCAAAAATGTTAATGACAGAAGGCAGAGGAGAATGGCCAGACTGGTTCAAGCTGACAGGAAGATGACAGTAACTTAAATAACCACACGTTACAACAGTAGTGTGCAGAACAGCATCTCTGCACAACAAATTGAAGTGGATGGGCTACAGCAGCAGAAGACCACAAACACAAACTCTGTGGCCACTTTATTAGGTACAGCAGGAAAACTACCATTCCCTGTTTATTCATTTGTCTATCTGAAAGTCCCTGAAACACCACCATAATATCTGCTTCCACTCCTACCCCTGGCAGACCCTTCCAGGCACCTACCAGTCCTTGCAGCTTCCATCCAAGTTGCACACCATCCTGATTCAGAAAAATATCACCATCCTTCATCATTGACAGACAGACAGACATACTTTATTGATCCCGAGGGAAGTTGGGTTTCGTTACAGACGCACCAACCAAGAATAGTGCAGAAATATAGCAATATAAAACCATAAATAATTAAATAATAATAGGTAAATTATGCCAAGTGGAAATAAGTCCAGGACCAGCCTATTGGTTCAGGTGTCTGACACTCCGAGGGAGGAGTTGTAAAGTTTGATGGCCACAGGCAGGAATGACTTTCTGTGACGCTCAGTGTTACATCTCGGTGGAATGAGTCTCTGGCTGAATGTACTCCTGTGCCTAACCAGTACATTATGGAGTGGATGGGAGACATTGTCCAAGATGGCATGCAACTTGGACAGCAACCTCTTTTCAGACAGCACCGTCAGAGAGTCCAGTTCCACCCCCACAACATCACTGGCCTTACGAATGAGTTTGTTGATTCTGTTGGTGTCTGCTACCCTCAGCCTGCTGCCCCAGCACACAACAACAAACATGATAGCACTGGCCACCACAGACTCGTAGATCATCCTCAGCATCATCCGGCAGGTGTTAAAGGACCTCAGTCTCCTCAGGAAGTAGAGACGGCTCTGACCCTTCTTGTAGACAATCCAGATCCAAAGATTCCCACCCAGCTCTGTGGGAGAACCTACAGCAGAAGGACTGTAGCAATTCAAGACTGTAGTTCATCACTCATGGCCAATAAATATTGGGCTTGCCAATGATACCCAGGTCCCCAAAGTAAACTAAAGGAATATTCTTCTAAAACTGAAAACACAATTACAATACTGCAGTAAAGATAGGCCTGATAGTGAAAACACTTCCGGGACATTTTCTTGTTAGATTTTGCATTACAACATTGTTCCAAATCACAGCCATGAGGTTTTTTTGAAATTGTGTAACAATGATATTGTGTAACACTGATACTCTGAGCAAATGTCAAAGCATTGTGGTAAGCTGAAAAGAAGGTGGATGCCTTAAAATAATTATTATTGTTGCTGCAGGATCTCTTGTGTTTATTACTGTTGCTTGCAAGGTTGGAATGCATGATGACATAAGAAGATGAAACAACAAAATCCACCCTGTAACTGCACATCAAAGCTCAAATGACCCAATATACAGATACTGCAGAATGGAAATGCTGAATGACTCAGATGATATAGTCACTCACTGGTGACCTACATTTTTTGGGGGTTGCCTTTATTTATTCCAGGAGATACTCAAATTCAAAAGCACAGAGCAGATGAAGGATTAGCTGTGTCATATTTAATAGGTATATAAAAATGCGTATTAATATCATACCTCAGTCTAACTGACTAAATCAAACCACCTGTTCAAACCCAGGAGATTATTTTGGCCATACATTGAAAACAGGTGCTAAGAATCAACTGTCTGAATGTGTGAATTTAGCATGCAATTCTCATGATTCTTATGGCTGTAGGCAGTGACACCAACAACTGCATATTTAGCAGTCCATTACTGATTAGATGCAATATTCCTGGAGCTGTTTATATTTCCCCAATTCCACCAAAGCAGTGGAATGTACTGGTTGTGAGAGAAGGAAGCCCCAAGGACAAAGGAGGAAAGTGATGATAATCTGCAACACGGCACTGGGGTACTCTTATGTACTTACAGAGCAGGAAGCATATGATCTACCCAACAGGTGAAAGAGGCTGTAGGGGCAGCTAACTCAATCCATTCAGAAGATCATTTGCATGTTCAGTGAATTGGCTCGGTGCTGCAAGAAATTCCGCGTCATAATTATTCCATTTCATAAACTTCCTTTTGAATAATTTCACTTCAACCAGCATCACGTCCTTGTACTTGTGGCCATCCAAAAACTAAACACAAGCTCCATATAACGTAAGCTTTCTACTGCTCCACGGGCTTTGATCATATCTCAGGCACATTCCACAGCTCATCAAGCATGCGAGGCACTGGTTTGTAAGTCAATTTTCTTGAAATATTTTGAAGAGACAAAATAAATTGAGGAGGATCATCCTATAAGCTTTACCCAATTGGTTCAAATGATAGCTGGGGCCACATTTGGCCGACTATGTTACCGTTCCAGAGAATGGCATGTCAGCCGCAAAGTAGGCGCTAACCACGTTTCTGATTGACGAACTGTAGGCCCGTTAGGAGTTACACCCCTATGACCAGTGATTGCAGTCCTCTGAACATCTATCACACTTCTGCCAGACAACTTTGCCTCACATTAAAAAAGAAAAATGCTGGAAATATTCAACGCATCCGTGGAGGGAAAAACAGAATTAAGATTTCAGGCTGATGAACTTCCCCAAGTTGAAAAACCAACATGTTTTGAGTTGCAGAGAAGAACAAACAGATCATCTGTGATAAAGTTGAGGCTGACTGGTGTGCTGCTCTGTTAGTCACAATTCTTCTGGCAATGAAAAGCAAAGAAAGATGAATTAGAACAGGGGGAGGGAGAGAGAGAGAGAGAGAGAAAGCAGTGCTGGAATTGTGGAATACTAAAATCTGCTTTAATGTGGATATTATTATTCAATAAGACCATGGCTGACGTGGCTATGGACTCAGCTCCACCTAATTGTCTTTTCCCCACAACCCTTACGTCCCCTGCTATGCAAATATTTATCTATTTGTGTTTTAAGTGTATTTAATGAGGTATCCTCTACTGCCTCCCTGGGCAGAGAATTCCACAGATTCACAACTTTATGGGAAAAGTAGTTTCTCCTCATCTGTGTCCTTTAAATCTATTCCCCTGAATCTTGAGGCTATGCTCCCTAGTTCTAGACTTACTTATGAATGGCAACAACTTTCCTGCCTCTATTTTTATCTATCTCTTTATATGTTTCTATGTTTTATACGTTTCTATAAGATCCCTGCACATTCTTCTGAATTCCAGTGAATATAGACCTAGACAACTCAATGTCTCCTCATAGGCTAACCTGCAATTAACCTGGTAGACCTGCTCTGCTCTGCCTCCAAACCCTACATCTCTTCCCTCAAGTAATGACGCCAGAAATGCATACAGTACTCCAGGTGTGGCCTCACCAGCTCCCTGTACAGTTGCAGTACAACTTCCCTGCTCAATGCCTCTAGCACTAAAAGGAAACATTCCACATGCCTTCTTGATAAGCTGTTGCGCCTGCAAATCAACCGTTTATGAACCATGCACAAGCTCTCCCAAGCCCCTCTACACAACAGCACGCCGCAAACTTTCACCACTTAAATAACAATCCGATTTTCTGTTTTCAGTTCCAAAGTGGATGACCTCGCATTTACTGGTGTTGTATTATCTGCCAGGCCCTTGCTTATCTATATCTATCTTCCTTTTATTGAATGACAAAGAAAGTTTATGGTGCATTATTGTCTGCCGGTTCTATTTATTTTATTCTTATCTTATTTCCTTTGTGCAAGTTTGTAGTTAATAAATTTACCATGTGTTTCCTTCATTGCAGATCAAACCTCCTTCATTGACTTACTAATGGGACATACCGGTGTCGTCAATGTTGTTACATAAATCTTCTTTCACTGCATTCAGTGTATTTCACTGCGTTCTCAAAATTCTGCAGTACCTGCTACTGCAATAGATAATGAGAAAAGAGGTGAAATAGTTGTACAATGCTTATTGATGGATGGCACAGAACTGATACGATTTTATGTTTAGAGCAATTGCCCAATGCAACTTGTTGCTACAAGTTACGTGGAATAGTATCTGTAAGCAATAGAAAAAAACTTAAGAAATCTAAGATTAGAAGTAAATAAAAGTCACAAAAATACATAATTAACAATAATACTTCTGGATTAATCCATAGATTTGCTGTTCAATATATTCATTGAACTTTTAATTAAATTGCAGCCTATTTCCAAAAGCCTGAGGATGCACCTGGTGGCCTGGACTACCAAAGCCATTTGATTAGAGAAGTCTCATGTGAATTGAAGGAGACAATCACCTTATTTATGCCCCATGGTTCATAAATTGGAGGAGTTCACAAACCACATTTTCGGCACAATTCAATAATTTGTCGAGTAATTAATACAGCAGTTGAGGCGATTTCAGTGGCAGCGGGACATAAGAAGGAGATTCTAAAGACATCAGTACTCTTGAGTGGCAGTTAAAATTGCTTCCATAAATTCCTTTAATTATGCCCTAGCTCAGGATTTCATAAATTGATTCAGATTGTTCAATCTCTCCTCAAAGAGATTATTTTCAAACTTTTCTTATGAGTACCGTCTTGAGAACTCCATCAATACAGTAAAGATAGAATATTATTCTGCAAGTTGTCCCTGTTTTGGAGCAGGGATGGATATGCTCAAGTGGAAGATTGTTGTTGAACATCCGTTTGGAATTAAAGTGAATTGCATGGGTAAAGTAAATTGTATATAGAAGATATATATAAATTTTACATAAGGAATGGGATTCATGGTCAACCTACTCATTCCTGGAACTTCATGGGTAAGAAGATGGAAACAAAATTAAATGTTGAAATATAATATGTCACATTATATTAGGGAGAATTAGAAAATGAAATGTAAATTGTAATGTAAAATTCCAAAACTGTACAAGAAGAAATAAGAGATTTATGGTCAAGAGAACAGTTCATTGAAATTGGCAGAGCAGGTTAAGCAAGTCTACACTCAGTGGCCACTTTATTAGGTACATCTGCTCATTAAGCAAGCACTTAGTCAGCCAATCATGTGGCAGCAACTCAAACCATAAAAGTATGCAGACGTTGTCAAAAGGTTCAGTAATTGCTCAGACCAAACATCAGAATGGGAAGAAATGTGATTTAAGTGACTTTGACCGTGGAATGATTGTTGTCAGATGGGATGGTTTGTGTACCTGAGTAAATGTTGCACTCCTGGGATTTTCCTGTACAACAGTCTCTCGAGCTTACAGAGAATGGTGCGATATACAAAAGAGATCCAGTTTGTGGGTGAAAGCACCTTGTTAATGAGAGAGATCAGAGGAGAATGGCCAGGCTGGTTCAAGTTGACAAGAAGGTGACAGCATCTCAAATAACCATGCATTACAACAATGGTGCACAGAAGAACATTTTTGAATGCACAACACGTCAACCCTTGAAGCGGATGGGTTACAGCAGCAGAAGACCATGAACATACACTCAGTGGCTACTTTATTAGGTACAGGATTTACCTACTAAAGTAGCCATTGAGTGTAAATTAAATAAAAAGGAAGGCCTTCTAAAGAGAATTACAGGTGTGTGATGTGCGAACAAAAGCTCCATGCACTTTGAATTACAATGTCTCCCTAAAAGACTGAGAAAAGTTGAAGCGGAGTTGCTTTGGAGCCCATCCACCTGAACCTGAAGCAAGGTTTGATCCACCTAAGCACTGCACGGATTTGGAACGGTTGAGTATGGACGGGAAGCGGCCCGGAGCATATTGCTGTGGCAGGGCCAGGTCCCGGTGCTTGTACAGTTTAAACCACAGGCCACATAGACTGGTAGGGTGGGCGTCAGGGCCAGAAATGAGGATCAAGCTGGTTCTGCACTGTGACGTTTTACTCCGCTCTCCTTGGCATTGCTGTGGCTATGAGACTGCTCTGGCTGCTAGGCGCTTTGTGCCCGCGAGCTTCACAGTGATTTGCCCTGCTATATGATGAACTGAGTCCAAGGCTATAGGCCTCCTTTGGCTGATCTGAGATTTTGGTCTATGGACTCAATTTGGTTAGGAATGCTGTTGCTTGCTTTTATTGTTTGGCGTTTCTACCCCCCCCCCCCCCCCCACCTTATATAATGTTGTATAATTTATGCACACTCTGATAATAAATGTACTTTGAACTTTTTTTGAACTTTGAAGAGGAGCTCGCAGTGGACGATGGTGCCTCGGTTATTTGTTTATTCATGCCTTTAGTATAATTTCCCAAGTCTATCTTTGATCCAGTCAATACACTGTTCAAATTCTGAAAAATATTAGAAACAGAAGCAGAAATGGGCCTATTGGTTCCACACACTTCTCCTGCTGTTCAATAAAATTATGGCTTAACCAATCTTGGTCTCAGTGCTAGTTTTCTGCTCTCTTCCCATACCTCTGAACTCTGCTGTCATTCTGTCAATCCATCTTCACAGCTCTCTCCTTAACTCCATGTTAAATTGTGGGCTATATTTCTGAAACCACACTTTTTGCAGATACAGCCACTAAGGGAAACATTCTATCAGCATCTACCCTGTCAATCCTCTCAGAATATTATGTTTGACTAAGATCACCACTCATTTTTCTAAACTGCAGAGTAGGGCCCATCCTACTGCACCTTTCTTCATAGGTCAACCTGTTCACCCCAGGAAACAACATGGTGCACAGTCTTTTCCCTGTCCTGTCTTAAGTATGCAGACTGAAACTATCTGTAGAATTGTGGGAGAAGAAATCATGTTGGGACCAAACATGAGAGACTCAAGTGTTTCCAAGTGAAAATGCTCTTTAGATTTCATCCTTCTTGGTGAACAAATAAGCTGACCTGTATGATGCTAATACAACAATATTTTAGGATAGTTTTATTTGTCAGTGAAATTTTAAACACAAGGCTCAGTTTTATTCCAATAAGTAAACCCCAGGTATGGCAGGAAACAAAGAATGCCTCTTCATTTTTTTGTTTTTAATTAATTTTCTCTCCTACATTTCTGTTCCCTGCACTATGGTTTTCCATAAAGAAAGTCATCCTCAATCCTTCCTGCTGATACTTTTGGCTCAAACATGAGAGAAACATAATGAAGCTGAAAAGGCTGTCCCATTCGGGTTGTTACACTCTCAGTCAATGACAGAGCTTTGAAAAACTGCATAGTAGCCTAAACCTTCTGATTGGGAAGTGAAACAACACACACAAAATGCTGGTGGAACACAACAGGCCAGGCAGCATCTATAAGGAGAAGCACTGTTGACATTTTGGGCTGAGACCCTTCGACAGGACTAACTGAAAGGAAAGATAGTAAGAGATTTGAAAGTAGTGGGGGGAGGGGGAAATGCGAAATGATAGGAGAAGACCGGAGGGGGTGGGATGAAGCTAAGAGCTGGAAAGGTGATTGGCTAAAGTGATACAGAGTTGGAGAAGGGAAAGGATCATGGGACGAGAGGCCTCGGGAGAAAGAAAATGGGGGGGAGCACCAGAGGGAGGTGGAGAACAGGCAGGGTGATGGGCAGAGAGAGAGATAAAAAACAAACAACTAAATATGTCAGGGATGGGGTAAGAAGGGGAGGAGGGACATTAACGGAAGTTAGAGAAGTCAATGTTCATGCCATCAGGTTGGAGGCTACCCAGCCGGTATATAAGGTGTTGTTCCTCCAACCTGAGTGTGGCTTCATCTTGACAGTAGAGGAGGCCATGGATAGACATATCAGAATGGGAATGGGACGTGGAATTAAAATGTGTGGCCACTGGAAGATCTTGCTTTCTCTGGCGGACCGAGCGTAGGTGTTCAGCGAAACGGTCTCCCAGTCTGCGTCGGGTCTCACCAATATATAAAAGGCCACACCGGGAGCACCGGACGCAGTATACCACACCAGCCGACTCACAGGTGAAGTGTCGCCTCACCTGGAAGGACTGTCTGGGGCCCTGAATGGTGGTGAGGGAGGAAGTGTAAGGATAGGTGTAGCACTTGTTCCGTTTACAAGGATAAGTGTCAGGAGGGAGATTGGTGGGAAGGGATGGGGGGGGACGAGTGGACAAGGGAGTCGCATAGGGAGCGATCCCTGCAGAAAGCAGAAGGGGGGGAGGGAAAGATGTGCTTGGTAGTGGGATCCCGTTGGAGGTGGCGGAAGTTACAGAGAATTATACGTTGGACCTGGAGGCTGGTGGGGTTGTAGGTGAGGACAAGGGGAACCCTATCCCGAGTGGGGTGGCGGGCAGATGGGGGCGAGGGCAGATGTGCGGGAAATGGGAGAGATGCGTTTGAGAGCAGAGTTGATGGTGGAAGAAGGGAAGCCCCTTTGTTTAAAAAAGGAAGACATCTCCTTCATCCTGGAATGAAAAGCCTCATCCTGAGAGCAGATGCGACGGAGGCGGAGGAATTGTGAGAAGGGGATAGCATTTTTGCAAGAGACAGGGTGGAAAGAGGAATAGTCCAGGTAGCTGTGAGAGTCTGTAGGCTTACAGTAGATTGGGAAGTGCCCGCTTTTAATGAATAAAGTCAGCATTCATGATCAGAAAGTTGGATGAGCAACCACAACGGCTGATCTCAGGCTGCAATCTTATCTATCAAGATTTAAATTCACCTGCCAGATTCTAGGTGTAATTATGCAGATTAGTGAATAATGATGTGATGGTGTAATGCATCCTATTTCCATCATTATACTCTCTCTTTTTGTAGGTAATTATGGCCCTGAGATACAAATGAAGCTTACGTGACTATTATAAAACAACGATCTGTTGTCTTCTGTTGAAGTTACCTCACTTTTTCCCTTTTTCTTTTAACTGGTGGTGTGTTTGAAGAGCCTTAATGTTTTGGCTGTGGTATATTTCATTCTGTTTCTCCTGCTTTCTAAGAGCGATGCATCAAAGGCGTCCAAAAACAGGATTTGGAGATAGAATAAATCACGCGCTTCCACATTCAACAGGTGCAGGTATGGCTCGGCTCCTGCAAACAGAAGATCCCAAAACCACCATCGCACTTTCAGTGGCTTCTATTTTTCAGGGCCATTCGAAATTGTCACAATATGAGTAGCCACAGTCAATAGTTAAATAAATGAAGGAAATGTTACCTTCTGCATCACAGATCACTCCTGTAGTAATGAAATTTACAATTTTAAGATTGGCAGAAATTTGAGTGGGCTTTCATTGAGTCATGTCATCCTTACACAGTTCTGTAGCTGATGGAAATTACAAAGGACTCTCGTTCATAGGAATTAGCTCAATCTACAGAAAGATGTGCATTATATACAGACTAGGAGCAAAATAGAGTACTCAACTCTCGGGCCAGTTCCACCATTTAGTAAAGGTTACGCCTGACTGTGACCAAGGGAGATTAGCTCTACACCTACGTGAATCACCACAGCATTAGGCAATCCTATGATGTCTGCCATGGTGGCCTATGTCAGAACGTCTTTCAAGGGGGTGAACGCTCACAAGGCATGAGGCCCCATTGGTGTAACTGTGCTGACCAGCTGCCTGGAGTTTTGAGGGCATCTTCAACCTCCTACTGCCGTGGTCTGAAGTTCCCACCTACTTCAAAAGGACATCAATGCCATCATCCCCTCTGTAGTAATCAACAAGCTTCAAAACCTGGGTATCTGCAGCTCCCTCTGCGATTGGATCCCTGACTTCCTCACTGGGATATCACAGTCACTACAGATTGTGATAACATCTCGCTGAAATTCAACACACGTGCAGTCACTCCTCAAGGATGTGTGCTTAGCCCACTGCCCTACTCCCTCTACTCCCATGACTGAGTGGCCAGGTAAAGCTCAAATGCCACTTATAGGCTCGGAGATGAGGGCGCTGTTGTTGGTAAAATCTCAGACGGTAACGAGGAAGCATACAAGAGTGAGATAGATTGGCTGGTTGAATGGTGTTGCAACAACAACCTCACACACAGCATTAGCAAGTCCAAGGAAATTACGGTGGACTTCAGGAAGGTCAAGTTCAAAGAACAAGTGTCAGTGCTCACTGAGTGCTCGGTGGTGGAAGGAGTGAACAGCTTCAAGTCCCAGGACATCAACATATCAGCAGATCTACTCTGGGCCCAGCACAATCATGAAAATCCTCCTCCCAGGATGAAATTGAGCTTGACTATTGCTCATCTCTTCGAGCTACTACCCAGATTCTGGTCATCTATCACCCCAATCCGAGCTGCTGTGCTTTTGAAAGTCTATGGCCTGGCCTGGGTTTCTGGACAGTGATGACAACATTCACTGTTATCCATTGCCACCTACATATTTATTCCCTGGATTGTTCTCCCCAGTCACTTCACTGTATCATAGCCTCTGCATACAATTTACACTCACTGAACGTCATTCTGTACATTCGTAGTCTTCTGCTGTCTCTACTTCCTGAGGAGACTGAGGTCCTTTAACACCTACCGGACGATGCTGAGCAGCAGGCTGAGGGTAGCAGACACCAACAGAATCAACAAACTCATTCGTAAGGCCAGTGATGTTGTGGGGGTGGAACTGGACTCTCTGACGGTGGTGTCTGAAAAGAGGATGCTGTCCAAGTTGCATGCCATCTTGGACAATGTCTCCCACCCACTCCATAGTGTACTGGTCAGGCACAGGAGTACATTCAGCCAGAGACTCATTCCACCGAGATGCAACACTGAGCGTCATAGGAAGTCATTCCTGTCTGTGGCCATCAAACTTTGCAACTCCTCCCTCGGAGTGTCAGACACCTGAACCAATAGGCTGGTCCTGGACTTATTTCCACTTAGCATGATTAACTTATTATTATTTAATTATTTATGGTTTAATATTGTTATATTTCTACACTATTCTTGGTTGGTGCGGCTTTAATGAAACCCAATTTCCCTTAGGATCAATAAAGTATGTCTGTCTTTCTGTCTGTCTGTCTGTAGCCTATCCACTTCAAGTTTTGACATGTGTTCATTGAGAGCTGTTGGTCTGCACATCACTGTTGTACCGCGGTTATTTCAGCTACTGTCACCTTGAACCAGTCTGGCCATTCTCCTCTGACCTCTCTCATTAACATGGCTCTTTTGCTCACAGACCCGCTGCTCCCTGGACTCTTCTTGTTTGCTTTTCATACCATTCTCTGTAAACTCTAGAGGTAATTATGCATGTAAATCCAAGGAGATCAACCATCTCTGAGATACTCAAACCACCTTGTCTGGTACCAACAATCACTCCACAGTCAAAGTCACTTAGATCACATTTCCTCCCCCATTCTGATGTTTGGTCTGAACAACATCTGAACCTCTTGACCATGTCTGCATGTTTTTGTGCACTGAGTTGCTGCAACATAATTGGCTGATTCAAAATTTGCATTAATGAGCAGCCATACCTAATAAAGTGGCCACTGAGTATATATCTTAAAGCTGCATTCATAAACCAAAGTGCTTAGCTGACATTGGATAATAGATTGCCAGCACAAAATGAAAGCATATAAGTTTCTAAAGAAGGTCTTCAGAGATTTTTATTTTGTTTATTACTGGCTAAAACCAAAAAAAAATCCAGCTATATTTTTGTGTGTAATTCAGCTCCTTATAGATACAGCTCTTAGTAATCCATTCAGTTCTCAGGCAATGATGTTTCAGTAATAGCACTAACTAATCTAAGAATTTTTGTTTAGAAACACACAACACAAACTCAGTTCTAAAATCTATTTATCTCCAGAGTTTATCCAGGCTTACAACACCATTTAGCTTATTTCTTGGCAAAAGAAATAGGTTGAGCCTCAGACATTTGAATTCCATTCAAAGTTCTGTTAGCATTTATATGATCTGAGGACATAATTGATTTTGGATTCTCATTGATACATTGGCTCATCACTGAATCACTTAGGGAAAGTCGCAATCAATTGAACGGATCCACACCATGCCCCAGTATGTTTGGAGGTTTGGGGGTAGGAGTAGTTGCACGATTCTACAAACACATGCAGCTGCTCCTGAAATCTTGCTAATTGCAGACTGCTCTACAGAGTAAATTAGCAGAGAAACAGTTGCAAGCTAACTGACAGCTAAATATGAATCAGAGAGGAAACTGCCTGCCAGTGAGGTCAGATCTCAGCGACCATTGTTCTATGGCCTACACCTGCACACTTTGAATGGTAACCATACAATAAGGCATAATTGCAGGACAAATGCAGCACTCTAAATGTTTCTAATGCTGCTGAATGGCAGATAGTAAGCCTGATTTTGAGTGTTATATTCTATCTAAAGGACAAGTGGATAGTCACCATTAAATTAATAATTTCTGCACTACTACATGCACGTATATATTTTCTCCCAGAAATCTTAGTTCTTCTTCTAAAGCAAATTGAACATAAAGTTATTTTTTATAAAAGTTAAGCATGAAAATTCTGCAATAGTCACATCTGTAGTATTTCCTTTATTAAAATTTGGTACTTATCTCCATTGCAATTGAATGATAGACATTTTATTAAAGTTTACATTTCATTAGAAGACATAGCAATAGATCATGAGGGATTCTGGAGATAATGCTGTTGGTACCTGCTGCAGGTGCTCGATGTCTCAGGACTGCACAGAAGGGAAGACATCGCTGCTGTCCATCGACCATGGGCTTGTGCTGAGGCTGAGATCGCTATTTTCAGATACTGTTGTTGTCAGATGGCCAAACTTGTGCTGGCACGCTAAAGTAAGCAACATTTTGATCTACTTCATGAGGTTCCTCCTGAGATCTGGGAACTTTTTCCAAGGTCTCGCCACGGATCTTCATTGCCAGGGGGCAGTGTTGTGCAACAGCGGCCCATTGGTTATCTGATTCTGTTTTAGAGTTCCAGCATCTGCAGCCTTTACATTTTATTTTCAAGGCCAAGTACCATCATCCTCTTGGCACTGATAGCTGAAACCATCAACAATTAGCTCAGCCTCGTCTTATGTATTCACCATATTTGAGGAGGGGGATGCCACTGAATCCCATTTTGCCTGTTGTTCCCGGTTTGTTTTTGTAATGATGTTTCTCTTCTCTGCCAAGTAACCAGCCCATCCATCGAACATACTTTATTTTAAATTTTTCAGTCATATCACGTTTGCCAGTGAGTTAATTTAAAATAAACACAGTGCTAAGACTCTAGTGAAATGCTGGGCAAGAGGGTTGTTGCAGATATATTAATATGCCCAAATGCTGTTTCAGAGTTCTTGTAGTCCCAGGTTCTGATATTTGAATGTTTTATTTTGGAAAGGGTTATCAATGATGTACTGAACCAGGGGCTACTTCTGGTGGAGGCAAGGTGGAGGCTACTGCTCCAATACAGACAGTGAAATTCTGGGCTAGTTAAAGGAAAATATGTGGGTAGCTTTTTTTTTAAAGGAACAGAACATCTGCTGGTACTGAAAATAGCAGCTTGTGCAGTCAAAGGTTAATTAAGGTCGAATGATGTATATTTTCTGTTTTGAACATAGTTCCTTTGGAAATAAAACATTGCCTCCCTTCCTAGCCACACAAGTGGTGCAAACTCTGTTGTTCTGCCCAAACTTTTATTCAGTTTGAACATATTGATTAATAATTTGCGTCTGTTCCAGTACTTTCCTATTACTTCTGAGCTGTGTTTCATATTTCTGCTTCCACCTCTGACACTTTCTTGAACAGCTTAATAGAATTCCTATAAAATTCACAAATGAGTCTTAGAAATATTTGAGAAAAAAGCCAAAGGTTTATCTCTGAAGGCAACATCAAAAACTTATTGACTTGATTAACAGATGGAGTTTAGTGGAATCCAACATTACGTTGTAGTAAGAATATCTATTGTGGAACAGTTCCTAAAAGCTATAATACTTTGTTTTTATTTGCAAGGAGCTACAGGAGCAGGTAACAGGTAACAGGAAGGAGAGAGCCTCAGTGAAGGGAATATGCTAAATGAGGGGATTTTTTTTGGGAGAAGTGAGATCTGTTTGGTCAGTTAATAAATGCAAATATTATTTAATTTTAATTATGAATCAACTAATTGTGGAATGCAATAATCTTCCTAAGATACACCTGTGAAAGCTGAATATAAAAAAGCTAAAATTTTGTATTGATTTCACACAAAATATTGGTTAAGGCAAAGCTGAATTATAGCTTGCAGTTCTGGCATTCATGGTAGGAAAGATGTTATAATATGGGAAAGCCTACAATGAATTTTCATCACATTGAAAGTAAGGATGAAATGTTTTAGTTATGAAGGAAAAGTAAAGAAAAATGATGGATGCAGAAGTGTAATATGCAGGAGTCTAACAGAATCTGACATTTTTTTTTAGCTGTGATGCATTTTGAGAATGCAATGAATAATTGTTTCCACTCGTTTGAAAAATGATAATGAAGCAGCCAAGACTCCAGATTGCTATTGGAAAAATGAAGGAATGATAATCAGAAAGTGAAATATCTTACTGCAAATGGCTGTTGAGGGATTACAATTTTATTTAAAATGGAATTGATGCTGGTTGAAACGGAAGGTTATAAAAGTGTTAGTGGTTGAGTAGACATTATCAGTATTTGGAATAATTATGTAAAAGTAGGTATTTTCTTTCCACATTTTATATACTTACTTACCTTTTATAGTTAAAGAAATGATTTACAATAATTTAGATCTATCATACAATCAGAATCCATCTATTTTTGTATTTATCTACCAAACGAAGACATAGAACTTAGGGTGAAGGCATTACACATTTTCTATATTTAAATGTGCATTCATTGGTGAATTTTTCAGAGAAAATGTTATTGAATGATAATTTAACTACCTAATATTTGTACGGGAAAACTTGCATGTTGGTCTTCCGACACATTGGCAGAATCGCAGACAGGAGAAAACTCAGAAATGTGGGGTTCACGTCAGTGATGGATTTTGAAGACGTGCATAGTTTGGTGGAGAGGCCATACGTGTGTCAGATAACACTGAGCACAAGGAAGTGTGACGTGGAATGATGAGGGAAGACAAAGTTACTGATTAGTTTACAGAGATTCAAGAAGGTTGAGAACTGAGAGTAAGTAGCAATGTACTGTATATTAATAACTCGGTTAAAATGCAATCATGGCACAGGGTTCTTAAAGTAGGAGCAAGGGAAAGATAAAGCAAGGTAGGTTGTTTGAACATACTGTAGAACGTTAAACAGTACAGGCCCTTCAGCATATGATGTTGTGTCAATCTTTTAATATGCTCCAAGATCAATCTAACCCTTCCCTCCCACATAGCCCTCCATTTTTCTTTCATCCATGCACCTATTGAGGAATATCTAAAATATCCCTAATATATCTGCCTCAACCACCACTCCTGACAGAGTATTCTATACACTTACCTATCATGGCATTCCACCACCCCCCTATACTTTCCTCCAATCACTTTAAAGGAATGTCAACTCGTCTTAGCCATTGCCACCCTGGGATAAAGATCCTGGCTACTTGCCCTATCTATGCCTCTTATCATCTTGTACATGACTACCAAGTCATCTCTCATCCTTCTTTGCTCCAAAGCCAGTATCTTTTTCCCAGGGTGACAATGGCTATTACCGGTGGACATACTTCTAAGGTGATTGGAGGTACTTCTAAGGTATAGGGTGGATGAGTGAGGTAGGTCTTTTTATACCGAGAGTGGTGACTGCATGGAATGCACTGCCTTAGTGGAGGTAAAAGCTGATACATTAGGGACATTTAAGAGACTGTGTCTCTTCGAAAGGCACATGGATGAAAGAAAAAAATAGGGGGGGGAAAGAGTTAAATTGATCTTGGAGTAGCTTAAAAGGTTGGCACAACATTGAGCATAAGACCATAAGATGTAGAAGCAAGATTAGGCCATTTGGCCTACCAAGTCTGCTCCACCATTTCATCATGGCTAATCCAGTTTTTCTCTCAGCCCCAGTCTCCTGCCTTTTCCCTTTATCCCTTCATGCCCTGACCAATCAAGAATCTATCAACCTCTGCCTTCAATATTCATAAATTCTTGGCCTCTACAGCTGCCTGCGGCAAAGAATTCCACAGATTCACCACTCTCTGGCTGAAGACATTCCTCCTCATCTCTGTTCTAAAAGGATGCCCTTCTATTCTAAAGCTGTGTCCTCTGGTCTTAGACAGACAGACAGACAAACATACTTTATTGATCCTGAGGGAAATTGGGTTTCGTTACAGCCGCACCAACCAAGAATAGTGAAGAAATATAGCAATATAAAACCATTAAATAATAATAAGTTAATCATGCCAAGTGGAAATAAGTCCAGGACCAGCCTATTGACTCAGGGTGTCTGACACTCCGAGGGAGGAGTTGTAAAGTTTGATGGCCACAGGTAGGAATGACTTCCTGTGACGCTCAGTGTTACATCTCGGTGGAATGAGTCTCTGGCTGAATGTACTCCTGGGCCTAACCAGTACATTATGGAGTGGATGGGAGTCATTGTCCAAGATGGCATGCAACTTGGACAGCATCCTCTTTTCAGACACCACTGTCAGAGAGTCCAGTTCCACCCCCACAACATCACTGGCCTTACGAAGGAGTTTGTTGATTCTGTTGGTGTCTGCTACCCTCAGCCTGCTGCCCCAGCACACAACAGCAAACATGATTGCATTGGCCACCCCAGCCTCGTAGAACATCCTCAGCATCGTCCAGCAGATGTTAAAGGACCTTAGTCTTATGAGGAAATAGAGACGGCTCTGACCCTTCTTGTAAACAGCCTCAGTGTTCTTTGACCAGTCCAGTTTATTGTCCATTCGTATCCCCAGGTATTTGTAATCCTCCACTATGTCCACACTGATCCCTTGGATGGAAACAGGGGTCACTGGTGCCTTAGGCCTCCTCAGGTCCACCACCAGCTCCTTAGTCTTCTTCACATTAAGCTGCAGATGATTCTGCTCGCATCATGTGTCAAAGTTTCCCACCGTAGCCCTGTACTCAGCTTCATCTCCCTTGCTGATGCATCCAACTATGGCAGAGTCATCAGAAAACTTCTGAAGATGGCAAGACTCTGTGTTGTAGTTGAACTCTGTGTTAGACTCTCCCACCATAGGAAACATCCCCTCCACATTGGAGGTAGAGGGCTCTATACTCTGCTGTACCATTCTATATTCTATGCTAGTAGATTGAAAGGCTAGCTAAGGTGATACTAAATCGGATTAGTCTCATCATCACTTGTTTCCAAGTTCTCTGGGTGTTGAACTCCTTGTTCATCCATTTTTTTATACTCTTCCCTTCCCTGCTCCCATCCAACTCTCATAGACAATGGATTTCTAGCAAGAAGGGAGGCAGGTAAAGTCAAATATAGAAAAACAGTCTTCTGGTTAATATTCTGAAAATAATAAAATGACTACTTAAAATGATTTGAGAACTAACACTGTTGCTAGAGTATATAAAAATACTTTATTCATAAAATTCGCTGTTCATTCCCCATTGCCAAGTGCATCATTATGGCCACGTGGCATTGACTGTTCTTTCACACACATTCCATGATCAATGTGTGAGAAGCTTTTACACAGGTTCAAAGATAGGAAGCTCTCAAACTGTGACCTTTCCCCACAGCTATTCAGTTTCTCCATGTACACCTGACCCAGATCTGAGCCAATGCTGCTCTGTAATCAAACACTGCTCGAAGGATTGAAGGGGAAGAGTAGGCATGATAATGTTCTTTCTGATTTTTTTGATTTTCTCTTTATCTCTGCCATGAAATATCTGGTACCAGTGTGGAGATCTGAAAAACACATTGCTGGGCTATAGCACATCCTATCCTTTCATGCTTCATTATAATGCATGCTGCAATAATGTCTTTACTTTATGTCTAACATGATTATCATTTGCATTGAACCAGCACTATAATTAAGGTCAAGCTGTTGAAAGCTTATTGGCAGCAAATCGTGAGACTGCCTTCTTGTCCGCTCCATGCCTTTCACTTCATACTTATTCAAATTAAAACAGATGAAGCTCACAAACCAAGCATGCTGAAGCCAAAGTTTAATAACAAGTCAGATTTGATCTGAATATGAACTCCATATATACTAAACTGAATTACTCACAGGTAGCAAATGCATTTGAAAAAAAATCCCAAAGTTTTCTTTATCCAGTGTTCATTTTAAGATCAGTGGTGAAAGAACAGCTTCTGATGTTAAATGGCTCCTGTTCAGACAGCTTACTTGTCGTTATTGCTGAGTAACCAAATGCTGGGCTTCAAAAATCTGAATCTGGATATTAATATAAGAAAACTTAGAAATTCATAATGTTACATAGTATCTTTAAATGTCAGTTTATAGTTCAGGATGTATTTGCATTTGATAACAGATCAAATAACAAATGCTTCATTGTTCAGGAATTCCCAATTCCAGATTCTCTGTTACAATAACCAAATTACAACCTAAAACATCAAAGTTTTGAAATCTCTTCCAAAGAAACAAAAAGTGAATATCCTTGACTTTCTTATTACACATTATTTCAGTTTTGCTACTTCAGCTTTGTGAGATGCTTTTCCCAAAAAATAGTACATTGACTGGTTGAATGTTTACAACTTTCTGATTTTGCAGTACCATGATTTCGGGCTCAGCATGACAACCATTAAAAGTTCTGGTGATAGTTAACAGGGTTAATATATTTGTTTCATTTTTGCTGTGCTGCTCTCAAAACAAATGTCAGCTTTAAGAATACACCAACTGAAACACTTTTGTATTTTAGTTGTCTAACAACCCCACCCTACCTCATGTCTCCAAACGACTGTGAACTAGTGTCAAGGCTGCACAGAATTTCTCATTTCCAAAAATGAAACAAATATATTGACCCTTTACAACCTAAACAGTAGCTTTTTCCCCCCCGCATTTTCAGCTGTTAACTATCCACCAGAACTTTTAGTTTTCTTTCTGCTTAGTAAGACTTTCTCACTGGCACCACACATTTTGAAAAAGTCAAGTATATGCTCATCCCAATGTTCTGGCTATTAGTTCTATAAAGTACCTTTGCAGGAGCAGGAAGTTAAAAAATAAACTAGTAAGTGTGCAGAAGTAAATATTCTAAAGCATACAAGTTGACTTATAGAGACAGAGTGACACAGAATAGAAACAATCCCTTGGCCCATCTATTCCATGCTGAGCATAGTGCCCACAGAGTTAGTCCTATTTGCCCATATCCCTCCTATGCAAATACTTATCCAAATTTTATTTCAATATTGTTATTGTACCTGTTTCAATCACTTCCTCTGGCTGCTCATTTCACATATACAACTTCCTCTGCGTAACGATACTACTTGGGTCCTCTCACCTTAAGCCTTTGCACTCTCTAGTATTTTAATTCTACTTCCCTGGGCAGGTGAACTTGTTCATTCACCTTATCCATGCCCCTCTATACCCCTCATGATTTTATGCACCTCTATAAGATCACCCATCATTCTCCTATGTTCCATGGAATAACGTCTTAGCCTGCCCACCCCCCTTCCCCATAACTCAGGCCTTTGAGACTGGGTAGCATCTTCCTAAATCTTCTCTGCACTCTTTCCAGTGTAATGGCATATTGCCTATAAAGGGCAATCAAAACTGTAATAAACAATTATGTTTATTACTTTGGGGTTCAAATTTGCCTTTAAGATATATTCAATAGTATTCTAGCATAACCATGGTATCTGTAAGCCTTAAGATTTGCATAGGTTTCATTCCCTGTAGAAAAGCCCAAAGGGTATATTTCTCCATCTTGTTTTGGAGCATAACCATAGTTCTGGCTCAACTGCAACGACTCCACATTTTCCTTTCAAAGTATGTTTTCCTCTCTTCTGTACCAATGTATCTCAAATATTTCAAAATGTCCTCTACAGACTTTTGAACCAAATAGATGCCTGATGAATCAGCTGAATAAATTCTTCATGCTATCTATTCTTGATTCTTACAGTAGTATGTTGTTGTAGTAATGGTTTACTGATCATAAGCATATGTGGGGACGATTTTGCTGCACTGAAATTATATACCCTTCACCTAGATTGGCTTCAGTGATGCACTACCATCTGTCATGCTGGAATCATATCATATGCCCTTGGGACAACTGCTCAGCAAACACACATGGATAAGCTGCCTGTCTTAACTATGATTTAACACTGTTTTTGATTCTGTGTATGTCTTATTTAGTTATAATCTAATATTAAAACAGAATCTCCCGTTACACTGTCAATTTATGTGAACATTTAATTAACAATAACTCACTGTAATATTTGAATTATAATTAATTGTGAAAAATATAAATAATGATGCAGATTTTTAAATTCTTCTTCATCATACTTCTGCTGCATTATCACTACCCCTTCTGTGCATCTGCCCCCTTCGTTCCCCTTCTGCCCTTTCTTGCTATTTCTGCAATTTACCTCAAGCTTTCTCCTTTATCCACGAGCTGACTATTCCTTTCAATACCAGATGTTCCCTCTCCATTGGGCCTGTGGTTGTATTTTCTTAGCTAAGTTGGAACACAGCTTTGAAGGAATTTCAGTTGCAATTATATTTTGCCCAGTTGTCTGCCTTCATCTCCGACTATAATGGTTAACAGGTGCAGTCTCGCAGCTCACAAACTCCTGTCATTCATGGGCTGCATTGAAGAAGAGGTTAGGAGCATGGAGTAGTAAGAATTTAGCTATAAGGTAGTGTAATGTAGAGCTACTCTGAAATTATTTTTTCAGTTCGGAAAATATTAAACTGAGTACTTGGACTACTACAAATGTGGAGTTCATTCCTTTCGATGCTTGCAATTTACTTAAATATGAGTATGAAAATGTTATTGCTGAGATAAGGTGCTGAAGCCTTCAAGAAAGGAGATCTGAATGAGATGTCCAGTCAGCCGTCAGGGAAAGATATTTTTCTCCTTGATTTTTGAATAAAATTGAATTTGTAATTTTTTTAACCTGCAGGTGCTGGAGATCAAGAACAAACTTGCAAAATACTAGATAAACAGCAAGTCAGGCAGTATCTTTGGAAGTAGAAGTGGTCAATATTTGTGGTTCATGACTTTCATCAGAAATAATCTGCAATGAGGAGGCACCTCTTCAGCTACCTCTTTCAGAATTCTGGGTTGTACACCTTCTGGTCCAGGTGACTTATCTACCTTCAGACTGTCTAGTTATGGTAACTTCATTGCATCAGGTTGGATTATTCAAGACAAGTCAGGGAAATGATAATAGAGAAGCACAAATCTGGGGAAGGGGTCAAGGTCATTTCAAAAGCACTGAACATACCTCGGAGCTCAGTGCAGTACAGCTTGAAAAAGTGAAAAAAATATGAAACCACAGCCACACTGCCTAGGTCAGGCCGCCCCTCTAAACGTAGTCGCCGGGGAAGTATGGCACCTTTAAGTCAGGCCACTGTAATGCCAACAGTTACTCTGAGGGAGCTGCTGATGTCAACTGGAGTTGAAGTCCATGGCTCCACAATCTCTAAGGCCTCAACTGTGGATTCTGAAATCTGAGATTAAAAAAAGAGCTGTTTAAGACCTGAGCAGGTCAGGCATCATCAGTAGGGCAGAAGGATGGTTGATACTTTGGGTCAAACCTCTGCATCGGGATTGAAAGTGCCGAGGGGAGATAGCCTGTAGAAAGAGATGAGAGGGAGGGATGAGGTAGAGCCTGGCAGGCATTGGGTCTCAGTAAGGAGGTAGTCAAAGAGCAGTAAAATCACAAAGATGAGGCAATTAAAAAGGCACTCACAGAACTCCCATTGAAGAGAAAAGAAGAACGTCAGGTGGGCATGCCCTTGCATTGAAGAAGTAAAATCACATGCCAGCCCTTGTCTCAGCCCTTCCTTTTTATACTGGGTATCTTCTCTCTACACTCTCAGTCCCAATACAGTCTCAACCCAAAATATCAACTATCCTTCTGGCTCCACAGATGATATTTGACCCTGATCTATTCACTCTGGCCTATGCTTTTGATGGAATGTTTGCCCCTCTGTTCATCCTGTCACTCAGCCTCCTCTTTCTGCATTGAGGATGCAATGTGTCTCCATGTTTTTCATGATCATTTCCTTCATCTTCAGAAGATGGTAAACTTTCTATATCACAACGATATGCATCAAATTACCTTAATGCCGCACACATTTGCTGGGTGCAAAATGACAAGTCCAGGCACCTAAAAGAGACTTCAGAATGCCAACACCTGACTTCCTGTAGCTCCAAGTATTTTATCTTGCTGCCATTAACCAGGACTGCAGGGATCATGCCTAATTGCTTGATTCATTGCTTGGGTAATCATATCTTTGGTCTTTGTTGTTTTTGAATTCTGTTGAGAAAGTAACCAACTGCAGTCTAACCTCAAACAAAAGTATCAATGACACCTTCGTATGACACCAGTCTGATAGGCTCCAAAAAAATCCTTCCGAGAAGCAGGCACTACAGAATTTTAAGTAACTTGTACTTAATCTCTAATTGCTGAGAAACAGCAATTAGTAGAAACAAGCAGCTCTCGACGTACCTCAAAGTCACCATTCCCATATCCTCTTTTGTTTCACTGGGAAATCTCCTTCCAAATAAACTTGGCTTGCACTTTCCTGATAGTTCCACAGTACCATGTTGCAAAAATTTGGTGTGCAGGTGCAATTTCATAAGATTGAAATAAAACAGAAAATGTTGGGGTTACTTAGCAGGACAAGTGAGATCTGTAGAAAGAGAAACTTGGTTAATGTTTCAGGTCATTGACCCTTCATTGGAATAGGAAAGGCAAAAACATGTGTGCTTTCAGTTGTAGAGAGAGGACAGATAGAGAGAATAAATGGAATGCTTGTGATGAAATGGAGACCAATGTTCACCAGCTGACACAATAGCTATTGGTACCATGTCGTTACATTGCACTCACTACTCAAAGTGTGCTTTCTGCTGCATCAGAGAAACCAAGTACAAATTTGGTGACCTTTTGAAGAACAACTTGACTCAGTTTGCATTGGTGACCTTTAGTTTCCAATCATCTGTTAGTATAATCCTGTTCCCCACTGCCATTCTGATCTGTCTCTGATCTCTTGCGCTATTCCAATAAAGTCCCAGGCAAGCTCAAGAAGCAGGCTCCTCAGCTTGTGTCTAGATACACTGCAGGCCTTGAGCAATTTCAGGAACCACCTTTTGCTGTTTATGTCAGTTCTGGCCAGTTCTCATGGAAGATCATTCACCTGTAGCATGATGTCAGTTTTTGTCTCTCAATAGATCTGCTGAGTAATTCCAATACCTTCCTTTGAATCAAGCTTCCAGCAACTGCTACGTTCTGTATCTCATAGTAACAGCATCTCTCTGTTTCTTTCTAAGTGCTCTCATACATCTCCATCTCGTGCACTCATTTGGCAGATCAGCTTTGAGTAATTAAACATCATTGAAAGCAGGAGGGACATTGGAACAATCTTGGACTCTACCTTATCACAGATAACAGTACAGCATTGGGCAGGCCATTCATGCACAATGTTGTGCCAGTCTTGATGCCAACTTATACTAAATGTCCTCCTCCTGTTTATTATCCATATCCCTCCATTCCCTTCATATTCATGTGTTCTATCTAAAAGTCCATTTCCTGGCACCTACCACTCTCTGCATAAAGAAAATTCTTGCCTCTCACGTCATCTTTAAACTACAACCACTCCTCCCAACTGATTCCCATCCTGGAGAAAAGATTCTGACCTATCTGTGCCTCTCCTAGCTTAAAAAACCTGAATAAGGCTTTTTTTTAATAGCTGCGGTGTTACTTCTTTACTCTTCTGCTCAACATTTCTACCAACGAAGGTAAGCATGCCACACCACCTTCTTTACCACCTTATCTACTTGTGTAGCCACCTTCAGTGTAGTATAGACCTGGACCTCATGATCCCTCTGCATCTCAATGCCATTAAGAGCTTGACCATTAACTGTGCACTTCCTTTTTTAATTTATCCTCCCAAAGTAAAACACCTCACACTTGCTCAGATTAAACTCCATCTGCCTCTTCTTGGCCTATATATGTAATTGATCTGTTATATATACTACTGTGTTCTTCGATAGTCCTCTACATTGTCTGTAACTCTGCCAGCCTTGGCGTCATCCGCAAACTTGATAATCCACTCATCTACATTTTCATCCAGATCATCATTCTCACCAACGATACTCCTAGTGTAGAGATAGACACATTTCAACCCATCAGTCCCACCCTGTTTATTAGCCTGTCCATTGCTGTCCTTCTTTTTGGTCTAACTTGTCATACCATCTTTCTTGCCCTCAGCCCTGCTGTTGTGGTTCCCATTCCCCTGCAACTCTAGTTTCAATCTCCCATTGAGGAGATTGGTTCCCCTCCAGTTCAGGAGCAAACTGCAGTTTATACTTGTCCCATCTGTCCTGGAAAAGAGGCCAATGATCCATAAATCTAAAGCCCTCCGTCCTGCACCAACTCCTTAGCTATGAATTGAACTCCAACCTATTCTCTTTCTTATCATTGACATGTTCCAGCATATAAGCCTGTTTTACATTGTCCTTACAAGTGTCTACGTCCTTCTCACTGGTGAATACTGAAGGAACGTATTCATTAAAGACCTCCACTATCAGATCAGATCAGACACATGTTTCTATCTCTGATCACTCCTACCCTTACTCTAGTCATCCTCCTCCTCTTTACATATGTGTAGAATGCATTAGGGTTTTCCTTAATCCTACTTGCCAAAGCCTTCTCAAGTCCCAGCTCTCCTATCTCCCTTCTTAAGCTCCTTCCTGGCTACCTTATAAATCATAGAGCCCTGTCTGATCCCTGCTTCCTAAATCTTCCCCTTTCCTCTTGACTAGACATTCCACTTTTCTGGTCAGCCATGGTCATTCATCCTACCATTCTTTCCCTGTCTCAATGGCACAAACCTATCCCAAGCCCCGTGCAGTGCTTCCTAGACCAGTGGTTCTCTACATGGGCCATATGTCCCACCCCCCAATTTGTAGGAATCACCAGAAAAAACTAGAAACTGGGGGCCTCAGGAGTTTCTGAATGGGCCATAATAAGTTTACTGTTCTAATGAAATATTACTAAAATATGTAAATGAAAAAGAAATGAATGTATGTAATTTATTTCGAACCCTGAATGAAATGAATGGGAAAGTATGCTAGATGATGCAAGTGAAGCAGTAAAACAGCTCGGCCTCCGTGTGCGGGGCGGGGTGGGGGGGTGTTAGTGAGGCACGTCAATCGTTATCTCTGCTCTTGCTTGACCTTGCACAAATCACTGTTCACACCCCGTAGCGTGGCCTGCTGAGGACCGTCCCACATCCACCCCCCCAAATCAGAAACTGCATACTGGGCAGGAATACCTGCAGCAAGGCCAATCTACAAGTATGAGGCAGAAGGCTGGTTCTGTTTGCCTTCCACTGGCCCGTACATGTTATAACAGTTACATTTAACGGTTAATAATACTGTGTATGGACTGTATATTAGAATAATTAGTACAGTTACTAAGAAAAACTTCAGCGAATAACGGAGACTATGGAAGGTGGGGGCACTGAAGTAAGTGAAAGTCACAAGAGGTCCACAAGCAGAAAAAGGCTGAGAACCACTGCCCAAAACAGCTTTCACTTTTCCGTTGTACAATTCCCTGAGTACATCTGTTCCCAATTTACGCTCCCAAGTTCCTCCCTAATAGCGTCATAATTCACCCTCCCCCAATTAAATACTGTTCCATACTATTTGCTCCTGTTGTTGTCCAAGGCTATGGTAAAGGTCATGGAATTGTGGTCACTGTCTCTGAAATGTTCACCCACTGAGAAATTCAGCACCTGACCAGGTTCGTTGCCTAGTACAAGATCCAGTATGACTAGTAAAACATTTTTGTGACAGGATGCTGCATCAGCTTACAAGCCTTTTAGATAGATAGATAGATAGATAGATAGATAGATACTTTATTCATCCCCATGGGGAAATTCAACTTTTTTCCAATGTCCCATACACTTGTTGTAGCAAAACTAATTACATACAATACTTAACTCAGTAAAAAATATGATATGCATCTAAATCACTATCTCAAAAAGCATTAATAATAGCTTTTAAAAAGTTCTTAAGTCCTGGCGGTAGAATTGTAAAGCCTAATGGCATTGGGGAGTATTGACCTCTTCATCCTGTCTGAGGAGCATTGCATCGATAGTAACCTGTCGCTGAAACTGCTTCTCTGTCTCTGGATGGTGCTATGTAGAGGATGTTCAGAGTTATCCATAATTGACCGTAGCCTACTCAGCGCCCTTCGCTCAGCTACCGATGTTAAACTCTCCAGTACTTTGCCCATGACAGAGCCCGCCTTCCTTACCAGCTTATTAAGACGTGAGGCGTCCCTCTTCTTAATGCTTCCTCCCCAACACGCCACCACAAAGAAGAGGGCGCTCTCCACAACTGACCTATAGAACATCTTCAGCATCTCACTACAGACATTGAATGACGCCAACCTTCTAAGGAAGTACAGTCGACTCTGTGCCTTCCTGCACAAGGCATCTGTGTTGGCAGTCCAGTCTAGCTTCTCGTCTAACTTTACAGTACAAAACTGGCAAAAAAGTTCAGCCCATTATAAGCAAACACTCAGCAAAAAAAAAGGACTTATATCAAAAGGAAGGTAAATCTCCTTTATAAGGCAATGCCTCCTTACACCTTCAAGGATAAAACTTATGCTTCTGCACCTGTTCCCTGATGCCACCATCCTCTGCTGTTGTTTTTTGATTCACAACACACGTGAATGTGCAGAAGCCTAGTTAATAAAAATAAATACAACTGGCTCCATATATAAATCCTTTATTTCACTAAGATTCTAAAGGCATAATTGAATCTTATTTATCATGCTTTTCAGCATTAAGCAAATCCTCTTCTTGTCATTTGTTTGTAAGTCAATGTGCATGGCTGAAACTCCCATTAATTTTGTGAAAATACTTTTATCCTATTGCTTCTGAAATCCATTAACACAAAGCTATTGAAGTGTGCTTTGCTTTCTCCAGTGATGGAATAGGCTTAATGACTTGTTTAATGAAGCAGATAAGAGTTACAGAGGCACAAGAGAGTATGAATGCTAGGAGGTGGAACAGCAAATAAACTGCTGGAGGAATTCAAGCAGCATCTGTGAGAGGGAAAGGAGTTGTCGGCATTTCACGCCCTGATGGAGTGTCTTGAGCCAAACCTTTTGCCTCCATAGATGCTGCTTGACTAGCTGAAGAATGTTCATTGCTTCTTCAGATGATGTGTATATGTGATATGTGGGGCGGAGCAAAGTTAAGATGGCGCTAAACGGCGACTGCTTTGCTTGCATCTTCGGAAACAGCTCTATTTCTATCTTTGATATCAATGTTCGTTCTTTTGAAGACCCTGACCTGGAGTTACTCTCTGACTTTGGCTCTTTGCTGGAATGGCACCCGTGCTCAGGGCCTTGACCAGCCGCTTTTTGGTATCCCGAGGATGCAGCCTGGAAGACTAGCGTGCCTTCAGGGTGCGGGTTTTTCGTGGCTCTGCTGGAGATGGATTGACTCAAGGCTGGAGCCCCTGACTGAGGCATCACGGGACAACACGGAACATCGGAAGCAGCGCTGCTGGCTGTGTGTCCAGAGACCTGAGCACTCTGGGCGCAGATCTTGGAAAAAGCAACGCAGCAGACTTTTAACAGCGTAAATCAACCAGCTGTTTGTTATGTCTCCCCTCTCACTGTGAAACAGAGGCACCTCGTTTTCCCTTATTACGGAGAGAGCGAGCCTGTGATATGTCAAGTTACTTGGTGAACGAGTAGTCTTTGGGGTACTGCAAGTCTGTGTTGTAATTTACGCTTGCTGCACGCTAGAGTGCTCGGAGGAGGGTGTTGATGATTTTGCTGGTGGGGTTGGGGGTGTTGTTGCCTTTCTGCTGTTTGTGTGTGGGAGAGAGAGCTGGGGGGGCTTTGGGGTTCCAATGTTTAACTGCCATTCATTCTTTGGGGCACTCCTCTGTTTTTGTTGCAAAGAAAAAGAAGTTCAGGATGTATGTTGTATACATTCCTCTGACATTAAATGTATCTATTGATGGGAAGGTCGAGTTGGAACAAAATATGATATTGAAGTGACCGTTGCAGGTCAAGCTCTGACAATTAGATGGGCCAGGCATGGAGTCAGACTGTCAATTTGATTTGTGATGGGCATCACATTCAGGATGTTTCATTATTCAACCTTCATGCTTTTAGTAAAACCATTTTGATAGGAATTATTGTCATGCCTTGTTATCAATTATTTTTCCTTTTAATTATTGATCCAGAAAAAGGATGTTAAATGTCTTTTATTTTTAAGCCTTGACTGCAGGAACATAGCCCATCATTCTGTATTCACAGTTGAATTTGTATTGGAAACAGAAGCATTCAAAATAAGAGCTTCTGAACAGAACCGTGAATAGGTAGGGGACACAAAAAAATCCCTGTATGTCTGTTTTAAACAACTGTACATGAAATGTACAGTGCAATGTGTACTACCTCACAGAGTTCACTGAATGGACCTCTGCACTAATCCTTCCACTTTGTTAACAAAAGCAATGAATGCTCTGAAATACTTTGGAAGAAAGAGGTGCTGACAAGATGATATACAACCAGGATTAAAAACATTCCTTGGCAGTCTTAAGGTGTGAAAAATGAGTCATCTTAAATTATAGGTGAGGAGCAAAATTCCCAGAAATGTGAGGTGCTGTCCCTTCTATTTCAAGGGTCACAGAGGAGGAGGAACGGAGGATGGGATCTTTGTGTTCCTTACAGACACTTCCCCTGGAGCCCCCGGGCTGTGCTAATTGACAGAAATTTCATGCTTGTGATTTGACCTGTCTAAAGCTTGTTTGTGGTATTAACCCCCAACTGAGTCCCAGGTCCAGTGTGAAAGGATTAGAATAATCATCTAACTCAATAGAATGTGCTAAACAGGTATTTATGTCTAAGTACAGGCGAGGTTGCCCATCCTTAGCTTTAAGGGCAGGCAGTGGACTTACTTCCTAGGGAGAAAATAACAAAAGTAACAGGTACTAAATCACCAGCAGCTGCTATTGTACCCACCAGCAATATCACTTAATGTTTTAAACCGATTGCACTCTCCACTCAGCAGCAGGTTGTGGTAACAGGAGGCAATGTGCAGGCCACATGCAACATCATGAGCCTTCTAAAATTAATTATATTGAGATTATCTGTCAAAGTGAACCAATTTATTTACGTGCTATGCATTTACTGGAGGATTTAGTGATAAAACATTGCTTTCTGATTTAAGATAGAGATTTGGAATAATGGAATACTGACAAAAAATGCCACCTATGGTTTAATGGCAGCACCTTGCTTCAGACTCGGAGTTTGTTGGTTTATAACTGAATTGAAATATTAGAGCGTAAAAACTAGTTTTGGAGTATTGTACTATCACAATTGTGAACCTTCAGTTCAGATATTGGACTGAATTTTTGTAGCTCTGGCTGGAAATACAGTTTAAAACTGATGGCGTTTCTCAGCAGAGGTACCATTGCAGTGCTTCTTCACACTGTCATTGTGACTGGATAGAAGAATTGTGGTGAGCCTGCTTGGCAAAATATAACGTTGTCATTAAAACATCCAGACTGCTTCCAGAAAGTCTCAACTGGAAAGTGTGTTAGAAGTGTGGTCTTGCAAAATACATAAACAGCATGAAGGGTGAATAACAAAACATCCTGAATCTGATGCTCGTCGCAGTCAAATTCACAGTCTGACTCCATGCCTGACCCATCTAATTTATATTGCCTTTGTCAATCTAGCAACTGGTATAGTAATTTTCCTTCAGGATTGTTGAAGTACATTGATTATTCTTGTTTAACAAATGCTAAGTAAGTTTGCAGCATTAAAATGATTCTTTTGTGGTGCTTTCCTGCAATCACTCACTGGGTTCTTGTTTAGTTAAAACCACTGTGCTTACTACTGAGAGTGTAAATCATGGCAAGTGATTTACCACTGTAGTATTACACACACCGAGAATAGTCAGGTCAATGTTGAATAGGCCTGGGATAATAAGGATTGGTGACATTATATGTGTACGATTTGGCTCATATAATGAATGAGAGGATGTATTCTTTAAAACAAATAATTTCCTTAAGGTAGAAGGAGAGATGATATTGTGGGAGCCCAAGATATTCTGGGGAGATTTTAGGAACAATAGAGGAAATGGAATGTCCAGTCTACCACAATATATCATTGAAACAGGATATATTTAATGGGGAAAATCAGGCTGAGACAACTCAAACTGAAATGCAAAATTGTTTTCAGCATAGTTGTTTTAATTGCATCCTTATAAGTTATTTAAAAAGCTATGGAAGTATCCAAAATCAGTCACTCTGGTGTAGCAGTGTCCACATTTGCCTCAGACTGGATGTAAAGCGGATCTGTTTCAAACCTTGGCTAGCTCTGTGTATTCTAGTTAAATGGAGAAGTTACTGGATTGTTTGCTTGTGAAAATACCCAGGCTAAGTGGGACACACATAATTTGGGATTGTCCTTGAAACAGTGCAGCCATGAGGAGGCTGCAAATTCACACTCTGCAAGACTTGCATGTAGAGCTGGAAAATTCATTGTTATTCACAGAATTGGACTCCTTTGATAGCTTTACACTGCTGAATATTAACAGCAACTTAAAATCAATACCCATAAAGGGCTCTACTCAAACATTAGCTACTCAATGAGATCAAGTACTTCTCCAAAATAATTCCAAGTATGATGGATTAAATCTTTCAAAGAGTGGATGTTCACTTTTGTAACCAAGATGATCCACTGATCATCCACTGACCATGAACGCAGAAAAAGAAAACTTTCAGAGATTTTATTGTGTTCAGGAGATTACATACATATAACATGAAGCTAAGCAATCACACACATTTGCAATAAATAGTCCCTTCATTTGAACATTGTTGTTAATGCCAGAGATGGAAAATGAAGAGATCATCATCAATATCCCAAAGGTGATTTTTAAGGATGGTGCAGTAATTCATGTGATTCCTTTCAGGTCTGATGGCAGTGCTTGGACTTTGTTATTGGGAAAGGTTATGGAGCAAGAAAACCAGACACACAGGATGAATGCAAGAACAATTTAATAAGTGAATCTCTGCTTGTTCACTTCGATCCTAGGTGCCAGTCGAAGACTTTAATTCTTGTGTGGTAATGAGTGATGTGATTAGAAGACAGGCTGGGAAAAAACATTTTACTTCCCATAAAAGGAGTGAGCCTAATAATGCACAAGTTGATAAGGAAGCATTTGGAACAGGGTCTAGAACCAAGAAATCCCTCCTGATTTAATTGGCAGATTGATTACTCGTGTAAAGGATCATTAGCTATCGGCAGGTTGCTATCGATGCAATGCTCCTCAGACAGGATGAAGAGATCATTACACCCCAATGCCATTCGGCTTTACAATTCAACCGCCAGGGGTAAGATATGTTAAAGTGCCGGGGTTAGGACTGAGCTTAAGTTACCATTCAATGTATTTTAGTAAACTATTTAAGAACTTTTTAAAAGCTATTTATTAATGCTTTTTGAAAGGGTGATTTTAGATGCATATCATATTTATACTGTTAAGTATTGTATGTAATTAGTTTTGCTACAATAAGTGTATGGGACATTGGAAAAAATGTTGTATTTCCCCATGGGGATGAATAAAGTATCTATCTATCTATCTATCTATCTAGCCATTACTGGTGACGGTAAATACCAACGCTCATATCAAAATAAGGGGGCACAGGTTTAATGTGAGAAGGAGGAGCTTCAAAGGAGATTTGAGGGTAAGATTTGAGAGTGGTTGATATCTGGAGTGAGCTGCCAGAGGAGGTAGACAACACAATCACTATATTTTAATGTTCATTTAAACAGACATAGAATGATTTGGATAGAGTGTAGCAAGTGAGAAAAACATAGATGGGCAAAAAGGTTGGCATGAACATGATGGGCCAAAGGGCCCCATTTCTATACTGTACCACTCTATGACTGTTTTGTAATACCTATATTGTAAAAATGAGCAGCCCTTCTATTACAGTATGACTACACATTGAGTACAGGCATTCTAAATACTACACCATTGCAAATGCCATTAGAGCTCTGATGTTGGAAGAGATAATATGATGCACACATTAAATGTTTCAGAAAGAACCCTACAGAGACTCAGTGTTGAAAAGGATCTATGGCTAGACATTGAAGGAATGGGCAAAATTTGACCATTTTACTCTCGAGGATTTGAAATCTTCCATAGAGGTCATGGACACAAAGTCAAAGGGAAAACACTGCAAGGAGGGTGTTTACAGCTCCTGTTGAAATGTAACCTGAAATCATTGGAAAACAACTATATCTAACAAAGCTATAGGAACAAGATACCAAAGGTTCTCAGATTGAGAGTCACAGAATCATTACAGATTGGAAGGATGCCACGTCATCTATCAAATCTACAATAACTTTCTGTAAGTGCAATCCACTTTTTGCAGGCCTGTATAGCCATTTCTTTCAGATTATTATCCATTTCTCCTTTGAATACTGCAGTTGTACTGTCCTCCTCTGCTACCCCAACAGTACAGTATATCTTTTAAAAGCTTCTACATCTGGGTATGGCTCTCGGAACTGAACACAATAATTAAGTTGTGGCTGAATCAGTGTTTTATATAAGTTCATCACTTCATTGCCTTTTTACTATATGTATATTTTAAAGATTTAATAAATGATCAAAATCTCAGTCAGAAGCAGGCTCCCTTCAAACCAATCATTTGCTCCTGCCTGATGTATACTTACTTCTAACCAATGAAAGCTCACGGCAAAGCTTGGTAAATATTACACTAATTCCATATAACAACAGACAAAAATATGTGGTCAGGTTTCAGATTACCTGTTTGTGGATTATGTGCTGAAAACTTCGATACTGCTTGTGAGTGTCTGGGAATGGATCTAAGTTAAAATATTTACCATTCAATGGAAGCAAACTTTGCAAATTGTCACATGGGCATTTTTTCATTCTTACGTGCAGAGAAATCTATTATAAATGTTTGTATGTGCTGTCACCATTATATATAATTGTGTGTAATTGCTCTTTCAGAAAGATTGTGATCATTTTTGAATTTATAGAGTATCATCATAGAACAATCAATATTCTATTTCTGTGGGATTATCATTGTAAGTGGTAAATATATTACTTTGTGATGTAAAAAAAAGCATTAGGAAAATGCCAAATTTGAACAAGGCTTGAAAATGATATTTTGCAAAACAACAAAAAGATCAATGTTGAATTCACAGAAGATCAGATTCAGTTCAAAATAACCTTAATGAAAAGAAAGCATTTTGTACAGATTATTCATGCAGAAGTGTTTGTCTAACCTAATCTAAAGTATCAATCCATCCTTCCTTTAGACGGTCCTGATTTATACTGACTAGTGTACCGTAGCATGGGCTTTAATTTCCCCAAACTCAGCAAGATAATTATTTTTCTCACTTTTAACGTCTACAAGATATTATTTGTCAGATTATACTCTAACAAATTTAAAGCAAATGTTGTTAATAACCAGCAAAATACATTTTGATAATATTGCCGCCCCCCCCCCCAAATCAATAGCTAGGCAAAGTTTTAACATTGTAATTCATACCTCCTCAGTGGAGGCACTGCATCTACTCCTTATTTCTTGTTGCAGAGATGGTATTGCCTCTCAGAATGTTGCAATAATTGCAGGAACTTTTAGCACAGACATACCATTAATCTAGAAATTTAACAGTGCACCTTTATTTTCCCAGGATCCAAAATTCCATGCTGAAAATGTGGAATCTGCCACATTGACAGGCCCCATGGGCTGTAACATTTAACATTGTGAGCATGTCAGTGTTTAAAATGGTCTACCAAATTGAGAATTAGCTGCAGAGGAGCTATTAAAATGCATAACCAAAAGCTTGATTAGAGGTATAGCTTTGAAGACAACTCCCTGTAGAGTTGTTTAGGAAGGTAAAGAAGGAAGGAGGGAAAGAGGGAAAGACAGAGAGAGGTAGGGAGATACAAAGGTTTACTGGGAGAATTCCACCGATTAGGGCCAATTAAAAGGTAGTTGAAATAAGATGCGGCATTTATTGTTCGACCTTCTGAGGAAACAAGATTGCTTGAGATGCCCTCAAAAGAATTTATATTCCCATCCTAACTTTCTTATAGATTCATGGAGCCAAACAGAATGTTGAGTCATAGGGCCTTAGCCCACCTTGCATATGCTAATCACAATATTAATCCCATTTACCAGAACTTCTAGATGCAAATCAATTCGAGCTTAATTCATTCAGCTTGCAACATTCATCTGTCCTGCCGCTATCCTCTCATGTTTTCTGGTTTGTAGCCGGCTACCAGGTGGCAAGGGCTATCCTTTCAAGTCTTAGCTCAAGGCACTTGTCAAGAATATGGACAGCAGAGTCTACAACAAGAGTTACATTACCACTGGAATGTTTATTTAGCATACTTGACACCCTCAAGGAATGCTTCGAGGTTTTAGGAGAAGCTTAACAAGGCAGTTTATGTTGTCATCCAAAGATGCCTGCTCAATACGCCACACTTGGCCATCCTAAGAGATCCAGTCCTGCACAGCGAATGTGGCATGAAGTGTTATTTGAAAATGAGTGCATGGGAGGAAGAGGCAGCATTAAGGGAGCAGTACTGACTACCAGTGATTTTAGTTGCCATTGCTGTCACAGAGAAACAGATCCAAAAGTGCTTTGTGTGAAACATTCCACTCATCAGCTAGCTGGTTAATCCTTATGTTGGTCTAGGCACTTCAATTTGTCAAGTACTGTTCATTTTTCAGTCTGAAGGTGAGAAGAGCTTTAGCTTAGAAATCCATTTATGCTTCATCTGAAATGGGGGGAATCTCAAATTTGAAGCAAGCAGTGACCCATCCTCAGACAGAATCTTTACAAAAAGAATCCTTTTTTACAAGAATAACGTACAGCAACCCTGACATGGAAAGCTAAGTTTCTCCAAGACTAACCAGAGATAAACAGACGCTGCAAGGTTGGTGAATTTAAGATAACTATGCAAAAGCTTAGTCACTGAATGCTTTTTTAAAAAAGGAAGGCCATGAAGACAAAATTAGGAAGTGGAGAGACAGAGAACTTTAGGCAGGGATGATCAGAGCACAGAGTCTAGTCTCCTAGAGGTTTTACCGCTAATGAGACTTGACTTATCCACATCTTAATCAGGACTAAATCTTTATTTATCTCTTCCTTCCATGCTATCAGATGGGTCTGTTGTAAGCCTAATTTATGCTTTGACTGATATACTGTATGATATGTTAATAAGGGTTTTATGATATTATATTTATATATAACTGAAATATATATATATATGTATACACATATAAATATATGTATACATATATTTGCACATTCAGTATTATGCAAAAGTCTTAGGCATATGTACATAGCTATGGTGCCTTAGATTTTTGCACAGTACAGCATTTGTCAACATGGAGTGGAGAGCAAGTCTGTAAATCTGGCAGGAGCAAATGATGTTGAGAATGACAAGGGTGGAGTGCCATGGGTGGGGTGTGGGACAGGTGGCAGAGAAGGAGTGACAGGGCTGGAGCATGACAATAATGTAGACACACCCAGCCCTGAGTTACCAGGCAAGGTCTTTTGATTACAAACAATTGGTTTATTTATTATTACAGAACGTCTCTCTGGTTCGTCCTCTTTTCCCAACTATTTTGTGCAAAAGTCTTAGGCTATATATGTAACAAAGACTTCTGCACAGTACCTTGTATAGGTACAGGTATATTGCAATCCTAAACCACTATTAATTCATGCAGGAGATGCTGCTGAACAGTTTCTAACGAGTATCAGTTACATACATTTGCATAGCCATTAGAGACTACAATGTGGTTAGAGAAAACAGGTTTTAAGTACCATCAGTTGCATGTGTTTGTATTCAAAACTCAGGCTACATCCATACTAGCCCAGATAAATTTGTAACCGAAGCTTTTTCTCTTCGTTTTGCCCCTCCGTCCGCACTGAAATGGCGTTTTCCTCCCCCAAAAACGGAGGTTTTCTAAATCACCCTCCAGAGTGTATAACTTTGAAAACGCTGGATTGGACAGAGCAGTGTGGACGGGGTAACTGGAGAAATCTGAAAACGCTGTCATGACGTGCTGGAACAGATGGTGACAGCAGCAAGCCATTTCATTGTTTTCTTGAACGCAACCTAACAATTTCAGAACAGATGGCAACGAGACTGAAGCCAGAAGAGTTAGAAAAGTACTCACCAAATACTTTGACCCATAACTTACTGAATAAATAAGTATACTGTACTCACTTTGCCCTGCTTTCTGTCCTTGCTTGTATGAAGATGGTTTACCTATTCATGCAAGTACTTCTCTGACAATAGATGTGTAACAGCCTAATGTAACATTGTATGGAAATACAAGATAACACTGATGCAGACATGTTTTATACACTTAACAAGGTGCTTTATTGATGCAACAGAGTTAGTCAGTTTTTCAATGTTCGTCGTCAGCAAGGTCATACTGCCCATGAACTCCCTGTCGGTTGCCTCCATATGCTCCAGTATTTGTTTTTTTAGTTTCAAGTCCTCCTACATGAGAGCCAACAGCTTGTCCATTGTTTGGCAATTAAGTGTTTCTAGTCTGTAATTGCTTAATAAAATGGTAGTTTGCCATTTTTTAAAGTACCTTTTTAACTACTTCCATGAAACTTCATCTCATTGGGGCTGTTGCTCAATTGGGCCAAAGTGTACTCCTCCTGATATGTCCCAATTAATCAGAACCCACTGTATGTGAAAAATGATTCAAAATCAAGATTTATCTGGCATAAATTCAAGTGGAACTACTCTTCTTATCTTTCAATCTGTAACCTTAGCAATTCATATTCTATAAACTTCATTCAGAACACTTGCATTAAACTTCAGAGCATGAATAAACAGCTCTACCAGAAGTTATTATGGTAACTAGTCACATGAGTGTGGGCAGGGAAAAAGCGAAGGGAATAAGTTACGTCGTCATGCTTTATTCTTTGCGATTTGTAGAGGCTGGGGACTGGCTGATGCCGTATCTTTTGCTGATCGTTTAATAACACTCAATTACACTTAGTTTACACTTGGGTACGCTTAGGTTTCATCGCTTCAAGATTGTATGTTTGCTAATTGCAGGCTTAAGAGGGAATATTGATGCAAAAGTAATGAAAAAGTTGGTGATGCAAGTCTAAGTGAGGATGATGTATTGAAATGAATGGAAATATGTTTCCTGATTATTGATAGAAATTAAAGCAGAATCCCCAGCCTCTGACTATTTTTATTTTATGTGAATGGTTCCCTTTTCTTCTTGACCGTATCTAGGGATTGAGAACATCTTTCTTCTAATAAGAAATGTCCATTGCCCTTAGGAGGCCTGAAACAATTGGAGACCAAACTTTGTTGCACAGTATTGACACATACAAAGATGTGGACATGTTGTGTGTAATGACTGCACAATAATAATCTTTGGTTTTCTCTAAATCAAAGGGATAAACATTATAAGAGTTTATGAATGCCGTCAGTGAGATATTTTTCACTTTAGAGGCTGTGTGATTAAAATATAATGAATAAGAAAGATGAGTTGAATGGGGTAAGTGTGGTGAACTACATATACCTGTCTGGACACGCCCCCCCGCTGACTACTCCTGTGGCTCCTCCCACAGACCCCGGTATAAAGGCGATTGAGGCCTGAGCCCTGCCTCAGTCTCCAGGATGTAGTATGGTGGTCAATTACTGCTCGTTCTTTCTTCCAGTCAATAAAAGCCGATATCTCGCCTCCCGTCTCAGAGAGTTATTGATGGTGCATCAGTAAGGTTGAAATAGATCACTGCTTCATGTTAATTAAAGCAAAGGGAGATGAGGGATCGAATAAAAAAGGTGGCAAATTTTTAAGTGCTACCTACATAGAGTATATCATTCCCTAAACCATCATCAAATTGTAAAGGGGACATAAATCTAGAATGAACTTAAATAACTTTAAAAATTCTGTTGAATAAAATTTTAATCTAACAGACTATTTCTGGAATAGCTTCATGGAAAAGTTCACAATGTAACAAAAAGATATTTCACCTCCCACTCAGCCCTAAAGCAGCTACCTTGGCCATAACTGGATTGCAGGAGCTAACTTTCTCCCTGCAAGTATGCCTGGTTGAATATCCTGTAATGAAGACTCTACATTACAGTTTGAATTTTGAAGGGTTCCACTAGAAAATGGATTTAAATACAGTACATGCAGATTGCATCTTCTATTGAAAGCTAACCCCGCTTGTGCTGTAATACTTAGCTACAATAATGGGGAGGGGAGTTAATGGCATGTGTTGTCATAGAAACATAGAAAATCTACAGCACAATACGGGCCCTTCGGCCCACAAAGCTGTACCGAACATGTCCTTACCTTAGAAATTACCTAGAGTTACCCATAGCCCTCTATTTTTTTGAGCTCCATGTACCTATCCAGGAGTCTCTTAAAAGACCCTTTCATATCCGCCTCCACCACCATCACCGGCAGCCCATTCCATGCACTCACCACTCTCTGTGTAAAAAAACTTACCCCCGACATCTCCTCTGTACCTACTTCCAAGCACCTTAAAACTGCTCTCTCGTGCTAGCTGCTTCAGCCCTGGGGAAAAGCCTCTGTGAACCCTTACCTTGTCACTTAACTCACAAAAATCCAGTTATCATTGTGGAAAATTTGTGTTGCACTCCATCCAAGTCTGAAATATCATCTCTGAGATGTGATCACTGACCCTGATCATGTTATCCCAGTTATGGTCTCACCAAGACTTTGTGGAGCTATGGCACTGTATTCTTGTCCTCTAAGCCAGCAATGAGCAGGTAGAATGTTGACAGGCATCATTAAAGGCATAGGACACTGATCTGATATAGGACTCTATTGTGAAGCCATCTTTCCATTACTTTCCTAACATTTACCAGTGATTTCCTTTGTTGTACACAAATTTTCAAGTGTTTCAGTTGACAAACCAAATTTCCTCAAACTCCTGATGAAATATAGTCACTGCTGCGTCAATATGTTGGGACCAGGTTAGATCTTCAGAGATCTTGACACCCAAGAACTTGAAATTGCCCACTCTCTCCGCTTCTGATCGCTCTATGAGGATTGATATGTGTTCCTTCGTCTTACCCTTCCCAAGGTCCACAATCAGCTCTTTCATCTCACTGACATTGTGCAAGGTTGATGGTGCAACACCACTCAACTAGCTGGTATATCTCACTCCAGCACACCCTTTCGTCACCATCTGAAATTCTGGCAACAATGGTTGTATCATTAACAAATTTATAGATGGTACTAGAGCTGTACCTAGCCACACAGTCATGGGTATAGAGAGAGTAGAGCAGTGGGCTAAGCACACATCCCTGAGGTGCACCAGTGTTGATCATCAGTGAGGAGGAGATATTATTACCAATCTACACAAATTGTGGTCTTCCAGTTAAGAAATCAAGGATCCAATTACAGAGAGAGGTACAGAGGCCTATGTTCTGTAGCTTATCAGTCAGGGTTGTGGGAATGATGATCTTAAACACTGAGCTATAGTCGATGAACAGCACCCTGACGTAGGTGTTTGTATTGTCCAGGTGATTTAAGGCCGTGTGAAGAACTATTGAGATTGCATCTGCTATAGACCTATTGTGGCGATAGGCAAGTTGCAGTGGGTTCAGGTCCTTGCTGAGGCAGGAGTTCATTCTAGCCATGACAAACCTCTCAAAGCATTTCATCACCCTAGATTTGAATACTACTGGGCAATAGTCATTAAGGCAGCTCACACTGCTTTTCTTGGGCACTGGTATAATTGTTGCCTTTTTGAAGCAGGTGAGAATTTATGACTATAGCAGTGAGAGATTGAAAACGTCCTTGAATACTCCCGTGGACACAATTAATTGCGAGATATTCCAGGTCTAGTGAGCAGAATTGGGACAACACTGATAACCTTCGGCAGAACTGTTTGGATATCACAAAAAGGGGACTGGAAAACAAGAAAAGAAATTTCATAGAAGTAATTCCAACTCTAGTTTCCTAGAAAGCTCCTTGTCTCATTATCCATGTTATCAGCGATAAGGGTCTCGGCCCAAAATGTCGACTGTTTACTCTCTTCCATAGATGCTGCCTGGCCTGCTGAGTTCCTCTAGCATTTTGTGCGTGTTCCAGCATCTGCAGATTTTCTCTTGCCTTTAATTCTAAGCTCCCAGAAAAAAGATGTCACAACATACGGGTAAGTTACGAGTTATGAGTTATGGGAGTGAACACTTATTGATATGCTCTAACTTAATATTCTGACACCATCCATGCCACCGTACAAGTTGCATCCCATCTTGGTGATTGTGGACTCTGGCCATATTGCTCAGGTCTTCCTCCTTTACTTTGTTAGGGATTGGAACTGACTGAGCAGAATTGACACATCTTCCCAACTTCAGTGTTTTCCCAGAAAACTTTAACTGAGCAACGCTACACAGTCTGTTCTGTCAAACCATGTGATTTTATCAACAAAATATACAAATAGTTCTTGTAAAATTAAATAAAACACAAATAGCAGTATTAATAATTCTACAAGTGGTCTTACTTGTTGCATTGCAGGAGTACCACATATGCTATATATGCTCAAACCCAAATAGTAAGTAAAGCACATTCAAATAGTTCTACCTTATGACAATATAACACTTTGTAGGCCTCAGAGGTCCTTGGATTACATCTCCATTTCTGAAGAAACCAAAAGAGAATGGATAAAACGTTATCAAGATTATAGCATTCCTCGTGATGGCTAACTTCTCCTCCCAGTAAGTCTCTTACGATTATATAACATGCAAAATTAAACAGAATAGATGGTCGTAAAAGTCAAAGTTGTAAACCATGATATTTTAATATCATCAGCAGCAATGAACAGCACATTTACAAAGTACTTTACTTACAATTTTAAGAACTATGTAAGGTTTCAAAGGTACATTTGAAGTAGGAGAAATGTATACAATATACATCCTGAAATGCTTTTTCTTCGCAAACATTCACAAAATAACAGAGGAGTGCCCCAAAGAATGAACGACAGTTAAATGTTAGAACCCCAAAGGCCCCCCAGCTCCCCTCCCTCGCTTGTGTAAGCGGCAGCAAGCAACGATCCCCCCTCCCCCCACCGACAAAATAAAGCATTGTCAGCCGCCACCAAGCACTCAAGCGTAAGCAAAGCAACAGCAAAGACATAGACTTGCAGTACCCCGAAGACTACTCGTTCACCTGGTATTTGACATACAACAGGCTGTCGCTCTCCCTAATAAGGGAGAAAGAGATGTCTCTGGTTCACAGTGAGAGGGGGGACTTAACAAACAACTCGCTGGTTTACAATGTTAAAAGCCCATTGCATTGCCTTTTCCAAGCTCTGTGCCCAAGGATTGTGGGTCTCTGGGCACATAGCCTTAGATCTTCCATCTTTCACAACAAACCGAACTCCTGCCCGGACACCGACCTCCGATTCCCACCCCCGTCTCCAGAGCCGTGGAATCTCGGTCCTCCGAAGGTGAGAGGAGCCCTTAGGCCATGCCTTGGCGTGCTGAACAACAACTATTCATGAAAACCTGAAAGCGGGTCCCATTCCCGCAAAGAACCATGTCCACATGTAACTCCAGGTCAGGGTCTTCAAAAGAACCCTGAAAGGGAAAAATAGAGATATTAAAGATGGAAATAGAGCTGTTTCCAAAGATGCAAGCAAAGGAGTCACCGTTAGGTGCCAAAGTTACCCATGTTAGAAAGTAGTCAGAGCGAATGTTTCAGTGGGCAGGAACAATCTCTTTGCCAGAGGCAAGGACTGAGGGTTCCATTGTATTATTTCACGGATGACCAAGAGGTAAAGGCCTCAGTGCTTTTTAAATTAGAATCATCATTGCTCACAAATCCCCTTTATCCAATATTCACTGAGCAATTAGGTTTTGGGGTGCCCAAGCCAGATGAGACAATTGCTGTTCTAAATGAAACTTTGTCTATGAGAACATAATTAGTAAGTAAGGCGGCCCTGAACAATATTATTATAAGCACATTTATTAAAAATAAAACATTTCTTCCTGGAAACACACACAAAACACACAAAATGCTAAAGGAACTCAGCAGGCCAGGCAGCATCTATGGAAGAGTGTAAACAGTCAACGTTTCAGGCAGAGGCCCGTATCATTGATAACCTGGATAATGAGACAAGGAGCTTTCTATGAAACTAGGATCGGAATTATTTTTATGGAATTTCTTTTCTTGTATCCAGTTCCCTTTTTGTGGTATCCAAACTGTGTTATCAAGTTCATTTGCTTTCTCTTCAATTTGCGCAAACTCTTGAGGAGTGTTATATTGGGTATATGCAATGGGTGGCCTGAGTTAGAAATCAGGGGTGTACTTAGATGGACATTGTACATAGAAAACCTACAGCACAATACAGGCCCTTCGGCCCACAAAGCTGTGCCGAACATGTCCTTACCTTAGAACTACCTAGGCTTAACCATAGCCCTCTATTTTTCTACATTAAGAAATAAGGTGCAACAATTTTGTGTACCCTTACTTCACAATTTGCAAATTGCTTATGGACAGTTGCACTTCAGGGACAAGAGTAGCCTACTTTACCACCGGAATAGGCCATTTCTGCCAGGCCTCCTTAATCCCTTGATGTCTTCACTCCACCATGCCACTAGATTGTGGGTGCAATGGAGTGCTGTACTCCACTTGGATGCCTGTTTGTTCACACATGGCTTGGTTGGCATGCATGCGGGTGGGGATGCCAGCATGTAGGAATGTGGAGTTTTGGAGTGCAGCTGTGGTCTCACCACAAGAAGCCGTGGAGACTAACCATACAAAGATCACTTATCATAAGTATATACTTATTATCAATTCCGATAAAGTGGGTTGCCTTTGGATACCGGACATAGGCCTACATAATCAAATTTCCACACTTGCACTGGTGCAATTGGCTTTGTTTGTCTCATAGGAGGTGGCCTTCTGACTGTTCCTTTATTATAAACCAAAGATTCTTCACAATTTGCAACAAAGTGCTTACAATCACTCAACATGTAAGGCCACCAGTATAACATGGCTAATTTCATATGAGTAGCTTGTCCGTCACAACGATTGTACCTGAATCTTTGGTGGGGTTTCTTCATGCTCGTGTGCAGGAGGTTTTTGCTTCTCATCTTTTTCAAGGCGACATACCCAAAGCTGACCACCACCATCAGCTTCACGTTTGTACGCTGTTGGAAATTGTGGGAGATGGTGACAGCGGTTTTGGAGAAGCATGAATTTGTAGAACAGGAGATTTTGTTAGGTTTCTTGCCTGAAGGTCTATTTCCTGTTGAAAAGCATTCATCAACTTCTCTAGTGCTTCATAATCTTCTGAGGTAACAAAAGACTTTGCATTTGCTGGTATACATCTGTCATATAATAGTTTTAAGAACTAAGCATTATTCAATAGGCCTAGTGTTAGTTGTAAGGATTTTAAGGTTTTTAGATATCTACTTGAGTGACTTTTTGGTTAAATTTAGGGGTTAAACCATGCCCCGATTGGTAATTGTCATACCTAGGAAATTTACTTTCAGGTGACAGGGCAGCAACTTTTTAATGTTAATTGGTATACATCTGTCAATTTCAAGAAGTGGGTGTGACCAGAAGCCATTGGCCATATCTATGCAAGATTTATACTTTTACAAGTCAATCCCTGCAGCATTGTTATAATGTCTGTTGCAGTATCAAAATGACAGGGGTGAATTTTGCAAAAATATGAGCTTTGGCATACGGAAAGGTGAGAATAGGTATGCTTGATTCCAGTTCGTCCGGTAGAGCATTTTGATTGGAGTTTTAGCTGACATTCTCCTGTGCAGTTCTTATTACATTAATCCTGGCCTCCCCGTCTTTACATTTTGTTTTCTCTAAGCAGCGGAGGAGGGAGTGAACATTTGGGAGGGGCCCTGTCCCTTTGTATATTTCCAGGGAGAAGGATGAGGCCTGCCTCGTGGTGTGTACTCAGTTTCATACTCTTCTCCAGAAATTCATTAGGGCTTTCTGAATGCTCCGTCTGTCCCAGAAGGAGTATCTTCATCTAATACTTTCTTCCACAAAGAAAGGGATGAGGCTAGAGGTTGTGGGTGAATATCTCTTCCCAAGGCAGGCAGTCTACAGGGGACTTGTTTGGTTTGTTCATCACATCCTCCCTGCTGAGGGGCTGGTGTAGGAGAACACTGTGAATGCAATGGACCGGAGGAATAAGGCTGGTTTGCTGCCTTTGTTACTGGCCCTACGTTCCCGTTAGAAGGAAAAGGGGAAGACCCTGTTCTGGCACCTCGTTGCCCCTGTATGGGAACAAACAGTGGTCCTGCTATCATAATGTAGTGCACATGCTGATATCCCCATGTGCTGGGATTCAGATATGGGCCATCAGGTTCTATCACATAAGCATGTGGTCTCCACTTGGATGCTTTGTTTCCATCTAAATTTTTGTCTCCAGGCACAGATTGTTGCTACATTGTTGGATCTGGTACAACTTGTGATGGTCTGTGTCCAGCAGGTCGTACAGCAGGGTTCAGGCTGTCTGATCTGCATATGTTCTATCCATTCATCATTCCAGTCTCTTACTCAAAGAATAAAATAGTCATCATGTTCAATTTGAGGACAGTCGGTGTATTATCCCAAATCTCTGCTATATTATTATTATTCATAACATCAACCAGCATTTGTCTGTACAACTGTTTGTCAACCATCTTACAGTACTAAGTGGGGTGCTGCGCCACTTGTCAAGAGCTCTGAGTTGGACTACCATGAAATAATAACTCTTTCTAAAATAATACTTTTGGTATAACGTGACCATGTCAGGTGCTAACTGTGATCACTGAAGGGAGGCTACACTGTGAAGATGAGGTAGTTAAAGACCGGTTTACTTCCTTGTTTATTTTCCACGGCAAGTTTAGCTACCAATACCAATGACACTCCTCTCCCTACCAAGGAGAATATACTTCAAGCTAACAAAGTAGTTTAAAAGCTAGTTCATTTATTTTCAATGATACACATTTAAAACTGACAGAGGATTTCCAAAACACAACCCATTTCCAAAACACATATACAATTCCTATAAACTAAAAAGACATACCAATGTTGCAGATGACCAAGTCATCTGTCGCAGAAACTGAAACCAGAGAAATGGATTCTAGTTCACCCCATGTTTCTTTCGCATTTCTTGATGCTCTTTACACCATTCCTGATAAGCCTGAACTGCTGTCTACATTTTTTTCACCTGTCTGTGTAAAACAAGCCAAATTAAATAACCCATTGTCAGATACTGCATCCCTGAGCAGCAATAAAGCAGGTGTAGTGAGCTCCATCTTACTCCTCACAGACAGAGCATCAGCAAAGCTGCTCTATTGACAGCACTTGTTTTTAACTTCAAGCAAATTACTTCTTGCCAGTTACATTTAAAAGCTGAAGACTGACTCCCATTTACAGAAGCTAAACAATGCAATGTTAGTTGGAAGTTCATTTACATCTGTTTGTTCTTACAAGTGGCAGCTGCCACATTTAGAAAGCAATCTTTGCAAAAATCAAGGAGTGACTATCCAGCACACATTGAAAACAATGTTTGAGTGCTTGCTCGCAAAGTCTAAATTCAAGAATAGAAATTACTCCTAAATCTATTCAAGTGGATGGAACTCATTTTAGATTCAGAGAATAACATCTAGTTCCTATTATAAATAAGACAAATCAATTTTGCCAATTGCCACCCAATAAATCCACTCTTAGACATCAGTATATTTATGGAAAGCAATACTAATTCTTAATTACTAGTAACTACTCAACAGTACCCTTCTTCTTGATGCCCAGTGTACATTATACCATGATCATTTGGCTCCAGACTAGGTCTGAACATTAATTCCAGAGGTGAGATGACACGAAGGCAGCATTTGACTCAACACATTATCAAGAAGCTCCAGTAAAATTTTAATCGATGAGCAACAACTGGGGACAAAAAAAAATCCAACTATTGGAGCTACAGCTTATTTGAAGGAAGATGATTATGAATATTGGAAGTCTATCATTCTAGTCCCAGTGCAGTAACCTTGGCCCAGCCATCTTCATCATGACCTTTTATAAATGCACAAGGTCCATTTACTCCTCCTGGGAAGATGTAACAGCTCTTGACTGTATGCAGCAGGGCCTAGGTAGCATCCAAATGCAAATGAATTCATAGCAGGTATAATGCATTTCCAAACAGGGGCTCTGAGCTCCTCCCATTGATATCCAATGATATTATCATGATCAAGTCCTTCACTCTCAACATCACAGGGAGCAGCATTAATTAGTTACCCAGGTGGAGTATTTACATAGACATTGTGCTTGTAGGAGCAGGTCAGAGGCCACATGTCATCTAGCAAACACTCTCTACCATCTACAAGGCTAAAACCAAAAACAAAATGGGAATTCCTCCACTTGATGGGTTTGTCTACTCTACTTAAGAAGCTTTATACCAGGGGTTCCCAACCTCCTTTATGTCATGGACCAATACCATTAAGCAAGGGGTCTGTAGACCTCAGTTTGGGAATCCTTGCACAAATCTATATCCCTTGACTCTTACAACATCCTTTAAACAGGCCACACTACTGCCTAACACTGCATCATCAATAAAGCTTGATGTGTTGCTCATGATGTCCTTGTCTGAATAATGGGTTTAGTTTGTGAACAGCTGGGCCACCAGCACAAATCCCTGTGGCACAGCTATTCATAATTTAAATCAATGATTCATTGGACACAGTTTCTCAAATGATCAGTTCATCGCTACTCTGTTCTCTGACACTTGAGGAATCCACAATATATTACCTGGAATACCACAAGTTTTAATTTTGTTAATAATTTTTGTGTAGAACTTTATTAAGTACTTAACCTGAATTGAAAATATACTAATGCTTCTTCATCATTATTGGAACTAAATCCTGAATATCTCTGACAGCACTGCTGAAGCATTATGGATGGGCAATAAATGTTATCTCTTGAATCAATCCTACAATCCCAAGAGAAAAATTAAAATATGCAAGTTTCATTCATAAAACAGAGGGTCAAATTTCTACTCTCTGTTTACTTGTTTTCACCAGTCATTTCTATTGTTACCCAGACACTTCATAAAGACTGCTTCATGAACAGCATTGACGTACTAAGTGCACTTCTTTAAGCTCTGCTATAATTCTTTATTGTTTATACAATATCTTCAAATGTGGAAGAGACTGACTCTGAAAGATCAGGTGTTGTCTATTGCAAGCTTTCATTCACTAAATATCCTTAACTGCACCATGCCAATTCCCTTTGCAAGTGGAAAAACATACCATTTCTTTCTCAAACATAAAGGCATGCGTGGATATAGCCTGGTGCATCTGAGTCTACCAAAATACGTCCTAAAGCACACATCATTTTACTTGCCTGCAAATTGGATTCCATGAGTTTGGTTGGCCAAACTTAATTGCTTTTAGTTTTTTTTAATCATCGCACTAAACCTCATTAGGAATAAAAATCTGAAGCAGAGTTACCTTTTGTTATGGTTCACTGTCAGCAATATTTAACAAAGAGTTGCCCTGGCATGGATCCATTAAACACTGCTTACTAATGCTTAACTTTTACATAAGTGCCATTGATGTGTATTGGACATACAAACCACTTACAAATACCATAACAGAATATTGAATGAATCTGTCTCTAGGCATGATAGAGCATAGAACATTACAGGATGACATACTTCAACAGTTTATTTTAAATCTAATAATTAGAATAACAGCCCTCCATATTTTTTGGTTTCCAAGGTTTCATGCTGACTTTTAAAGTAAGAGGAAAATAAAGTAGGACATATAATACCACTTGTATGCAGTATCCCTTTGGCAACTACTGTGCATTATTTGAACAGCTGCTGTCTTGGCACAATGTTTCTACACAACGGAAGTACACTTACAACTTTGTGCATCTTGATTTCTTTTCCGAGGTGAGCATGTGCCAAAGCTACTTTGCTCTACTGGTAATAATTTATTTAAATTGCAGGTCATGGAGCTGTGGGCCTTTTAGGGTTTCGACTTTGTTCAGGTCAATGCCACTGAAAAGGTCAAAGTTTCCTGAACTTGGAACCAGATCTGAACAACTACATGCTTTCAGAGGTCAATTGGTGAGGATTTCTACTTTGTGTTGAAAAGGCCATTTTGTTTTCTCTTTAAAACAGAATGAGGTTGTTCCTTAAGAGTTTTTGCAAGCTCTGCTCTGAAATTCAGCAAAAAAACACATATTCATTTGGACGAGGATGCCATTTAACAAGAATCACAATGCCTCTGTACAGAGAAGAGATAATTATTCTTGGAAAAGACCAAAATTTAACAGAAATCATCTTTTTAACAGCAAAGGAATCAATGTATAAAGGTTGTTGATTGTTGTTCTACAATCATTTATCCAAGAATTCATAGTATTAACAACTTCATTTTTATTTTCCAACTTAGTCCCCTTATTATATTCTAATAGTTCAGAAGTGCCCCTGGAATAAGTTACAATAAGATGGAACAAAATAAAATTGGGAAAGAGAGAGTTGCACACAACAACAACATTAAGTTCATCAGAGCAGGTGCAACTTCCAACAGAGGTCACCAAGTAATGGTCAGGTGAGGCAAACAGTGCAATAAGGTAATTTCAATATTTCAGTGTTCACTTACAGCTTAGTTACTCTGATTTTTTTCAGGGCTATATTAATATATTGTAGCGATGTGCTACACACAGCGCTGAAATAACGACACGCAGTCGGTAAGTCGTTTTGAGACTAGTTTATTCAAACATCGCGGTGCTGGTATTTTAAATCCCTAGCGCCCGCCCTCTCCAGGCGGAAATGACATCAGCGGTGCATTACGAAAGTCTCTCCCTGCGCGCTGGCTATTTGTGAGCCGGGTCGCCACATAACCCCCCCCCCCCCCCACCCAGAACCAGCAATACACCCCCCAATGTCCTCAGTCTGGGTCAGACTCTGTTTGGGAGGTCTGCCTCTGCGCCGCGGTGCCTGAACCTCGACCGGCTGCGCCAAGTCCACATGGGCTGGTTTGAGTCGGTCCACCGTGAAAACCTCTTTCCCCCCAATGTCCAGAACGTATGTGGACCCGTTGTTGTTGATCACCTTGAAATGTCCCTCGTACGGCCACTGTAGCGGCGCCCGGTGTCCGCCCCTTCGTACAAACACAAACTTACAGTTTTGCAGTTCTTTGGGTACGTGGGTCGGGGTCAGTCCGTGCTGTGAAGTTGGTACGGGGGCCAGGTTGCCGAGCCTTTCGCGTAGCCTGTCCAGGACTGCTGCGGGTTCTTCCTCTTGCCCCCTTGGGGCTGGCATGAACTCTCCCGGGACGACCACGGGTGCGCCGTACACCAACTCGGCCGACAAGGCGTGCAGATCCTCTTTGGGCACTGTGCGAATTCCAAGCAGGACCCAAGGAAGCTCGTCCACCCAGTTAGGTCCTCTCAGGCGGGCCATGAGAGCCGACTTCAAGTGACGGTGGAAGCGTTCCACTGGTCCGTTCGACTGTGGGTGGTAGGCAGTAGTGTGGTGCAGCTGCGTTCCCAACAGGCTGGCCACAGCTGACCACAGGCTGGAGGTGAACTGGGCGCCTCTGTCGGAGGTAATGTGAGCCGGTACCCCGAAGCGTGCTACCCAGGTTGCGATCAGTGCTCGGGCGCAGGAATCGGCAGATGTGTCGGTGAGCAGGACCGCCTCTGGCCACCTCGTGAACCGGTCTACCACCATTAGGAGGTACTGCGCTCCTCGGGACACTGGTAGGGGGCCCACGATATCCACGTGAATGTGGTTGAATCACCGGTGGGTGGGTTCGAACTGCTGTGGCGGGGCTTTAGTGTGCCGCTGCACCTTGGCTGTTTGGCACTGCGCGCACGTTCTGGCCCATTCACTGACCTGCTTGTGAAGTCCATGCCATGCGAACGTGCTGGAGACCAGCCGGACAGTTGTCCTGATAGATGGGTGCGCCAAACCGTGTATAGAGTCGAAAACTCACCGCCTCCAGGCTGCTGGGACGATGGGGCGAGGTTGGCCGGTAACCATGTCGCACAGGAGGGTCCTCTCACCTGGGCCTACGAGAAAGTCCTGCAGCTGCAAACCCGAGACTGCGGTCCTGTAGCTGGGCATCTCGTCGTCTGCCTGCTGCGCCTCCGCCAGTGCTGCATAGTCCACCCCCAGGGACAAAGCCTGGACAGCTGGTCTGGAGAGTCCGTCCGCCATGACTTTGTCCTTTCCCGAGACATGCTGGATGTCCATCGTGTACTCGGAGATGTAGGGCAGATGTCGCTGCTGGCGAGCCGACCAGGGATCAGACACCTTCGTGAACGCGAAGGTCAACGGTTTGTGGTTCGTGAACGCGGTGAACGGCCTGCCTTCTAAGAAATACCTGAAATGCCGGATTGCCAGGTATAGTGCCAACAGTTCCCGGTCGAAAGCACTGTACTTGAGTTTTTGAGCTCGGGTGGTCGCAGGTGTTTGCTGCAAAACGCCAGGGGTTGCCAGCGACCCTCGATGAGTTGTTCCAGCACCCCACCGACTGCCGTGTTGGATGCGTCCACTGTGAGGGCGGTAGGGACGTCCATTCTGGGGTGCACTAGCATCGCGGCGTTTGCCAAGGCTTCTTTCGTTTTAATGAAAGCGGCGGCGGACTCCTCGTCCCAGGTAATGTCCTTGCCCTTACCCGACATCAGGGCGAACATGATTTGGGCAGCTGAAGGGAGGAAACGGTAGTAGAAATTTACCATACCCACGAATTCCTGAAGGCCTTTGATTGTGTTGGGTCGGGGGAAATGGCGGACTGCGTCTACCTTAGCGGGCAGAGGGGTTGCCCCGTCTTTAGCAATCCTGTGGCCCAGGAAGTCGATGGTGTTGAGCCCGAACTGGCATTTGGCCGGGTTGATTGTCAGGCGGGCGTAGAGTTGACGGAGGTGGGACAGATGCTCCTGACGACTGCTGCTGGCTATGAGGATGTTGTCCAAATAAATGAAAGTGAAGTCCAGGTCGCGTCCCACCGCGTCCATTAACCGCTGAAACGTCTGTGCAGCATTCTTTAGGCCGAACGACATGTGGAGGAACTCGAAAAGGCCAAAAGGGGTGATGAGTGCCGTTTTGGGGACGTCATCCGGATGCATCGGGATTTGATGGTATCCCCGGAAGAGGTCCATCTTGGAGAAGATCTGTGCGCCGTGCAGGTTTGCTGCAAAATCCTGAATGTGCTGCACAGGGTAGTGGTCCGGTGTCATAGCCTCGTTCAGCCTGCGGTAGTCGCCGCATGGTCTCCAGTCCCCTGTTGCTTTGGGCACCATGTGCAGGGGGGAGGCCCATGGGCTGTCGGACCGCCGTATGATCCCCAATTCCTCCATCCGCTTGAATTCCTCCTTCGCCAGGTGGAGCTTTTCCGGGGGGAGCCTTCGTGCGCGGGCGTGGAGGGGTGGTCCCTGGGTCAGAATGTGGTGCTGTACCCCGTGTCTGGGCATGGCTGCCGTGAACTGCGGTGCCAGAATCGATGGAAAGTCCACCAGGATTCTGGTGAATTCGTTGTCCGACAGCGTGATGGAGTCCAGGTGTGGGGCCGGCAACTTGACTTCACCCAGGGAGAACGTCTGGAAAATCTCGGCATGTACCAGTCTTTTCCCTTGCAAGTCGACCAGCAGGCTGTGAGCTCGCAAGAAGTCTGCCCCCAGGAGTGGTTGGGCCACAGCGGCCAGTGTGAAGACCCATGTGAACCGGCTGGCACCGAACTGCAGCTGCACTGTGTGGGTGTCGTAGGTCCGTATCGTGCTGCCGTTTGCGGCCCTCAGGGTGGGTCCTGGATTCCTGTTGCGGGTGTTGTACACCATCGGGGGCAAGACGCTGATCTCCGCTCCGGTGTCGACCAAGAAGCGGCGTCGCGACTGTTTGTCCCAGACATACAAGAGGCTGTCCTGGTGGCCAGCCGCCATAGTCATTAGCGGCAGCTGGCCCTGGCCCTGGCCCTTGCAGGGCGGGCGACAACGGCGGGCTTTTGTACCCCACCGCTGGTGGTAGAAACACCACTGTTCACTGGCCTCCTCACTCCTGTCTCTGTGTTGTGTGCGCTCCCCTGCCAGGCCTGGTCTGGTCTGCTGTTGGGCGCGTGGCCTGGTAATCTGACCGACAGACGCCACGCTCTCCCTCTTGGCTTTCCACAGCACGTCTGCCCGGGCCGCCACCTTCCGGGGGTCGCTGAAATCTGCGTCGGCCAGTAGCAGATGTATGTCCTCGGGCAGTTGCTCCAGGAACGCTTGCTCGAAAATGAGGCAGGGCTTGTGTCCGTCAGCCAGGGACAGCATCTCGTTCATCAATGCTGATGGCAGTCTGTCTCCCAAACCGTCCAGGTGAAGCAGGCGGGCACCCCGCTCACACCATGAGAGGCCAAAGGTCCCGATGAGCAGTGCCTTGAATGCTTCATATTTGCCTTCTTCCGGGGGCAACTGTATGAAATCCGCAACCTGGGCGGCCGTCTCCTGGTCAAGGGCACTCACCACGTGGTAGTAACACGTGGAATCAAAGGATATCTGCCAAATCTGGAACTGGGCTTCTGCTTGGCTAAACCACACGCGTGGTCGCAGCATCCAGAAAGTTGGCAGTTGTAGCGAAACTGCGTGAACAGGTGAAGAGTCGTTCATCTTTGGTCCAAATCCCGTTTGGACCGTCGGGGTCACCAATGTAGCGATGTGCTACACACAGCACTGAAATAACAACACGCAGTCGGTAAGTCGTTTCGAGACTAGTTTATTCAAACATCGCGGTGCTGGTATTTTAAATCCCTAGCGCCCGCCCTCTCCGGGCGGAAATGACGTCAGAGGTGCATTACCAAAGTCTCTCCCCGCGCACTGGCTATTTGTGAGCCGGTTCACCTGCGCAGAAAGTGGATCGCCACAATATCATCTATGTGGGCAATGGGTGCTGGATACAAGACTGCTCAAAGAAGTGGTTTATTACTCCAGACATTTTGTTCTTCTGATCTTCCTCTTTAATTGGAAATTACAAATCATGCAATATATATAATCAGCATATTTGAATGATAACGATGCACAGTTACCCTGCAGAATCATGGTTAGAAAAATTCTTTCTTAATAAAGAACAATGAACTGCATTGGTTATAATTGCTGAAGTAAATTAGACAACATATACACAAGAGATTCTGCAGATGCTGGAAATCCAGAAGAATAAACATAAAATACCGAGGAACTCAGAAAGTCAGGCAGCATCCATGGAGAAGAATGAACCATCAACATTTCAGGCCAAGACCGTTCATCAGGACTGCTTGGTCTCATGAGTTCATCCAGCATTTTCTGTTTATTCCTCAGTATATTAGACAATTAACGTTTTATCCTTCTGGCAAATTAAACCAAATGGTTAGTTTCTGAATTGTAAGAGTGTGCCTCTTCTCATAACAAAAACATTGGGATCTTACAGTAGGACTTGGATTCATTGTGGAATGTTTGAGGAAACAGTTTCTCCATCGGGGCCAATCTAAATTTGAAACAGGAGTCTTCATTTCAGACACAACTCAAGCACAGATCTGAATCTTGATTTTCCCTTGGATCCATTTTTGGTACTAACTGTCTTTGGTTAACTACCTTATCTGACTCCTCAGAATCCATTCTTATCTCCTTAATCTTAGCAGGTAAAGCATAATTAACATGCAGGTATCAGATCTTAACACCAGCAAACACCACACCAAATAGATGTCTAAGGAACTCTCAGCTGGTATTCTAGCAGAAGTGATATGAGGAATGCTTCCATTATTTATCACAAAATATGCCGGTCTGATAACTGATTTGTTTCTAGTATTTGCTTAATGAAGGAATATTTGTACTCTCCTTGCATTCTGTCAAGGTTGTGAGCAAAGCTTCCATTTTAGTGATGCTATATTGAATGCTAAAGAATTTGATTAACATTTACCTTATAGTCTGAATCTGAATCATACTTGAAGTCAGCCTTGAAATTACCAGCATGGCTTTTCAACTCTTGCTCTACTTTCCCTCTTAGAACAAGGTTACATCTTGTTCTTCATAATTAGCAGATCCCGTATTCCTCTGCATTCCCATACCAACTTCAATTCTTTATTTTGCTGAAAAGTATGAGTACTTTGTTGCCACATTATTTTATGATGTAAGTAAGGGTGTCACAGTAGCGTAGTGGTTAGCGCAAAGCTGTTACAACTCAGGGTGTCTAAGTTCAGAGTTCAATCCCGGTGACCCCTGTAAGGAATCTACATGTCCTCCCCAGGGAATGTGTAGGTTTTCTCTGGGTCCTCCAGTTTCCTCCCACAGTCCAAGGACTTACCAGGTAGTAATTAGACATTGCAAATTGTCCCGTGATTAGGTCAGGGTTAAATGGGGGCCGTCGGGGGTTGCTGGGACATGCAGCTTGAAGGGCGGGAAGGGTCCATTCTGTGCTGAATCGCTAAATAAATAAATGTTGCTCTGTACTCCAGTACTAAATTCCAGTCTATTTTTGTCCTGTTAAGTCTGGTTTGTGTCCTTACAGTGATGGGCAGGTTGACACACAGCTCTTAGTATGTGATCGGACCAAACACAATTCCACCATGGGAAACTTCTCTCCATCTGACATTTCTTCAACCTGTGAGTACCTGTTTTTTCACTGTAAAACAAACCTCAGATGGCTCTAGCTGATGTTCCCGTGTTGACTCCATGGTTATTAGAATTCCATCTGACAATCCATTCTTCAGCAAAACCCTAAAAATTGCCTTTGGACATGCTTGTATTCTTCTGAAATTAATCTTCCATGTGCTGTTGTCCTTCAGTGATCTTGAGCATTTCCAAATGTACCTGTCACACCTTATCAAGATAACCTGATTTGCTTCAACTGTTGTATTTTGCAAAGAGCAGATGCTTCAGTGAAAAATAGTAACTATAGCACATAGACTGTATTTACCACAGTCACCTCTTATACTCTGGGAACCAGTATCACTAGAAGCATCTTTGGCAGCTTGTTGCCTCCTTATCTGTAGATTATTGATTTTTGCAGACATTTGTTGACGATTATTGGCACTGCATGCATATGATTCACTATCAGCCATGTGCCTAGACTATGTGTTTAACATGCAAAATCAAATGTCAAACAGCCCACTCACAGTCATGTAATCCTTTCCCTTGAGAAATTCCATAATTCTAATCTATCAAAAAACTTTCTAAATGCTATAATAAACTGATTCATATACTCATTTTAGCAACAAAACTCATTAGATGGAGTAATCTCTTCACAAAAGCACTGTAAGTCTTGGTTGCATCACTAATCTCCCAATTGTCCATTTACTCTCAATGGAACAACTGTTTTGTGACAGTAGTCCACCCATATGTACCAGCTTTTACAATCTTCTTCCACTGATCGATCCTGCTCTGTGGCCTCAAAATAAACGTACATTCCTCCAGCAGGTTGTGTTTTGCTCCAGACACAACATATAACATATAACCATATAACATTTACAGCACGGAAACAAGCCATCTCGGCCCTTCTAGTCTGTGCCGAACGCTTACTCTCACCTAGTCCTACCGACCTGCACTCAGCCCATAACCCTCCATTCCTTTCCTGTCCATATACCTATCCAATTTTTTTAAAATTACAATATTGAACCTGCCTCTACTACTTCTCTGGAAGTTCATTCCACACAGCTACCGTTCTCTGAGTAAAGAATTTCCCACTCGTGTTACCCCTAAACTTTTGCCCCCTAACTCTCAACTCATGTCCTCTTGTTTGAATCTCCCCTACTCTCAATGGAAAAAGCCTATCACGTCAACTCTATCTATCCCCCTCATCATTTTAAATCCTCTATCAAGTCCCCCCTCAACCTTCTACGCTCCAAAGAATAAAGAACTAACTTGTTCAACCTTTCTCTGTAACTTAGCTGCTGAAACCCAGGTAACATTCTAATAAATCTCCTCTGTGCTCTCTCTATTTTGTTGACATTTTTCCTATAATTTGGTGAACTGTACACAATACTCCAAGTTTGGCCTCACCAATGCCTTGTACAATTTTAACATTACATCCCAAATCCTGTACTCAATGCTCTGATTTATAAAGGCCAGCATACCAAAAGCTTTCTTCAACACCCTATCCACATGAGATTCCACCTTCAGGGAACTATGCACTATTATTCCTAGATCACTCTGTTCTACTGCATTCCTCAATGCCCTACCATTTACCATGTATGTTCTATTTTGATTAGTCCTACCAAAATGTAGCACTATTACACTTACCAGCATTAAACTCCATCTGCCATCTTTCAGCCCACCCTTCTAACTGGCCTAAATCTCTCTGCAAGCTTTGAAAACCTACTTCATTATCCACAACGCCACCAATATTAGTATCATCTGCATACTAACTAATCCAATTTACCACCCCATCATCCAGATAATTAATGTATATGACAAACAACATTGGACCCAGCACAGATCCCTGAGGCACACCACTAGTCACCGGCCTCCAACCTGACAAAAAGTTATCCACCACTACTCTCTGGCATCTCCCATCTAGCCAATGTTGAATCCATTTTACTACTTCAATATTAATACCTAATGATTGAATCTTCCTAACTAACCTTTCGTGTGGAACCTTGTCAAAGGCCTTACTGAAGTCTTTATAGACAACATCCACTGCTTTACCCTTGTCAACTTTCCTAGTAACCTCTTCAAAAAATTCTATAAGATTTGTCAAACATGACCTTCCACGCACAAATCCATGTTGACTGTTCCTAATCAGACCCTGTCTATCCAGATAATTACATATACTGTCTCTAAGAATACTTTCTATTAATTTACTACCCACTGATGTCAAACTTACAGGCCGATAATTGCTAGGTTTACTCTTAGAACCCTTTTTAAACAATGGAACCACATGAGCAATACACCAATCCTCCGGCACCATCCCCGTTTCTAATGACAGTTGAAATATTTCTGTCAGAGCCCCTGCAATTTCTACACTAACTTCCCTCAAGGTCCTAGGGAATATCCTGTCAGGACCTGGAGACTTATCCACTTTTATATTCTTTAAAAGCACCAATACTTCCTCTTCTTTAATCATCATAGTTTCCATAACTACCCTACTTGTTTCCGTTACCTTACACAATTCAATATCTTTCTCCTTAGTGAATACCGAAGAAAAGAAATTGTTCAAAATCTCTCCCATCTCTTTTGGCTCCACACATAGTTGTCCACTCTGATTCTCTAAGGGACCAATTTTATCCCTCACTATCCTTTTGCTATTGATATAACTGTAGAAACCCTTTCGATTTATTTTCACCGTACTTGCCAAAGCAACCTCATATCTTCTTTTAGCTTTCCTAATTTCTTTTTTAAGATTCTTTTTACATTCTTGAAATTCCTCAAGCACCCCATTTACTCCATGCTGTCTATAATTATTGTAGATCTCTCTCTTTTTCCAAACCAAGTATCCAATATTCCTTGAAAACCATGGCTCTCTCAAATTTTTAACCTTTCCTTTCAACCTAACAGGAACATAAAGATTCTGTACCCTCAAAATTTCACCTTTAAATGACCTCCATTTCTCTATTGCATCCTTCCCATAAAACAAATTGTCCCAAACCACTCCTTCTAAATCCTTTCGCATCTCTTCAAAGTCAGCCTTTCTCCAATCAAAGATCTCAACCCTGGGTTCAGACCTATCCTTCTCCACAATTATATTGAAACTAATTGCATTGTGATCACTGGACCCGAAGTGCTCCCCAACACATACCTCCATCAGCTGACCTATCTCATTCCCTAATAGGAGATCAAACACTGCCCCTTCTGTAGTTGATACCTCTATGTATTGCTGCAAAAAACTAACCTGCACACATTTTACAAACTCCAATCCATCCAGGCCTTTTACAGAATGGGCTTCCCAGTCTATGTGTGGAAAATTAAAATCTCCCACAATCAGAACCTTGTGCTTACTACAAATATCTGCTATCTCCTTACAAATTTGCTCCTCCAATTCTCGCTCCCCATTAGGTGGTCTATAATACACCCCTATAAGTGAGAATACACCTTTCTCATTCCTCAATTCCACCCAAATAGTCTCCCTAGATGAGCTCTCTAATCTATCCTGCCAAAGCACCGCTGTAATATTTTCCGACAAGCAACTCCCATTCTGATTCTCAGACGTCCTTCTCCAAATTAAACCCGAATCAGGATTTCTGTCCTTTTAAACCTTCCGCACTTCACTATCTGATATCACAAGCCTGCGCAGTCCCGCCTCTCTTAACTCTGATGAGAAGAAAAAATCAAAATGGCTCCCGCAGCACTCCCGTTCTGATTCTCAGACTTCCTTCTCCAAATTCTGTAGTGTCTTGTGACAACAAGTCTATCTGACAACAACAACAACAAAAAAAACAGCTAGGGAATCTAATCCTATCCTATCCTTGTTATACAATCTTGATAATTTCCAGGAAGGCATTTCATAGATATGTGTACACCATGACTACTGATTGCAGGACCGCCCAGTGCAGTACTTTATTTCTGGAATGGGAAAAGGGAAGCATTATAGAGTCATAGAAAAGTCAGCACAGAAACAGGCTCTTTGGCCCAAATAGTCCATGCGGAAACCTTTTAAACTGCCTACTCCATCGACCTTCACTGGGACCATAGCCTCCATATCTCTACTATCCATGTACCTATTCAAACTTTGCTTGAATGTTGAAATCGAGTCTGCATGCGCCACTTATGAGTCTCATGAGTCACAACCCTCTGAGTGAAGAAGTTTCCCCTCAAGTTTCCATTAAACTTTTCACTTGTCACACTTAACCCATGACCTCTAGTTGTAGTCTCACCAAACCTTAGTGGAAAAAGCCTACTTGCATTTACCCTATCTATAGCTCTCAATTTTGAATACCTCTTTCAAATCTCCTTTCATTCTTCTATGTTCTAAGGAATAAAGTACTAACCTATTTAGTCTTTCCTTATAACTTAAGTTCTCCAGACCCGGCAACATTCTTGTAAATTTTCTCCGTACTCTTTCAACCATATTTATGGTATATCTTTCTTATAAGTAGGTGACCAAAACTGCACACGATACTCCAAATTAGGCCCCACCAACATCTTATACAACTTCAACATAATGTCCCATCTCCATAAATAAATGAAGGCCAATGTGCCAAGAGCTTTCTTTACAAGCCTATCTACCTGTGACACAACTTTCAACAAATTATGGACCTGGATGCCCAGATCCCTTTATTCTACCACACTCCTCAGTACCCTACTGAGGTAAGACCTACCCTGTTTGGTCACACTGAAGTGCAATACCTTGCACTTGTCTGCAGTAAATTCCATCTGCTGTTTTTCAGCCAATTTTTCCAGCTGGTCCTGATCCCTCTGCAAGCCATGATAACCTTCCTCGCTGTCCACTACACCACCAATCTTGGTGTCATCTGCAAATTTGCTGATCCAGTTTATCATATTAACATCTAGATCATTGATATAGATGACAAACGACAATGGACCCAGCACCAGTCCCTGCAGAACTCCACTAGTCACTGGCCTCCAGTCAGAGAGACAACCATCTACTACCACTCTCTGGTTTCACCCACAAAGCCAATGTCTAATGCAACTTACTACCTCATCTTGAATGCCAAGTGACTGAACCTTCTTGAACAACTTCCCATGTGGGACCTTGTCAAATGTCTTGCTCAAGTCCATGTAAACAACATCCATCCACTGCCTTGCCTTCATCCACTTTCCTGGTAGCTTCATCGAAAAACTCTATAAGATTGGTTAGATGTGAACTACCACACACAAAGCCATGCTAACTATCCTTAATTACTCCATGTCTCTCCAAATACTGTACTTGTATATTCGGTCCCTTAGAATACCTTCCAATAACTTTCCCACAACTGACGTCAGACTCAGAACTGCATCTGGGATTCAGATCCTGTCTTGTCCATTTTTGAATTGATGTAATTTACAATAAGCGTTCAAAGTACAATTATTATTGAAGTACTCATATGTTGCCATATGCTACCTTGAGATTAATTTTCTTGCAAGCACTCACAGGAAAAAAGAAAATATAATAGAATTTTCCAAAAACCTTACAGAAACAGACAAAAACCAATATATAAAAGAAGACGGTGCATATATTTTAAAAAATGAGCATAATGGGTCCTTGAAAGTAGGTATGTAGATCATAGTATCAGCTCATAGTGGTGACTAAAGTTATCCATGCTGGTTCAGGAGCCTGATGAAGGGTAATAACTGTTCCTGAACCTGTTGGCATGGGACCTAAGGCTTCTGTACTTCCTATCAGGAGGCAGTAGTGAGAAGAGGACGTTTGCAAGATTGTGGGATTTTTGATGATGGGTGCTGCTTTCTTGTGGCATTGCTTCATGTAAATGTACTGCTGTAAATAATGTAAAGCTGATAAGCAGCTGCATACCTTTTATTATCAAAGCTCCCCAATTGTTTTCTTGACTAAAGCTAGTGAGCAACTAAGTTCAAGTTTAATTGTCATTCAACCATACATGAATATCCATGAATACATTCAGACAAAATAGTGTTCCTAAGGTGCAAAACGCATTAAAAACAGTCTTACACAACACAGGACACATATAGCATATTCAAGACGTCAGTAGGTATACAGTCACACAAGAAGTATAATATCGCCCAAGTCCCTGAGTCCTTCGATGTTGTTGGCAAGAACAAGCCCGCAACAGTCTGAAGATGAATGTACTCCAGTTTGTTCTCCACTGAGCAAACACTGGAGTGCAGCACCGATACTAGCATGGGCGCTGCGTCGCACTACCTCTGGCGTCATCTCTTTTGGTGCTGCAATAGGCTGAGACTGTGCTACAACCAAGGACATGCAGCTCTTCTACAGTCACTCCTTCCAATAAACCAGTGAACCAGACTTGCAGCATTCCATGTTACCAATGTCCAACAGGGTCTTACAAACACAAGAAAAGTGACCAAGACCACCATTCTCTGTTAAATTGTACACCACCTTCATTCATGGACTCTGGTGCATCTCTGTAGCGGGCAGCAACACTGTTCGCATCAAGTCCCGCTCTTCCGCCAATGAGCTACTCGCTGATTGTGCCTTGCAATTGTAAAAAAGGATGCTAACATCTTTGGTTGGCCCCATAGGGGGCTGCTGCATCCAAGCGTGCCACCATCTTAGCAGAAGAGACAAAGCATCAGATAGCACAGGATAATTAACTAAGCAAGGCAAATGAGGAAGGTCCCAAGTTTTGTCCCATTTTCATGATGAGTTCACTTATCAGAGCATGTGTTTTGCAAATGTCTGCAGAATGGAGAAATCTCTATTTTCCACTTAAATTTGCTCAAGATCCTACCGCAGTTACGTTTGTGGGTTACCTTTTGAAGACTTGATTAGATTCACTGTTGAGACACAAACATTAAGAAAAAGAGTTGAATCTTTTCTTTAAGCGGCAGCCCCATGGGTTTTTCAGGGCTTAATGAATCAAGCATATACTTAATATCATTAGAAAGCTACAAAATACTACTGGTAGTAAAAATGAACTGCACCAAGACTAACATGTCCATAACATGATGTTACTGAATGTCTATTCAAGACTTCAGCTTATTTTTTTTACTCGTATCATATCATCCAAATAATAATGGAAAGTGAACAAAATCCATAATCTAGCCTGACTTCCTCACAAAGGACACAGGTGAGGTGGAACTGAATGGCGTGTCATGTTAAGCGTTAGATGACCTTTTATGATGATTTAATTTGATTTCAAAGACATTCATTTTTCATTTTTTTAGTTCCTTCCTACTTTCCAAGGTAGGAAGCTTCTTCCACAGGTGATACCAATTACCTGTTACCACATGGGTTAAGCAAGAGGCAGCTTTTCTCCTTTCAAACCGCAGGATATTTATTCCAAATGCAACAGCTCTGTCTCTGCTCTATCTCATCATGGGGTCATAAGTAGTGATCCCTTCTTTAATCCAAAGCCTTCTTAAGGCCAAATCTGGCCCAGCCAATTATTATGAAATCCATGTATTATTTAAATATATTCAACATTTTAAAACATTTTTCATAGCGTATACATGATGCTTACTTTCTATTTCATGTCTAACCACTTTGCATTAAATTTAACCAGAGCATTATAGTGCATGTGTTTGTATTATGCCTGACTCACTACAATTTCTGATGTGTTGCTTCAGCTGCCCCACTCAGTTTAGTATCTTCAGCAAATCTGTGTATTTTGCTTTGAGTTTCTGACACAAGGTCACAACGTAAATGAGGAACTGCAATGGCTACATCACTGTGCCCTGGAAAACTACATTCATTACTTCCTCCCTTGACATGTTACTTTCTCAAAGAAGCTGAAGAAGTTAAGCAGGCATTTTCTCAATCAAATACACTACTATAATCGCAGAATACATAAGTCATGTAACTTGAGGCCGCTCAGCCCAATATGTCACTGTCAGCACTTGTTGGCACAAATCTACAAACAATGCTTTCTGTACCACCTGGTTTCCCCCCCCCCCCCCCCTGTTTCAGCATTATTCCATTAGCTTTTGAAGTTGTCACTGCTTGTCAAGCAGAACATTCCTTATCTGCATAGAAGTACTTCCTGTTGCTGCCCATGATTCAGTCACTAATTACCTTAAATCTATGTCCTCTGTTTACAAATCCTCTGCCATTAGAAATAATTTCTCCTTATCTATCAAAATACTTCATGACTTTGAACTATTCTTATATCTGCTCTAAGGAGAACAAACCCAGATTTCCACAAATTCTCTTGGCATCATACCAAAAAAAAACTCCTGCGCCCTTTCCAAGGCTTTGATGTGATTCTGATTGTGCCCAGCATTAAATACAGTTCTCCCGTTGAGACCTAAACACTATTTGCAAAATCTTTACTTGGTTATTATTATGTAGGTGGCATTTGATAATTGATTCTAATATGTTACGTATATTCAGTATAAATGAGACTAATGGTCTACTATTGTACATCAGCAACAAGAGAAAATCTACAGATGCTGGAAATCCGAGCAACACACGCAAAATGCATGAGGAACTCAGCAGGCTAGGCAGCATCGATGGAAAAGAGTGTCATCGATGTTTTGGACCAAGACCCTTCATCAGAGTCCTGATAAAGGGTCCCGGCCTGAAATGTTAACTATACTCTTTTCCATCGATGCTGCCTGGCCTGCTGAGTTTCTGTGACTACTGTACATGTCAATTTTATCCTCCTTTTTGAATATGAGCATCACTTTGGCACTTTTTCCAATCCACAGCAACTTCCCCAGCACACAGTGACTCCCAGCTAATATAACTACCATAAAAATGCTTTTCTTGGGTTTTAGAGCCCAGAACTAAAGAAAATGTGGCCATCTGTGATTGAAAAATGGCATCTGAGTAATTGAGAAAATGTGAATTAAACAGATTTAATATTAGCTGACAATTACAGAATTATTTCAAACTTTCAAGAAATGGAATATTTTTTACCACTTACCGGTACTTTCACATCATTTTAAGCACCAGTTTAAAATGCTGTTTAGTATTTAGTCAAAGGCAAATCTATTTCATCAAATAATTGTTTCTCATTGTGTTTTATGCATGAATGTCTTGTTGTGCACAGTCTTTTTCTTCACTGTCTTGTATAATTAAAATTCTGTGTGCTGTCTGAATTTACATGCCTGTGATACTGCTGCAAGTTCTTCATCATACTTGTAGCACACTGTAGTAGTGCATAGGACAACAAACTCGCCTTGACTTGACCTGAAATAAATTAACTAACAGTTAAGTAAAATCAACACTTTGCTTGTTCTTCTATGATAGCGTTAACTGAAAAAAAAGCATTCTTGGATCATTCTTTTCTCAACTCCTCCTCCTTTTTGCCAGATCCCTACAGCCCTCAATCCCCTGATCATTCAAAATGTATTCACCTCCACTTCACATACTTGCAGTCAGCTGGTCTCCACAACTCGCTGGGTGAAAGAATGCCAGAAATTAAGAGTGGAATTAGGAATGCCCCATCTTTGCTATATCTTTCTGTGGCAAGGTGGGAGTGGAGGATGCTATCACGTATTTGCTGCACAAATCACTCTCTCACCTAGATGGGGTCAGTTGTGCTGTGAGGATTACATTCCTTGACTTCTCTAGTGCCTTTAACACCATCCAGCCCAAGATCTTAAGGCACAAACTAACGGAGATGGGAGTAGACTCTCACATGGTGGATTGGATAGTGGACTACTTGACAGATAGACCTCAGTATGTGCGGTTGGGAGACTGTAGGTCTGACACGGTGGTCAGCAGCACAGGAGCGCCGTAGGGAACCGTACTCTCTCCGGTCCTGTTCACCCTGTACACATCAGACTTCCAATATAACTCGGAGTCCTGCCATGTGCAGAAGTTCGCTGATGACACGGCCATAGTGGGGTGTGTCAGAAATGGAGGAGGAGTATAGGAAACTGATACAGGACTTTGTGATATGGTGCAACTCAAACTACCTGCGTCTCAATATCACCAAGACCAAGGTGGACTTTAGGAGATCTAGGCCTCATATGGAGCCAGTGATCATTAATGGAGAATGTGTGGAGCAGGTTAAGACCTACAAGTATCTGGGAGTACAGTTAGACGAGAAGCTAGACTGGACTGCCAACACAGATGCCTTGTGCAGGAAGGCACAGAGTCGACTGTACTTCCTTAGAAGGTTGGCGTCATTCAATGTCTGTAGTGAGATGCTGAAGATGTTCTATAGGTCAGTTGTGGAGAGCGCCCTCTTCTTTGTGGTGGCATGTTGGGGAGGAAGCATTAAGAAGAGGGACGCCTCACATCTTAATAAGCTGGTAAGGAAGGCGGGCTCTGTCGTGGGCAGAGTACTGGAGAATTTAACATCGGTAGCTGAGCGAAGGGCGCTGAGTAGGCTACGGTCAATTATGGAAAACTCTGAACATCCTCTACATAGCACCATTCAGAGACAGAGAAGCAGTTTCAGCGACAGGTTACTATCGATGCAATGCTCCTCAGACAGGATGAAGAGGTCAATACTCCCCAATGCCATTAGGCTTTACAATTCAACCGCCAGGACTTAAGAACTTTTTAAAAGCTATTATTAATGCTTTTTGAGATAGTGATTTAGATGCATATCATATTTTTTTACTGAGTTAAGTATTGTATGTTATTAGTTTTGCAACAACAAGTGTATGGGACATTGGAAAAAAAGTTGAATTTCCCCATGGGGATGAATAAAGTATCTATCTATCTATCTATCTATCTAAACTCCACACTATACTCCAGATGTGGCCTCAACAGTACTCTGCATAAATGCAACAACGTTTCAGTATTGATAAACTCCATCCTCTTTGCAATAAAGCTCCCCTTATTGCTTGTCATATTCCTTACTGATTGGGATGAGAGTACGGGGGCATGTTCAGAAATTTGCAGATGACAGATTTGTGGTGTGGTAGACAGTGAAGAAGGTTGTCTAAGGTTACTGCAAGATCTGGATCAACTCGATAAATGGGCAAAGGAATGGCAGATGGAACTTAACTTAGACAAGTGCAAAATTAAAGCAGAGCAGGACATATACTGTAAATACTACAGACCTGGGAAGAGTTGAACAAGAGAGAGGACTTGGGGTACAAGTGCATACTGTAGTTCTCTGAAAGTGGTGACTTAGGCAGACAAAGTGGTGAAGGAGGAATGTTGCATACCTGCCTCCATCGCTCTGGGCTTAGAGTTGAAGAGAGGAGATGTTATGGTGCAGCTGTACAAGATATTGGTGAGAGTGCAGCTGAAATATTGTGTGCAGTTCTGGTCACCATACCATGAAAGGACTAGACAGAGTGGATGTGCAGAGACTGTGTCTAATAGTGGGAGAGTCTTGGACCAGAAGGCACAGCCTCGGAATAGAAGAATGTCCCTTTAGAACCAAGATGAGGAGAAATCAGAGGGTGGTGAGTCTGTGGAATTTATTGCCACAGATGGCTGCGGAGGCCAAGTCATTGAGTATATTTAAACCAGACATTGATAAGCACTTAATTAGTAAGAACATCAATGGTTACAGGGAGAAGTGAGGAGAACAGGGTTGAGAGGGAAAATAAATCAGCCATGATTAAATGACAGAGCAGACTCAATGGGCTGAATACCCGACTTCTGCTCCTGTGTTTTATGGTCTTACTGTTGGAAGGATGTAGTTAAGCTAGAGAGGATACAGCTAAGATTCATAAGGATATTGTTGAAACTGGAGGGATTGGATAGGCTGGACTGTGTTCACTAGAGTGGAGAAGGCTGAGAGGTGACCTCATAGAGGTTTATAAAAGCATGAGAGGCATAGTCACAGTCTTTTACCCAGGGTAGAGGAGTCCAATACTAGAGGGTACAGGTTTAAGGTGTGAAGGCAAAGACTTAAAGGGGTCCCTAGAAGAAAGTGTTTCATAAAGGGCAGTGGGTATACGAACAAGCTGCCAGAGAAAGGTATAGAGGCAAGTACGCTTATGACCTTTGGAAGGCATTTGGGGAGATACATGGATAGAAAAGGTTTACAGGGTTATGGGCCAAATGCAGGGAAATGGGACTGGCTGAGGGTGGCCCTTGGTCAGTGTGGATGAGTTGGGCTGAAGGGTGTGTTTCTGTGATGTATAACTCTATAATAATCTGGCCTTTGATTTCTTTTACCAAAGTACAAGACCTTACACTTGCCCCGTTAAATGCCACTTGCGAAGTTTTCACTGAGTCTATTTTTGCTCCATTGCAGTCACAATACTCTCATTACAGCATTCCCTCACCCTCCTTACGTGTAATCAGCAAACCTGAGTGTCTTACATTCTGCCCCTCCTCCAGCTCATTAATATAGATAGTAAGCGACTGATGGCCAAGATCTGAATCCTGGATTACACCACCAGTTATGTCCATCCAACCAGAAAATGACCCATTTATGCTAATTTATTTTTCTCTATTCTTAACCAATCCATGCTAATAACTTTCTACAATATCACAAACTCTTAACCAGTCCTGGCTGGCACCTTGACGAATGCTTTTGGGAATTCTAAATGCACTATATCTACAGGTTCCCCTCTACTTCCTCATCTTGTTACATCTGCCAAAACATCAGTAACATGAGACAAACAAGATTTGCCTGTTACATGGTGATAAGTGAGAAAATGCAGAACAAAGAACTGCAAAGTGATGGATGAGGAAACATGAAAAGACATATAACATTCTGCAACTTGATAAAGTCAATCTGTAATTTCTTGAATGTAATGTTTGAAAGTGTAATATGGAGTTTACCTGGTTAAGGTGATGTTTGAGTGCAATGCCTAAAAGTGCAATATGGAGCTTTGCACATTAGATAGGGAAATAGGCTAAAGGCTAAAAAAAAATCACTGTTTTGAATTAATGATAATCACAATCAATGTGGATAAAACAACTAAAAATTTCCAGAGGTAGAACACATCATTGATGAAAGAATTTAATGTTGATGATAGGGGAAAAACAGTTAAATGGAATTGGAGTTAGAGAATGACTGATAACAGAGTCAATTTGTAAGGGTTAAGTACTTCTCCAAGAAGATGGAAAACAGGTGTCCTGAAAATCTTTTACTATATGCACTGAAGCTGAGTGTAGAGTCAATGTAATGTATCATTCTCAATAGAATCTCACACCAGCATACTCACTAGTACTACCATGTACCAAACATCAATTCCATTGATTTAATTCAGAACTTGGATTTGTTTCATTATATTAAAGATTATTATACTAGAAGTAACAAAAAATCTTTTCCAGATCTAACTTATTCTATCCTATTAATACTTTCAAATGTCTCAATGCTCTCCGAAGACGAAAGCATTTTATTAGGGATCACTGCAAGAACTCATTGTGACTAACCTGCGGGAATAACTCCCCACTGTGATCTATCTCTCCTGTCTGAGAAGTGCATAGCTGACTTCTTCCCAGGACTCAGCCTATGTCCCTTGGTGGAGTTTTGAGGTAAACAAATTTCAACAGTGCATGCCAATCCCCAGAGGCTATTGCTGACAAACCCAAGGTTGTAATCTTCAAAGAGAATAGCTGTAGTAATCACTGTTGTGGGAGAATCTTTAACCTTTGGGGATAAATGAAAGAGTGCTAATGAAAGAGATGTACCCACTCAGAGGTGCGTAAGAGAAATGCGGTTTCATTCATCCTCTCTCTGCCACTCCCTGTCTCGAGAAAAGGATTCTTATCTTTCTCACTTATTTAACATGTGGGAAATTTAGCATGATCTATGTCACGCTGCTAAATGTATTAGTTGAGTCAGCAGCTCATTAGCTAAACACTTGCTTCAGGATCTCTGAACAAACTCACCAGGGATCTCACCCTGACCCTGGCAGGAAATGTGGAGGCTGGTCCCAAATGCAGAGCAGCGCAGATGATTCAGCGATGAACAATGATTTTAATAATAAACTGTAAAGTAACAATCCGTGAGGGACCACAACACAAGAGAGAACAGGCAACAAGCTATGAGCAACTGGTTGAGAATGGCAGGATTGATGGGATGAAAGCTGGGTTTAAATAGGCTGCAGGTGATGAGCTGGAAACAAGTGACAGGTAACTACTGTTGGCTGGGTGGAGACTGGGAGGTATCTACCTGTACAAGCCTGACAGAACACCCCCTGCCCCCTATGGCCAGCACCCAGCAGTCCAGGATGATCCGGATGGGTCCAGTGGAACTCCTCAATTAGCGATGAATCCAAGATGAAGCCGGATGGCACCCAAGACTTTTCCTCTGGTCTGTACCCTTCCCAACTGACCAGGTACTAGTACTGCACACCCTGACCATGATGACATGAATCCATCCACTGTGTACACTGGACCACCTTCCACTATCCTAGATTTCAGAGACATTGCTCAAGTGGGTTCAGTAGTCCATGGACAACAAGCTTGAAGCAGGATATGTGGAAGTAGGTGTTACTCTGAGGGATGGTGGCAGCTCTAGCCAGTAAGTAACTGGGTAGATGCAATGAGTAGTAGTGAAGGGACTAAGGAACCAGGGCGAGAGCTTGGCGGAGTTGATGCACAGAGACAGATCTCGGGTGTCTGTCAGACACAGTCCCCAGGCCAGAATAAGCTGGCAGGGTGCTGCTGCTGGCTGGCCTAGTGGCAGTGGGCCCAGTTGCTGCACATACCAGCACCAGCAAACCAGTGCCCTGGTGGACAGAACTTCCACCATTGGCTTCTCCATGGGAAACAATGGGGTTGGTCACCATGAAGCACTTCAAAAGGTGACATACCCATGGCAGAGGAGGTGTGTAGCTTGTGGGACAGCTCAGACCAGAGCAGATATCTCTTCCATGTGGAAGAGTTAGAGATGGCAAAGCAGCTTAGAAACTTCTCCACTTGCTGATTGGCTCTTCCTGAATAATCATCTGCGGATGATCGTTAGAGGACAAACTCACTGAGATGTGGAGGTGGGAGAAGAAAGCTCACCTGAAGCAGGGGATAAATTGTGAGCCCTGGTCCGACACAATGTCTGGAGGGAAGCCATGGAGGCAAACTACATGTTGGAGACATGTCCGCCGCCTCAGCAGCTGACAGATGTTTGGGAAGGCCAATGAAGTGAGCACATACATGTGGTTGTCAGGTGTGTCAGCCAGAGCAGGCTGCAGGGCCTAGCGGATCTGTTTCTCAAGGTCTCAGACAAGTAGGATGAGGATCTGTGAGGATGGAATGGTGTGCTGAGAGTCAATCTCTTAGTGTTCTTAATGTTCTTGGAGCCGGGTCAGTAGGAGATGCTGAAGTTGAATCTCTCGAGGAAGAGGGCCCAGCAAGACTGATGTGGGCTGAGTTTATGGGTCTGTTGAATGACGTGAGGTTCTGGTGGTCAGTCCAGATCAGGAAGGACTCAATGTTTCCCATCAGCCAGTGAGATTAAGAGTTCGGCACGGACTAGGAGGGCCGGAATGGCCTGTTTCCGTGCTGTGATTGTTATATGGTCTCCACTCCTCCAAGGCCTATTTGATGGCAAGCAGCGCCTTGTTTCCGACTCCACAATGGTGCTGCGTAGAGTCGAAATTGTGCAAGAAGAAGGCACAAGAGTGTGTTTTCCTGTCTGCTCCTCACTGGGAGAAGATGGCCCCGACGCCCACGTTCGAAGTGTACTCCTCTACCAGAAAAGATCTGGAGGGGTTCGGATGGTGGTGAAGTGTCTCTTAAACTCCTCGGAAGTGTAGTCCACAGCAGCAGACCGGGTTGTCCCTGAGGTAGATGGCTTTTTGAGGGAGGTGAGAGGAGCAGTGACTTGCCTGGAGTTTCTGATGAAATGGCGATAGAAATTTCAGGAAGCACAGGAAGCACTGCAACTGCTTGAAGGAGAGCATTCAACAATGGCACGCACTTTCTCTAGGTCCATGGTTATGCTTTGTGGTGAAAGGACATCAGGAAATGGCTGGGGTGTGGAACTGGCATGTTTCTAACTTGCAGTCGAGTTAGAGTAGCTTTTGAGAGGACGCAGAAGGACTGAATGGACATGACAGATGTGGTCTTGGAGAAGATGAGGATGTTGTTGAGGTAGAGGAACACAAATCTGTGTAGCATGTTCAAAGGATCTTGTTAATGAAGGCATGAGAAATAACTGGGCTGTTGGAAAGTCTGAAGGGCATCATCAAGTATTCACTGTGGCCAGTGGGTGTTATGAATCCCATCTTCCTCTCATTCCTGTGGCGAATGCAGATCAAGTTGTATGTGCTCCATAGATCCAGTTTATTAAAGATCTGATCCCCATGGAGCGTTTCAAGATCGCTATCCATCAAGGGGAGAGGATAGAATTCTTCATGGTGATTTTATTAAGTCCAGGGTGGCTGATGCAGTGATGGAAACCCCCATCCTTCTGTTTGGAAAAGAAGAATCCTGCACATTTTGTGGACTGGGATAGTCGACTGAATCTGGGCAGTTGCACTTTGGCAATGTGGACATTCATGGCTTGGATCTCAGGAGGGAAGGTGGAGAACAGATGGCCTTGGTGTTGGGGTGGTGCCCAGGAGGAGGTCCATCACGCAGTCGTGTGGTCTATGAGGCAGCAGGGTGTTGGCTGAAGGCAATGCCTAAGCCGTGGTATTCTTGTGTAAGTCTGGCATGGTGGAGGGTTTCATCCATCTCCACAGATTTACAGGGTGAAGTTAACTGAGGTTGCAAGCAGGTGGACTGGCAGGCGGGTCCCCAGCTGGGCAGTGAACCAGATGACCAGGTGAAGTGAGGGTCATGAGTGGAGAGCCAGGGGTAACCCAAGATGAGAGGAGTGTTGGGTGAGTCGATCAGGAAGAATTGGATGGAGTCATGGTGCTCTCTGATGCTCGTGTGCACAGGCCATGTGTGTGCTCTGACCATCTCAGACCCCAACAGATGTCCATCAATTGCCGTATTGCAGAAGGGTTGAGAGATAGGCTCAGTAGGGACACAGAGTCTGGTCCAGAAAGTTCCCTGCTGAACCAGAATCCACCAGAGCCTCCAGTGTGCATAGAGCCATCGGGCTCTGAAGGAAGACAGAGAGAGTGAGTCAGGCTGGAATGAGGGGCCTACCATACAGAAGGCCCTTTGTCTCTACCTGATGGTGCCATTTTCCCAGATGCAGTGTGCACTTGATGCGTGGGTGATCAGCAGCTCCACAGTAAGTGCACAAGTTGTTTCTCCATCAACACTCACCAATCTTGGGGCATGAAGGGAGCTCTTCCTAACTGAATGGGTTCTGAGGGAGTGATAATGAGGGCCCTGCATCCTGAAATGGTTCTGGGAATGGAATTAGGGGTTCTGGCTGAAGATCTGGAGGATCCTTCCATAAGACGCTTATCAATTCAGAGGACCAGATTGATGAAGGCCTTCGAGGTCATTGGCATCTCCCGAAGACAGATTGTCTTTGAAATGCTCTGAGAAGCCATGATGCTAATGGGCCAACAACACTTCCACATTCCAGCCATACTCTACCGCAAGGGTCCTCAATTCCACCGTGTAATCCAGCACAGAGTGTGAGCTTTGATGCAGGTGAAGTATCCAATCCACTAACCCCCTTCCACTTCCCAGATGGTTGTAAGCCCGGTATATCTCATTAGTGATTTCTTCATATTTATTGCAGATGGTGATTTTATTGTCCCAGTTAGTGGCAGCCCAAGTTAGAGCTCACCCAGTCAAGGGAGCGATGACGAAGGCAATCTTGGCTTGGTCTGAAGAATCCAGAGATGGCTGGGTTTTGAAGTGTAAGGTGCTCTGGGATCAGGTTGGAGATCCATCAAAGTACTTGGTCACCGGGATCCGAGGAAGTTTGACTGGCGCGGCGTTGCTAGAGCAAATTGGAAGAGAGTGGTGAGCAGATGGCCAATGGTTTCCTGCTGCTCATGTCAACGGACAACTTCCTTTCGGTGAGCAAACTCTGCTGGGTCGAGCAAGAGTTCACCCATCCTGTCAGGAAATGTAGAGAATGCTTGACCCAAACGCCGAGCAGCGTAAGCGATTCGGCGGTGAATAATTTTAATAATGAACTGCAAAATTACAAGCCACGGGGGTCCACAAAACAAGAGAGAACAAATACCAAATACAACAAGGCAGCAAGGTAAATGAAGGCCTGGAGCAACTGGTTGAGGCTGGCTGGTTCGATGGGTGAACAAAAGACTGTGGATGAAAGCTGCAGGTGATAAGTTGGAAATGTGGCAGGTGACTCCTGTTAGCTGGGTGGAGACTAGGAGGTGCCTGTTTGTGCAGGGCTGACAGACCCTAATGAATTTTCCAGGTTAGAAGGATGTATTGAGGACACCAATATGGAGGCCTGGTCAAAGCTTATCTGGTCCAGGGAGCATTGCCTTTTTTCTCTCTGGGAACCTGATATACAGCAGCTACCAGGGACACTAGGCATTAGCAGAATCTTTCCAAACCAGCGAGTATCAGGAACACAGCTTAACCTATACCAACATGTACTTCACAATATCTTAAAGGTGGTAATTTTATCCTTAGCTTCACAACCTAACAAGGATAGTCTAATAGAAGGATGGAAGGGAGAAAGAAAGAACAAAAATAATATAGATAGAAGATTAGAGGGGAGAACTCAACATCGGTTAGTTATGCTGGAACTGTTAGAAGAATTGATTGAAAGCTTAGGCAAAACTTTAGATTCATAAAGCCATGGAATGCTTCAGCAAAGAAAAAGGCCATTTGGCCCATTTAGTCCATACCAAGTTATTATTCTGCCTAGTCCCATCAACCTGCACCCAGACCATTGCCCTCCACGCCCTTCCTATCCACATACCTGTCCAAATTCCTCTTAAATATTGAAAATCAAACTGTATCCACCCCTTCCGCTGGCAGCTCATTCCACACTCTCACCACCCTCACAATGAAGACGTTCCCCTGAAACATTTCACCTTTCACCCCTAACCCATGACCTCTAGTTCTAGTCTCACCTAACCTCAGCGGAAAAACCCTGCTTGCACTTACCCTACCTATACCCCTCATAATAATATATACCACTATCAAATCTTCCCTCATTCTCTTACGCTCCAGGGAATAAAGTCCTAACCTGTTTAACCTTTCCCAATAACTCGGGTCCTCAGGTCCTGGCACCATCCTTGTAAATTTTGTCTGCACTCTTCCAATCTTATTGATATCTTTCCTGTAGATAGGTGACTAGAACTGCACACAATACTCTAAATTAGGCCTCAACAACTTAGACAACTTCAACATAACATCCCAACTCGTCTACTCAGTACCTTGATTTATGAAGGCCAATGTATCAAAAGCTCTTTTTATGAACCTATCTACCTGTGACACCACTTCCAAGGAATTATGGATCAGTATGAGAGGTACAGCATGCCATTATCTTTCCTGGAAGGTTTAGCTGTTGCCTCTAGGAACAGCATGAAAATGTTGGAGAGGGGACTGGCATGACTTTTTTTTCTTTTGGTGGGTATCTTGCTTTGAGCATTCTTCATTTTGGGTGACACTGGAATGGTATGCGGAGTCAGCTGCAAGGATGAGGTAAATCCAGCAGGCCATAAGACCATAAGACATAAGCCAAAGTTAAGGAAAATATTTCTATTTGTTCATTATGGTTACATCAGTGAGATTCATCAGATTAATTTATGTTATTGTTCAAGGTAACTTAACGATATGTAATTCCTTTTAAGTTCCTGTTTAATTTCTCAGATAGAGCATTTATAAGTAATCAAAAGCTTCTAAGCATATGATCTTCCCTCTTCCTATTCAGTCCAGAAGAAGGGTCTCAGCCCGAAATGTCTACTGTTTATTCATTTCCATAGATGCTGCCTGATCTGCTGAGCTCCTCCAGCATTCAGTGTGTGTTGCTTCTGAGAATATGAGTTGTTTTGACACTTTGTGGAAAATTTTTGTTCTGCTGAGTAATTTAAGAAGTAAAAATTGGTATTGTGAGGATTTTATCATTGTGATTGGTAATGATATCCCAGTATAATAACTAACAATTGCTATCAACTCTGATTGTCAGCCAATATGCAGATAACAATATGGAAAGGTTCTCATGCATTATGTTGTAATAGACTCAAGAATTTCAAATCTACAGAGGTAAAAAGGACAGATCAGGAATATTGAAATGGAAGGATAAGTTATTTCAAGAGATTTATAGTTTGATAGTTCCGGTCTACTCCCTCCTCCCTCCCACCCCCAAGGAGTTCATTGACTTGGGGAACAGGCAATTTCAGCTTTCCGTGTCTGTTGGATAGCTACATAGGGCCACCACAGCACAACAGAAGGCTATTTTCACCACATTCAAGGCACACATCGATGTGATGGAATCCCCTCCACATCCCCAAATGAATGCAGTGCCAGCAGTCCTCAAGAAACTGAACATCATCCAGGAAAAGCCATCGCATATGATTCACCGTCTGCCCAACGCTGGCACAGACTGATGCAATTTGTACCAACTACACTGTAAGCATTCATCCAAGAGTCTGGAGATGCTGGAATATGGAGCTAAATTTCGAACTCACTGGGACAAGTAGCATCTGTGAAGGGAAAGGAATTGTTCACATTTTGGCTCAAGTCTTGATGCAGGTTCTCAACCCAAAGTTTCAAGAATTATTTCACCCCAAATATTCACCTCAACCCACCGAATTGCCCCAGCAGTTTTTTTTTGCCATTAAGTCTATGTTCCCAATCTCCATCCTTTCTGCAAATTTCATTACCACTTACTCCCCTATGTTAAATTCCAACAGCTACTTGTTGGCCTTTCTGCTTCCCTTTTCTATATTTGGTCATACATTGCAAAGGAAAATGTACATGTTCTCTCACTTTTCCAGCTCTGTTAAAGGATTATTAAACAGAATGTTAATTGAATTGACTTTATTTCCTACATCCTTAACATACATGAGGAGTAAAAATCTTCATGTTACGTCACCATCTAAATGAGCAAATTTATAATAAATAGAACAGTCAATGTAATATAGAGTACACTCAAATCAGTGAGAGTTAATCAGTCTGATGGCCTGGTGGAAAAAACTGTCCTGGAGCCTGTTGGTCCTGGCTTTTATGCTGTGGTACCATTTCCCAGATGGTGGCAGCTAGAATAGACCGTGGTTGGTGTGACTTGTGTCCCCAATGATCTTTCAGGCTCTTTTTACACACCAGTCTTTGTAAAAGTCCTGAATCATGGGAAGCTCACAACTACAGATGCACTGGGCTGTCCGCACCACTCTCTGCGGAATCCTGCGACTAAGGGATGTACAGTTCCCATACCAGGCAGTGATGGAGCCAGTCAGGATGCTCTCAATTGTGCCCCTGTAGAAAGTTCTTAGGACTTGGGGGCCCATACCAAACTCCCTCAACCGTCTGAGGTGAAAGAGGTGCTGTTGTGCCTTCTTCACCACACAGCTGGTGTGTACAGACCACGTGAGATTGTCGGTGCTGTTTATGCCAAGGAACTTAAAGCTGTTCACCCTCTCAACCTCAGATCCAGTGATGTCAATAGGGGTTAACCTGTCTTCATTCCTCCTGTCGTCCACAACCAGCTCCCTTGGTTTTGCGACATTGAGGGAGAGGTTGTTTTCTTGACACCACTGTGCCTGGATGGTGACTTCTCCTCTGTGGGCTGCCTCATTATTATTTGAGATAAGGCCAATCAATGTAGTATCATCAGCAAATTTAATTAGCAGATTGGAGCTGTGGGTGGCAACACAGTCATGGGTATACAGGGAGTAAAGGAGGAGACTTAGTATGCAGCCCTGAGGGGCACCTGTGTTGAGGGTCAGGGGGGCAGAGGTGAGGGAAATCCACTCTTACCACCTGCCGGCGATCTGACAGCAAGTCCAGGATCCAGGGTAAGAGGTACTGCAGGGTGAAGGCCGAGGTCTCTGAGTTTCTTGTCAAGCCTGGAGGGAATGATGGTGGTGAATGCTGAACTGTAGTCCAAGAACAGCATTCTCACATAAGCATCCCTCTTCTTCAGTTGTGTAAGGACGGTGTGCAGAGCTGTGGCTATTGTGTCATCTATCAATCGGTTGTGTCGGTAGGCAAATTGTAGGGGTTCCAGTGTGGGCAGTAGCATGTTGCAGATGTAGTCCTTGACCAGCCTCTCAAAGCATTTGCTTATTATTGAGGTATTGATGCCAGTTGTTTAGGCATGTTACCTTGGTCTTTTTTGGATAATTCAAAGCAGGAGGGCACTCTACACTGGGAGAGGGAGAGATTAAAAATGTCTGTAAACACACCTACCGGTTGTGCTGCACACATCCTGAATACTCACCCTGGGATGCCGTCTGGTCCCGCAGCCTTGCAACTGCCCACCCACTGGAAACATCTACGTAGCTCAGCTTCAGAGGTGACCAGGTTGCTGGTTGTAGCAGTGGCTTTCCTCGGAGGCTCAGAGTTAGCAACATCAAACTGAGCGTAGAAGTGATTGAGCTCATCTGGGAGAGAGGCCACGATGTTGGCGGCACCACTACATTTGGCTTTGAAGTCTGTGATAGTATGCAACCATTGCCACAAGTCACGTGTGTTATTCGTTGTGAATCTTGACTCAATCTCACCCCTGTGTTGTTTCGCAGTCTCGATAGCTTTGTGCAGATCGTAGCTGCTTTTCTTGAGCTCCTGCTGATTGCCGGCAGCATAAGCTCTGTGTCGTGTGCTAAGTGCTGCTCGCACGGAATCTCTGATCCAGGGTTTCTGGTTTGGTAAGATCCTAACCAACTTCCGGGGGACAACATTGTCAATGCACTTCCGGATGAAGCACGTGACTCCTCATCATGACATCCTCATCATGGAAGACATTCCAGTCAACATCATCAAAGTAGTCCTGCAGCATGGAGTCAGATTGGTCGAACCAACAGTGAACGGTTTTGTCTATGGCCACCTCTTGTAATCCCTTACTATCCTCACAGACATTGTCCAACCGGCTTTGTATCCCCAATATTTTCTTACTTTACTTTAAATCTGGTATTACTGAAAAATGTTGACACTTTACTCTGTATTCCGATCTGTAATTTATATGTAGAAATCAGTTTTCCTATTTTGGGGATTCTGCATTCGGGGTTTGATGTTCTTCTTTGAATGGGTTCTGTGGTTTTCTTGTCTGTGGACAAGACAAATCCCAGGGTTTTATACTGCACACATATTGTGATAATAAATGCACTTTGAATCTTTGAATCAACTTATCCTATTATTTTATCAAAAATGCAATTAGGTTAGTCAACCATGTTTTGATTTTTGCAAATTTATGCTGATTCTCCTAAATTAACTCAAACATTTTAATCTGCCTATAAAATTTTCCCTGATTATTTATTCTATGAACTTTTTACCACTAATGTTAGACTGGCCAGGCTGTATTTACCTGGAATACTCTTACACCTGTTCCTAAACTAGGATATCTCATTTGCCACTTTCCAATCCTTTACTACCTTGCTCATATATTGGGAAGATTAGAAGATAATGGCATGCTTTTCCATTATCACTAGCTCCAATCCCCTTAGCAACCTAAGATGTAAGACAGCCAGACCAATTGACTTGTCTAATTCAAGCATAGCCTGCCTTCCATCCTATCGATCCTGTCAATGTTCACCCCATCCATCATTGTTACTACCATCTTCATTTCATTTTTTTTGTAATTTAATTTTTATTGAAATTCATTATCAAACAAGCATTTCCATAAGATGTATTTCAAATACTATACATATATATCATATAGTCATATTTGCCACAAATCTCCACATAATCTTTATCTGAGGTATACACTTGTAAAAAAGAGAGGAAAGAAAGAACAAGCAAAAGGAGAAAACTATGTACAAGTAGGGAGTGATTTTTTTAACAACATATTCATTGATTTGTGTGCATAAAGGTTTGTCAAATCTTAAAACACATTCGACATCATACATTAAAACAAAATGGGAGAAGGAAGGAGGGATAATTATATCTGAGGAAGAATGGACAATATGGAGGTATCAATGGAAGTGTACCAGTTCACAGAAATGGAGGGAGTTTGGATGGAAAAACTTGATAAGATATTTTATTACACCCTCTCAGAAATCCCATTATGATAGTAACTATCTTCATTTCTATAGATATTTGATAAACATTCTCTTTCTTTGTAAACTGACATGTTGCATTTTGCCAGAATAGATAGAGAAGCAGTATAGACTTAATTGCATCATCATAAAATATTAAAAAAACATATGATTGTGGGTACACATTTTGAAGGTAACAGGGCATATAAAGTACCTGGAATCTCAGGCTTCATGGAATTACTGAGCACAAAAGCAGAAAGTTTCACTCTCAAACTTCATTTGATCAGCTGAAAACCGACCATTCCAACTGGCATGAAAAGTCAGGATCATCAAGTCTGGAGCAAAGTAATAAGATACCTGCTATATTGGAGTGGTTGGATGGCATCTCTCTGTCTCGAAGGACAATGGAGATGATGATCATCACAAGCCTGGGTGGAAAGTATGGAGCTCCTGAGATGCCCAGTCATCAAGATCCCCCGCCTCAGGCTCACGAGTGTGGTCCAAAGGAAAGCTTATGACACAATACACTTGGCACCAGCTTGGCCGCAGGAGCTGCCGGAAGGATTTCAATGGCATCCAGCCACTTCAGGGGCTCCACTTTGGATTTGCTTTCCAGGTTTACTGCCATAGCCTTCATCTCTTCCGAGGCTGCCCACAAGACAGTGGTGCTACTTACCCAAATCTGAGGATCTGGTTCATGAGCGTCAGGGTGTGTCCACACACCGTTGGGCCTGTGTGCCATGTGTGCAAGGGCCAGACCTCCTCCCAATCCTCTGTAGTTCAGCCTGAGTCTGAAAGGAGTTCAGTTTCCATGTGTTGCCAGCGAGGAGGCACTACATGAGGCTTGCTGTTGAAGAGACTATGTACTGGCAGGGAGAGACTTACACATTCAGTTCTCCTTTTCGCAAGACTGTTAGCCAACGGTGGAAGTTGTGAGCAACAAGCACTACCCACTACATCACCACACCATATTGAAGTAAATATTTAAAAATACATCAAAAGTCATGTCATCTATAATCAAATATACAGGGTCTGGTGAACTTCAAAGTTTAATATATAGGTACACATACGTTATTCTAACAACAATACCATAAAATGCATGACATCAGGAAAATAATCTTTCATGATGAATTTTAAAACATATGAAAGAATTATAAATTTGTATTAGCTAGGCAGAATGTGAGTACGAAGAGCAAGAAGCAAAATTTAAATGTAGTTTCAAAACATTCAGTAATATCAAAATCAATGCCTGGAAGTCATGTGGAAACAAGCTCATGAACATTAATTTTGTAATAGGCAAATGGAAAAATAGAGAGGTTTCAAGAATCAATTGAAGTGTTTCTTATAGCTAATTTCAAAATGGATGGAATCTCAAAGCTGAGCTAGTTAAGTGAGATGTTAAATAGAACCAAGTTCAACAATTTAGGCCGAATAGGAAATCAGGAGATAGAAACATAGAAAACCTACAGCACAATACAGGCCCCTCGGCCCACAAAGTTGTGCTGAACATGTCCCTACCTTAGAAATTACTTGGCTTCCCCATAGCCCTCTATTTTTCTAAGCTCCATGTAACTATCTAGAAGTCTCGTAAAAGACCCTATTATATCCACCTCCACCACCGTTGCTGGCAGCCCATTCCACGCACTCACCACTCTCTGAGTAAAAAACTTACCCCTGACATCTCCTCTGTACTTACTCCCAAGCACCTTAAACCTGTATCATATTGTGGCAACCATTTCAGCCCCGGGAAAAAGCCTCCAACTATCCACACAATCAATGCCTCTCATCATCTTATACACGTCTATCAGGTCACCTCTTATCTTCTGTCACTCCAAGGAGAAAAGGCCAAGTTCACTTAACCTGTTTTCATAAGGCATGCTGTCCAATCCTGGCAACATCCTTGTAAGTCTCCTCTGCACCCTTTCTATGGCTTCCACATCCTTCCTGTAGTGAGGCAACCAGAACTAAGCACAGTACTCCAAGTGGGGTCTGACCAGGGTCCTATATAGCTGCAACATTACCTCTCGGCTCCTAAATTCAATTCCACGATTAATGAAGGCCAATACACTGTATGCCTTCTTTACCACAGAGTCAACCTGTGCAGCTGTTTTGAGCGTCCTATGGACTCTGACCCCAAGATCCCCTCTGATCCTCCACACTGCCAAGAGTCTTACCATTAATACTATATTTTGCCATCATATTTGACCTACCAAAATGAACCACTTCACACTTATCTGGGTTGAACTCCATCTGCCACTTCTCAGCCCAGTTTTGCATCCTATCAATGTCCTGCAGTAACTTCTGACAGCCCTCCACACTACCCACAACACCTCCAACCATTGTGTCATCAGCAAACTTACTAACCCATCCCTCCACTTCCTCATCCAGGTCATTTATAAAAATCATGAAGAGTAAGGGTTCCAGAACAGATCCCTGAGGCACACCACTCGTGACCGAACTCCATACAGAACATGACCCATCTACAATTACACTTTGCCTTCTGTGGGCAAGCCAGTTCTGGATCCACAAAGCAATGTCCCCTTGGATCCCATGCCTCCATACTTTCTCAATAAGCCTTGCATGGGGTACCTTATCAAGTGCCTTGCTGAAATCTGTATACACTACATCTACTGCTCTACCTTCATCAATGTGTTTAGTCACATCCTCAAAAAATTCAATTAGGCTCATAAGACATGACCTGCCCTTGGCAAAGCCATGCTGACTATTCCTAAGCATATTACACCTCTCCAAATGTTCATAAGTCCTGCCTCTCAGGATCTTCTCCATCAACTTACCAACCACTGAAGTAAGACTCACTGGTCTATAATTTCCTGGGCTATCCCTATTTCCTTTCTTGAATAAAAGAACAACATCCGCAACCCTCCAATCCTCCGGAACCTCTCCTGTCCCCATTGATGATTCAAAGATCATTGTCAGAGGCTCAGCAATCTCCTCCCTCGCCTCCCACAGTAGCCTGGGGTACATCTCATCCAGTCCCGGTGCCTTATCCAACTTCATGCTTTCCAAAAGCTCCAGCACATCCTCTTCCTTAATATCTACATGCTCAAGCTTTTCAGTCCACTGCAAATCATCACTACAATCAGCAGGATCCTTTTCCATTGTGAATACTGAAGTAAAGTATTCATTCAGTACCTCTGCTATTTCCTCCGGTTCCATACAGACTTTCGCACTGTCACACTTGATAGGTCCTATTCTTTCACGTCTTATTCTCTTGCTCTTCACATACTTGTAGAATGCCTTGGGGTTTTCCTTAATTCTGCCCGCCAAGGCTTTCTCATGGCCCCTTCTGGCTCTCCTAATTTCCTTTATAAGCTCCTTCCTGTTAGCCTTATAATCTTCTAGATCTCTAACATTACCTAGCTCGCTGAACCTTTTGAAAGCTTTTCTTTTCTTCTTGACTAGATTTATTACAGCCTTTTGTACACCACGGTTCCTGTACCCTACCATAAGTTCCCTGTCTCATTGGAACATACCTATGTAGAACTCCACAGAAATATCCCCTGAACATTTGCCACCTTTTAAAAAGAAGATACCACTCAACCAGCTGATCTCATACCAGTATGCCTCCTCTTCACTATCTGAGATTCTGCCAACAGTAGTTATGTCATTGGCAAATTTATAGATGGTCTTTGAGCTTTGCCTAGCCATACAATATCTACCTTCCAAGCCACTTCAGGCTGGCAATATGCCAATGAAGACTGGAATCATTCCAACCACCAACTCACAATACCCATTGATAAGATATTTTACAGACTTTCCTAGAGCAGCCAATGTGTGTATAATGCCTTTTACATTTATGTTGATAAAGGAGATCACTTAGAACTGGCAAAAGACCACTTGATTCCTAGAGTGGGGTAGGGCTTGTCACCATTCAGGAACTTCTATATTTGATCCGATCATTTTCAGTATCCAGGTAACTACAGATAAGTGTGAAGGAATGAATTTTGAGAAGTCAAACCAACAAAGGACTTATACTGTGAATTATAAGGCACAGATAGCATAGCCTCCCAGGACTTCCTGTCCTTTATCATGGGGGTATTAGATGGCAGCAAGTGGGAGAGTCTGGTCCAGCCATTGAACCTGGAGGAAGTGACTGGCTCCATCCGTTCCTTCAACTCGAATGCAACTCCAGGGAGCAACAGCTTACCAGCAGAGTTAACGCTTGGCTCTGTGAGACTAGACAGGCCGAACCTACTGGAAATGTACAATGTTGTGTTTCTAGTGCAAAGTGTGACAGACTCCATGAGGAAGGGCACCATTACCAAAACCTACACGCAGAAGGGGGACTGGGATAACATGAGGAATTCGAGACCCATGTGATCTTTGAATGTAAACTACAAGATCATATCCAAGGCCATTAGCTATAGGGTCAAGTCTGCTCTAGGATGAGTGATCCACCCAGACCAAACCTGTGCTGCACCTGGCTGGAAGATTTTGACAGCCTTGTGCTACTCAGATACAATTGTCTATGTGTAGTGCAAGGGTGCATGCCTGATTAGTTTGGACCAGGAGAAGCCTTTGACAAAATATCACACAGGTGCATGATGGACATCCTCTCCAAAATTAGCTTAGGGGAGGGAATTGTGGATTGGGTCTAACTGCTCCTCACAGACATCTGTAGTGCAGTCCAAATCAATGGATGAGGAACAGGTAGGTTCGCCATTAAGTCTGGAGCCAGGCAGGGCTGCTCACTCTTGCATCTTGTTTGTGTGCCATATAAAACACTGCTGAATCCATTGGGAGGACGAAAGCGTAAGAGGGGGGACTTTGCTGGGCATTAGAGAGACCCAGATGAAAGCCTCCCTATTCATGAACAAGGTCACTACCTTCTGTTCGGATTCGAGGTCAGGTTCAGATCAGAATCTGTGAAGTTTGACTCAGCATCAGGGGCTAGGGTTAATGGCACGAAGAGCAAAGCCATGCTCTTCAGCAGCTGGCCCGACCAGTGTCCCCTTAGCCATCAGGTCTGATTACTTGATCTGCTTTGTATGTGCTGAATTGGCTGGAGCAGACTGGGAAGGTAAAACAGAAATTGGGATGCAGGAAGGACATTCCCTCTCAATCACTGAGAAGTACCTGGTATGAGGTGATTTCAGGGATGATTAACTTGGTGCAGGCGTGGGGTGAGCCCCGCTCGTTCAGCTTGGAAATTACCTGGCTGCTATCCAGTTCACGTGGGGATCCAGAAGGAGTGGGTCAGACAACCTGTGGAGAAGGACCCGATGAATATGGTGGGGTGTTTTACTGAGCAGGCAGTCCAGGCCATCTGGCAGAATGCCTGATAGCCAGCTCTCACTAGCAGGTATCAAGACCTTGCCTAGTTGACAGTGAGAAGGACCCTCCCAGTCAGGTCCTTCCTGCAGCCCGGACAGACCATCATTTCCAGTGGGTGCTGCCCCAAGATGACGGTAGTGGGGATGAGGTGATAGCTCACGTCTTTGTGAGCTGTGGCTTTGTGAAGAGGGTGTGGATGAAGATGCAGACACCTGTGTCTTGGTTCATCCTGGGCACCTACGTGACAGAGGACTCTCTGTCCTGCAGTCTGGTCCCTGGGACATACACACAGACAGACATCAAGATCATTAACCTGATGAACGACTGTTGGTCTACAAATGCATTGAGATATCCATACGTGCTGAGGGATGCACTGAAGATGGTGCAGCCACTGCAAGGGCTTGGTGGGGAAAGGCCACAGTATAGTGGACTACTGGACAGGGAGGCAGCAACGGACAGTGAAGAGGCCCCTTCCCAATTATTGTAGAAGTGTATTATTTCAGGAGGCCACAGAAGTGGTTTTAGGAAATATAACTGAATACTACTTAATCGATTGTCTATGACTGTAAGAATGAAAAAAGGAATTGCACAGTTTATTTTTGTATTTTTTTTATTATGAATAAAGTTTATTTTAGTTAAAATGGTAGAGCAGAGGGACCTAACAGTACAAGTGCATAGTTCATGAAAGTTCCATCACAGATAGACAGGTCAGTCAGGGCACTTACTGTATTGGAGTTTGGACATTATGTTGCTGTTAACAAAGAATGGTCAACAGGATTCTACCGCCAAACAGACCTTTGCCTCACCCCCCCCCCCCCCCACCGCTTTCCACAGGAATTGCTCTTTCTTGCCTTTTCTACTAGTCTCTTCCCATGGATCTCCCTCCCAGCACTTACCCAGCAAGCGGCAGAAGTTCTACACCTGCCCATTCACCTCCTCCTTCAGCACCATTCAGCGCCCCAAGATATTCCTTTGAAGGGAGACAACACTCCACTTGCAAGCCTGTTGGGGTCATCTACTGTATATGGTGTTCCCAGTGTGGCATCCTCTACATTGGTGAGACCCAGTGTCGACTGGGGGGGCTGCTTTGTTGAGAACCTCCACTCTGTCTGCAACAAGGAGGATTTCCTAAAGGCTAAACATTTCTATTACAATATTTTGGTCTGTGGTCTTCTCAGGTGACACAACGATGCCACTCTCAGGTTGGGGGAGCAACATCTCATATTCTGTCTGAGTAGCCTCCAACCTAACACCGTGGACATCAATTTCTCCAGCATCCAGTAATTTCTCCCCTCTCCCTCTTCTCAACTTTTCCATTCCCCATTCAGGCTCCCCTTTTACCCTTCTCTTCTCCTCACCTGCCTCTCACCTCCCTTTAGTGCCCCTCCTGCTTCCCTTTCTCCATTGGTCCATACTCCTTTCATATCAGACTCCTTCTGCTTCAGCCTTTTACTTTTCACCTCACACCTCCAAGCTTCTCACTACATTACCATCCCCCCACCTACCTTCCCCCTCACCCAGCTTCACCTTTCACCTTCTAGCTTGTACTCCTTCCCCTCCCCTACAAACTTATTCGGGCTTCTTCCCCTTTCCTTTCCAGTCCTGATGAAAGATCCTGACTTGAAACGTTGACTCTTTATTCCTCTGCATAGATGCTGCTGAGTTCCTACAGCATTTTACCATAAGATTCAGGAGCAAAGTTAGGCCATTCATCCCATCGAGTCTGCTCCATGATTCAATCATGGCTGATTTTTTTTTCCTTTCCTGCTTTCTCACAGACCTTGGTGAACAAACTCCTGCTCCTCAGTTGAAATACAGCACGGTGCACCTGGGTGTTGGACTTCTTAAACAAACAGAGCTCAGGTAGTCAGGATGCACAATCACTCCTCCCTCACTATCATTCTTAATGTGGGTGCCCCCAACCCCCCCCCCCCCCCCCCCGAGGGGTGCAACAGGTAACCGTGCTTGTTGAGGGTAAAAAGGTAAGGTCAGTAGGTTCTTTTTTCATTTATTCTGACTAATCTGGGATCAGGTAATGGGGGAGACGGTTAGAGCAGTGGTGTGCTCCGTATGCAGTATGTGGGAGGTCAGGGTTAACACAGTTGTCCCTGATGACCACACCTGCAATAGGTGCATCCAGCTGCAGCTCCTATCAGACCGAGTTAGGGAATTGGAGCAGGAGCTGGATGAACTACGGATCATTCGGGAGGCAGAGGCAGAGATAGATAAGAGTTATCAGGAGGTAGTCACACCAAAGAGACAGGAGGTAGGCAAATGGGTGACAGTCAAGAGAGGCAGGGGGAGCAGACAGAGAGAGCAGAGCACCCCTGTGGCCGTTCCCATCAAAAATAAGTATACCATTTTGGATACTGTTGGTGGGGATGACCTACCAGGAACAAGTTGCAGTGGTCCTGTCTCTGGCACTGAGGTTGGACCCTCGACTAGGAAGGGGAAGAGGGAAGAGAAGAGAGCGGTAGTGATAGGAGATTCTATAGTCAGGGGGGCAGATAGGAGATTTTGTGGGGAAGATCGGGAGTCTCGGATGGTATGTTGCCTCCCTGGTGCCGGGGTCCGGGACATCTCAGATCGGGTGCAGGTTATTCTCGAGAGGGAGGGCAAGAACCCAGATGTTGTGGTCCATGTAGGGACCAATGACGTGGGTAGGATGAGTGAGGGGGTCCTGCGTAGGGAGTTCAGGGAGTTAGGTGCGAAGCTGAAGAGCAGGACTTCGAGGGTAACAATCTCAGGATTGCTACCTGTGCCACGTGCGAGTGAGGCAAGGAACAGAAAGATTATACAGATTAATATGTGGCTGAGAGGATGGTGCAGGAGGGAGGGCTTCAGGTTTTTAGATAATTGGGCTTTGTTCCAGGGAAGGTGGGATCTGTTCCGAAGGGACGGTTTATACCTGAACTGGAGCGGTACTAACATTCTTGCAGGGAAGTTTGCTAGTGCATCTTGGGGGGGTTTAAACTAAATTTGCAGGGGGCGGGGATCCAGAATGTGAGAGAGGATAGCGAGAGGAAGAATAAAGGACAGGTGGGGACTACACGGTTCCAGAATATTAAGTGTGTAGTAGAGAAAGGTGAGGCGGAACAAGTGATAAGGAGGACACGTACAGAGGGATGGTCTGACGGAACATGGAGTTAAATGTGCAGAAAGAATAAGTAAATTTAGGAAGGACAACAAAATTCTAGGGGCGTATAGCCCGATGGGAGTTCGGGGAGCTGGGTTAAGCACAATAGGCAGCGATTCAAACAGAGAGAGGAGAAATGGGCTAAAAATTCTCTATCTGAATGCACGGTGTCAGAAATAAGGCGAATGAGCTTGAAGTTCAGGTGCGAATGGGTAACTATGATGTTGTTGGGATAACGGAGACATGGCTGCAGGGAGATCAGACCTGGGAAATGAATGTACATGGGTATATGTGCTATCGTAGGGACAGAAATGTGGGCAGAGGCCCTGTTAGTGAGGAATGAGATTCAGTCCTTTGCAAGGGAGGACATAGGATCAGGAGAAGTGGAGTCTGTGTGGATAGAATTGAGGAACAGTAAGGGCAAAAGGACCCTAATGGGTGTTGTCTACAGGCCACCAAACAGTAGCATGGATATTGGGTGCAAGTTGAATAGGGAGTTAACATTGGCATGTGGCAAAGGTAATGTCGCAGTAGTTATGGGGGATTTCAACATGCAGCTGAACTGGGAGAATCAAGTTGGTGCTGGACCCCAGGATAGGGAGTTTGTAGAGTGCCTATGGGATGCATTCTTGGAACAGCTTGTACGAGAGCCGACCAGGGACAAGGCTATTCTGGATTTAGTGTTATGTAATGAACAGGATTGGATAAGCGATCTTGAAGTAAAGGAGCCATTAGGAGGTAGTGATCATAATATGATGTTTTTATCTGCAATTTGAGAAGGATAAGGGCAGCTCGGAGGTGTCAGTGTTGCAGTTGAACAGGGAAAACTATGGAGCCATGAGGGAGGAGCTGGCCAAAGTTGACTGGACGGATATCCTAGCAGAAAAGACAGTGGAACAGCAATGGCAGGTATTCTTGAGAATAATGCACAAGGTGCAAAATCAGTTCATCCCCCGGAATAGGAAGGATTCAAAAGGGGGGGAAAGGGGCCACAGTGGTTGACAAAGGAAGTCAGAGATTGCATAGCATTAAAAAAAAGGAAGTATGACAGAGCTAAGGTGAGTGGGAGGACAGATAATTGGGAAGTTTTTAAGGAACAACAGAACTTAACTAAAAAGGCAATACGGGGAGAAAAAATGAGGTACAAACGCAAGCTAGCCAGGAATATAAAGGAGGATAGGAAAAGCTTTTTTAGGTATGTGAAGAGAAAGAAGATAGTTAAGAACAATGTTGGGCTCTTGAAGAATGAATTGGGTGAAATTGTTATGGGAAACAGAGAAATGGCAGAAGAATTTAATAAGTACTTTAAATCTGTCTTCACTAAGGAAGACACAAGCAATCTCCCAGATGTATGGATGGGCCAAGGACATAGGGTAACAGAGGAAATGAAACAGATTGACATTAGGAAGGAAACGGTGATGAGTAGACGGATGGGACTGAAGGCTATAACAAATCCCCAGGTCCAGATGGTCTGCATCCTAGGGTACTAAAGGAGGTGGCCCTGGAAATTGTGGATGCATTGGTAATCATTTTCCAATGTTCCTTAGATTCAGGATCAGTTCCTGAGGATTGGAGAATGGCTAATGTTATCCCACTTTTTAAGAAAGGAGGGAGGGAGAAAACAGAGAACTATCGACCTGTCAGCCTGACATCGGTGGTGGGGAAGATGCTAGAGTCCATTATTAAAGATGAAATAGTGGCATATCTAGATAGCAGTGATAGGATTGGGCCGAGCCAGCATGGATTTACCAAGGGTAAATCATGCTTGACTAATCTGTTGGAGTTTTTCGAGGATGTAACCAGGAAGTTAGACGGGGGAGATCCAGTGGATGTAGTGTACCTCGATTTTCAGAAGGCTTTTGATATGGTCCCACATAGGAGATTGGTGGGTAAAATCAGAGCTCAAGGCATCGGGGGGGAAGACATTGACATGGATAGAAAACTGGTTGGCAGATAGAAAGCAAAGGGTAGCGGTGAATGGGTGTTTCTCGGAATGGCAGATGGTGACTAGTGGAGTGCCACAGGGCTCGGTATTGGGACCACAGCTGTTTACGATTTACGTCAACGATTTAGATGAAGGCATTGAGAATAACATCAGCAAATTTGCTGATGATACTAAGCTGGGTGGCAGTGTAACGTGATGAGGATGTTAGGAGAATTCAGGGTGACTTGGATAGGCTGGGTGAGTGGGCAGATACTTGGCAGATGACATTTAATGTGAATAAGTGTGAGGTTATCCACTTTGGGAGTAAGAACAGGAAGGCAGATTATTATCTGAACAGTGTAGAGTTAGGTAAGGGAGAAATACAAAGAGATCTAGGAGTCCTTGTTCATCAGTCACTGAAGGTGAATGAGTAAGTGCAGCAGGCAGTGAAGAAGGCTAATGGAATGTTGGACTTTATTACAAAGGGAATTGAGTACAAGAGCAAGGAAATCCTCTTGCATTTGTACAGAGCCCTGGTGAGACCACACCTGGAGTATTGTGTACAGTTTTGGTTTCCAGGGTTAAGGAAGGACATCCTGGCTGTAGAGGAAGTGCAGCGTAGATTCACGAGGTTAATTCCTGGGATGTCTGGACTGTCTTACGCAGAGAGGTTAGAGAGACTGGGCTTGTACACGCTGGAATTAAGGAGATTGAGAGGGGATCTGATTGAAACATATAAGATTATTAAGGGATTGGACAAGATAGAGGAAGGAAATATGTTCCAGATGCTGGGAGAGTCCAATACCAGAGGGCATGGTTTGAGAATAAGGGGTAGGTCATTTAGGACAGAGTTAAGGAAAAACTTCTTCTCCCACAGAGTTGTGGGGGTCTGGAATGCACTGCCTCGGAAAGTAGTGGAGGCCAGTTCTCTGGATGCTTTCAAGAAGGAGCTAGATAGATATCTTATGGATAGGGGAATCAAGGGATATGGGGACAAGGCAGGAACCGGGTATTGATAGTAGATGATCAGCCATGATCTCAAAATGGCGGTGCAGGCTCGAAGGGCCGAATGGTCTACTTCTGCACCTATTGTCTATTGTCTATTGTCATAACTGCCTGACACATCACCAGCACCAGCCTGTGCACCATCTGGGTCATACGGTACATACAGCAAGATGCTGGAAAAGGGCCAGTTACATCATGAAGGATCTCACCCACCCTTCACATAGACTGCCTGTACCACTCCCATCAAGGAAGAGGTTCTGTAGTATCCATGCCAGGACCACCTGGCTCAAAGATAGTTACTTTCCCCTAGCAGTAAGGCTGATCAACAACTCCATTACTTTATTATTTCCTGTCAGTCACCTTATGCACAGACAATCCTGTGCCTAGAGTCACTTTATGGGCATACAATCAATGGATATAAGCTATCTTACGCAATTATGGTTATTGCATTTTATTATTATTGTGTCCTTTACCTTATTGCAATTTTTTGGGCTACAACAGATCCAGAGTAATAATTATGTTGTTTTCCTTTACACTTGTGTACTGGAAGTGACATTAAACCATACAACAATCAAGAATTTATCAATCCCTGCATTAAATACACACAATGACGTGGCCTCCACAGCACAGGATTAGAAAAGGCCACAGAAAGTAATAAACTCAGCCAGCTCCTTCATGGGCACTGGCCTCCCTAGCATCCAGGACACCTTCAAAAGGCAAAGCTTCAAAAAGGCGATCACTGTTCCCTAGCTGCTCTCCCACTGAAAGGTCAGTCACCTGGCCAGGTTCATTTCCCAACACCAGATCCAGTACAGCTCCTCCTCTTGTTGAACTATCTATATATTGATTTAAGAAACCTTACTGGATGCACCTAACAAATTCTGCCTATTTTTCACTAAGGAGGTCTGAGTCTACATTAGGGAAGTCAAAGTCATTCATGACAGCAACAGTACTGGTTTTACACCTTTCCCTAATCTGCCTGCACATCTGTTCCTCAATGTCCTGGTTGCTATTAGGGGGCTAGTATATTCCCAGAGTGATGGCACTTTCCTTGATTTTGAGTTCTACCCTAATAGACTCAGTGGATGAACCTTCCAATATGCTCCCTCGAGTGATAATGTCCCTGATTAATAGCACATCATCCCTCTCACTCCATCTTTTACCCCTTTCTCAATCTATTCTATAACATTGAAATCTGGAACATTAAGCACCCATTTCTATCCATCTCCCAACCAATTCTCTATTGTTGCCACAGCATCATATTTTCAATGTACTGATCCATGTTCTAAGTTTATCACCCTTAATACCCCAAGCGAACACTTCAGCCCAACCATCCCATTGTGTCTAATATTTGCTCCTGCCAGTTCTTATTGGCTGTGACATGCACCTTTCTCTCAATCTGTCACTTTCTCACCTGCTGCTCTAGTTCCTAACCCCCTCCAAACCAGTTCAAATGCTTAATTATCTCCTTCTTTGATGATATAATTCCATTTACAATTTCCTGTTACAAGCTGTTTTAATACATTTTCAATTCACTTTGAATGAATATCTTAGGAACATAGAGCAGTACAACACAGGAGCACACCTTTTGTCCTGTAAAGTGCTAAACTTATTAAACACCTAAACGAACTATTCCCTTCTGCCTACACAATGCCCATATTACCACATTCCCTGCACATTCATTTGCCTATCTAAGAGCTTCTTCAGTGCCTCAACTGTATTTGCATCCAATACCACCCCTGGCTGACAGTACATTCCAGGCACCAGCACTCTGCATCAAGTAAACCAGCCACATACATCTCTTTTGAACTCACCTTGAATGCGTACTCTCTGGTATTAGGCACTTCAAGCCTGGGAGAAAGATACAGGTCTATTCTACCTATACCTATCGGTATATTATAATCTTCTATCAGATCTCCCCTCAGCCTCTGCTGCTCCAGAGAAAACAACCCAAGTTTGTCCAATTTCTCCTTATAGCACGATCTCTAATCATGACAAACCCATTCTGCACTCTCTTCAAAGCCCCCACTTCCTTCTTATAATGTGACCAGAATTAAATAGATGCTCCAGATCTAACCTTACCAGTTTTATAAAGTCGCAATACACATTCCTGACTCTTCAACTCATTGCCTCAACTAATAATGGCAAGAATGCCTTATTGAATTGAATTGACTTAATTACTTACATCCTTCACATACATGAGTAAAACTCTTTGTTACATCTCTGTCTCAATGTGCAATGTGCAATTTATAGTCATTTATAGTAAGTAATATGTACAACTGGACAGCCAATATAACATAGAATTATAATTGTATCAGCGTCAATTAATCAGCCTGTTGGTCCTGGGTTTTGTGCTGCGGTACTATTTTCTGGATGGTAGCAGCTGAAACAGTTTGTGGTTCGGGTGACTTGGGTCCCCAATGATCCTTCAAGCCCTTTTTACAAAGCAAACATGAGGAAATCTGCAGATGCTGGAAATTCAAGCAACACACACAAAATGCTGGTGGAACACAGCAGGCCAGGCAGCATCTATAGGGAGAAGCACTGTCGACGTTTCGGGCCGAGACCCTTCGTCAGGACTAACTGAAAGGAAAGATAGTAAGAGATTTGAAAGTAGTGGGGGGAGGGGGAATGCGAAATGATAGGAGACCGGAGGGAGTGGGATGAAGCTGAGAGCTGGAAAGCTGATTGGCAAAAGGGATACAGAGCTGGAGAAGGGAAAGGATCATTGGACAGGAGGCCCAGGGAGAAAGAAAGGGGGAGGGGAGCACAGAGGGAGATGGAGAACAAGCAGAATGATGGGCAAAGAGAGAGGAAAAAAGAGGAGGGGGAAATAACTAAATATATCAGGAATGGGGTAAGAAGGGGAGGAAGGGCATTAACAGAAGTTAGAAAAGTCAATGTTCATGCCATCCCGAGTGGGGTGGCGGGTGGATGGGGTGAGGGCAGATGTGCAGGAAATGGGAGAGATGTGTTTGAGAGCAGAGTTGATGGTGGAAGAAGGGAAGCCCCTTTGTGTAAAAACCTTCGAAGGAGATGTCTTCCTTTTTTAAACAAAGGGGCTTCCCTTCTTCCACCATCAACTCTGCTCTCAAACTCATCTCTCCCATTTCCCGCACATCTGCCCTCACCCCACCAGTCTCCAGGTCCAGCGTATAATTTTCCGTAACTTCTGCCACTTCCAACGGGATCCCACTACCAAGTACATAGTTCCCTTTCCACCTTTCTGCTTTTCGAAGGGATCGCTCCCTAAGCGACTCCCTTGTCCATTTGTCCCCCCCCCCCCCCATCCCTTCCCACCGATCTCTCTACTGGTACTTGTCCTTGTAAGCGGAACAAGTGCTACCCCTGACCTTACACTTCCTCCCTCACCACCATTCAGGGCCCCAGACAGTCCTTCCACACTTCACCTGTGAGTCGGCTGGTGTAGTTTACTGCATCCTGTGCTCCTAGTGTGGCCTTTTATGTATTGGTGAGACCCAACACAGACTGGGAGACCATTTTGCTGAACACTTACATTTCGCCCGCCTGAGAAAGCAGGATCTCCCATTGGCCACAAATTTTAATTCCACGTCCCATTCTGATATGTCTATCCATGGCCTCCTCTACTGTCAAGATGAAGCCACACTCAGGTTGGAGGAACATCATCTTATATACGGGCTAGGTAGCCTCCAACCTGATGGCATGAACATTGACTTCTCTAACTTCCGTTAATGCCCCTCGTCCCCTTCTTAACCCATCGCTGATATATTTAGTTGTTTTTTTCTCTCTTTCTGCCTGTACTCCATCTCCTTCTGGTGCTCCCCTCCCCCTTTCTTTCACCCTAGGCCTCCTGTCCCATGATCCTTTCCCTTCTCCAGCTCTGTATCCCTTTTGCCAATCACCTTTCCAGCTCTTAGCTTCATCCCACTCCCTCCGGTCTTCTATCATTTCGCATTTCCCCCTCCTACTTTCAAATCTCTTACTATCTTTCCTTTAAGTTAGTCTTGACAAAGTGTCTCGGCCCGAAATGTCAACAGTGCTTCTATCTATAGGTGCTGCCTGGCCTGCTGTGTTCCACCAGCATTTTGTGTGTGAGGCCCCTTTTACACACCTGTCTTTGTAAATGCCCTGAATAATGGGAAGTTCACAACTACAGATGCGCTGGGCTATCTGCATCACTCTCTACAGAGTCCTACGACTGAGGGAAGTACAGTTCTCATAGCAGGCAGTGATGCAGCTAGTCAGGATGCTCTGAATTGTGCCCCTGTAGAAAGTTCTTAGGGGCCCATACCAAACTTCCTCTACCATCTGAGGTGAAAGAGGAGCTGTTGTGGTTTTTTCACCACAGTCGGTACGTACAGACCACGTGAGATCCTCAGTGATGTGTATGCTGAGGAACTTAAAGCTGTTCACCCTCTCAAGCCCAGATCCATGTATGTCAATAGGGGTTAGCCCATTTCCATTCCTCCTGTCGTCCACAATTAGCTCCTTTGTTTTTTTTTGACATCGAGGGAGAGATGGTTTTCTTGACACCAGTGTCAGGGTGATGATTTCTTCTCCGTAGGCTGCCTCATTATTATTTGAGATTAGGCCAATCAATTTAGTATCATCAGGAAATTTAATTAGCAGATTAGAGTTGTCAGTGGTGACACAGTCAGAAGAGTAAAGGACAGGGGTTGGGACCCAGTCCCGAGGGGCACCTGTGTTGAGGGTCAGAGGGTACCAGCCTATCAACCTGTGCACACACTTTCAGAGAGCTATAGACTTGGCCTCCTAGAACCCTCTGCACATGAACAGTTAAGGGCCAAAATATTTACTGTCCCTTTAATTTGCTCTCTTAAAGGGCAACTTCACTTTTGACTGGATTAAATTCCATCTGCCGCTTCTCCATCCAAATCTGAAACTCACTATATGCTTTGCCAATTTCCAACATTATCTAAACATCACCAATCTTTGTATCACCTGCAAATTTACCAATCCACCCAATCTGGTTTTATGCTTTATGAATCAGTGTCTTTTACAATACTTAAACGGTGCTGAAACCCAAGGAAACAACATTTACTGCTTTCAAGTCTTAAAAACCTTATAGACCTATCATGCAGACTGGCTATTCATTTCCATAATATCATATTTTTAATTGTCAAATCTTTTTAGTTAGTAGCTTGTTTGTGTAATATTTATTTGTATATTTATTAATAAATGCAATGAATGCATTTTGAAACAAAGTCTAACAAGTTTAATGTTGCACATTCTGATATGCTGTTTACATGCATGATCTATAGAATATGGTAACAAATTTACCTCCTTCAAACCACCTCTCTCAGCCTCTTCACAACCCAATTTTAGTTTTTGCCATGGACTCACACTTAAAAGGCAGTGGGTAGAGAGTGAAAAAATAAAATGTTACACTCATTTGCTACACTTTCAGCAGTGAAGTTCTTTGGATTCTCTCTTCCTTATAGATCAGGAAAGTCAGTCTCTAAATTCTAAAGAGGAGGAAGTATTAACAAAGTCATGCACGGTGCTGCATAGAGAATACTTAAGTGACATCAACCACAGCTCATTAAATAGAAGGATGGCAGAGCTAATGTTCACAACTCATTTTAAATGGCTCAGCTTCTCAGTCCGCAAAATACCTTTTCACAAACAATGAATTGGCACCTGCTGTGTGGCCTGAGAATGCACTTGCTTCACTGTGGAGTGAGCAAGTCGGAAGAGCAACGGAAAACAGCAAACACATGCTGAGAATACCTTTGTTTCCTGAAGGCCTAGCAAAATTATCGTGACAAAACCCGACATCCGCAGCATGCCACTTACCAAGCTGTGATCTTCTTTAATTCCTTTGAAAGGAAGGAAATGAACCAACACACAATTATGTGCTGTATCAAGGTTTGTTGAAATGCTGTGACAATGAAATTCAGAAATGATGCCAGAAACCAACTTTTCTGATTTGCATTGGTAATCAGTTTTAAAGTACCAATTCAATTATGTATTGATGGATAACACCAAAAGAAAATGGGAATTCACAGTCCCTGGGACAGCAGGAACAAACGTCCGCCTGACATGAGTCTATTTTATCCTTTTCAGTGTTACATTAAGTAACGACCTATGCTGCAATCACAGCTTTATCTGGAAAATCAGCTGTTATTTAGTGCACTGCAGCATCAGTTGATCAGATGCAAAATGGAATGGACATTACTTATTAAGGAATGTTTATTTTGCTTTATATCGGATTAACTCAGAAGCAATAGTAAACACAAGAATTTAAAATTCAGAATTCCAATACATGAAGGGATCAAAAAATCTTCAAATATTACACAATATAGCACATGTGCCATAAAGCAATTAAGTGTGATGCTGGAGTCGAGTCATATTCAGTTTGAATTCAACTGATGCCAGAAAGCAAACATAATACCAAACCGTTGGAGTTTGAATTACCATTTTTCTCATCGATTGCAGTTGATTTTATTTAAGGAAATGTAAATACAAAAAAGGTACTCCTAAATGCTTTGATCTTCATTCACCCTTTGAAGTAAAAATGATACTTTGCACGTATATTCAGTAGTATTGTGCAACAGGCAACGTCGAAAATATGCATACAAATAGTAACACCACTGTTTAATACACTATACGCCAATAACCATTTCTCTGTACTGGGGATACTGAACAAATAACCACCCCATCAATCTCAGGATGTCAGAAACTGTTTGAAAGCCAATTAAGAACTTGCTGAAATACATTTACTTTAGCAAGTTGGGAAAGATAGCAAACAATTTGCAGCCAGAAGAGTCACACAAAATGTCAACAAGCCAGGACCAAATAATGCCTTCATGGTGATGTTCCTTGACGGATAAATACTGGACAAAAGGCAACATGCCTGTTCATCTTATAACAGTACCATGGGACTTTTTTTTAAAGTATCCACCTAATACAGTAGATAGGGAGCCAGTTTGATACTTAATAGTTAGATGGCACCAATGCATAATTCCCATAATAATACAGAATTACTGGCCTGAATATAGGTTCCAATCACTGGACTCGACTTTTTGATTCAAAAAGAGTACTGATTCCAAGCCATGTACATAATTAATTATGCATTTAATTATATTTGTCAGACTCAATCATAGTATGCTGCTAAGGGCTAAATGAAACTATGTATTGAAGACTAACAATTTTTTTTTGTATTTAACATCCATCTGTAGAACAAGGCTATTTTTTTTTTAAAATGCAGATCCAATTTTCCAACAAACTTTATAATCACTTGAAGGCTTAAATCACTACTGTGGAACAGGACCATTATTGTAAACTTGTAATTAAACTCGGAATTAAGTAAAACAAATCAGAGAATTCATGTTCTTAACTCAATAATTTCCATTCCAGAAGCAGTACGGGTTTCTCCAATATACTCAGCAATTAACTACAGGTTAGTTTTCATCCCACCACACCCCCCTCCCAGCAGGTTTCCTGTCCTACTGCTAGCCAGATTGTTATATTATCGCCATATTATGACTGCCAGTTGTTCTGTGAAGCACTCAGGTTAGTAGTAGAACATGGAGCAAGCTTAGGGAGATGAAATTACAGAGGATGGGTACAGTACAGTGAGTGAGTGAGGTGAGTTTGGATTGATAGGAGCTGGGTGACAAAGCAATGGGAGAAATTGGAGATTGCCGTTATCTGGGGAAGTTCAAAGATTGGAATATCAAAGGAAAGGGGAATCAAAAGTAGAAATCCCAGGAGACAGATTTTGAGGAAGATGGCTCATGAAGGCTGATTCAATAAGCTGCCTTGCTGACATTACAGAAAACAACCTCTCCAGAGAAAGAAAACAAGAGGTTAACATTTATGATGAAAGGTTGATATAAAATATTAATTACCAGATCCTAGCCAACCCAGTGAATGTCACGAGCATATTTACTTCTGAGCTTCACAATATTTGTTTTTCTAGTGCTGGAGTAAGTCCGATAAACAGAATTCAAGAGCATCTGCTCATGTCTCAGAAAAACTAAATCGAGATTACTCATTCCTAGCATGAGAAAAAGTCAACAAATGAGATCTATCTTGTTAACAGGTTTACTTAAAACCTGGAAGATAATGCCAATGTCACATTATAAAATGGAGTTGCTACTTGTTTTACTCTCTCCTAAAACTGCAATTTTTAAATTAATGACTTCATTGAAAAAAAACAATTCCAAATTATAGATGCAAGTCTTATGTAACAGGCAAGATGCCTCACAAACTAACCACATCTCCCAATTAGCATCCTCCTGCTGCTGTGCAGAAGAGTCTGCTGTTCCCACATTGGACTCATCAGGCACCATGTAACTGACAAAAATTAGAGGGTCATTTCCTTCCTCTATCATTTTTATTTGAGGTATAGGGAATTTATCAGAAGTACAAAGAAAGCATAGTCCAATAATTCAGAAACTACTCCCTTTAGAAACTAATGATGCCGGGTCCTGTCATAGAGCCTGAAGTTGCCTTTTTGGTTTGTGTATTTCACTTTCAGCAACTAGAGTCTACATGCCACCTATATTTTAGAACTTTAAGTACTACCACTAAGGCAAAGTCAAACCATTTGGTAGATATGTTAAACAGAAGGTTGAAACACAAAGTATCCAAAACCACATTCAACAAGTTAAATTTTATTTTCTTAAAGCTGAATACTCAGCCTCTTGTTCAAAGTAATTTCAAATAAGCTGCTCAATTTTAAATGACACAAAAAATAAGTCATATAAAGTTTAAAGTTCTATTTGAAGTGGCATTCTTCAGAACTACAGCCTACTTCAGAACTCATCATTTAAAAGATGACAAAAATACTAAGAGTATCACTTGAAATCCAAAGTTGTTGCTCTTTCTACATCAACCATGAACTTGGGTGAAAGCAGTACAATTTTGAGTTTGTCCACAGTTGCAGCCCAATTCTTTGGGATTATGACCATTATCAAGAATAGAAAATTTAAATACAGAATTTATTTTAGGAAAATAAAACAAAAGTCAGAGAAAAACTGTCCTTTGCAACAGAATTTTATGCAACTTTTCATTCTCCACAAAGTTGTGTTTTCAGCCACAACTATTTTAATTACACAGGGTTCCCTTGTTCTACATCTTCAAAACATTCACATCCTGTAGTATTGATTCAGCTATGAAGTTTCCATCTTGTATCCAAATTTTTCTAGTTCAGCTCTGAAAAACATGAAATAACATTAATTTGCTAAGAGAATACTCAAGATCCAGGATAAATAATAAACATAGTTCCAAGATTCTATTTCCTTCCGCCACGGTAACTAATCCCACCCTGACTTCACATCTTTTCATTAGTACAGCTTTGCAGAATTGAAGGTAATATTCAGCCTGGAATTATTTTTCTAATCTTCTTAGATGTGGACAATGCTTTCTTCAAGATTTCATTGGCAAGCTCATTGCAATAATCACATACTTAGTTTAGCTAAAAAAAAGTTTTATGCCAATGAACAGAATTTATTAAATTCTGATGCAGCAGTGTACCATAATGCAAAGCACCCCCTTAAGATCTTCTCATCTGTGTAGTTCATGGTGACAGGTACAAAAGCACTGCTTACTTAACTGCTAACAAGAACTAAGGCAAACATTCTAATTTGAAACATCTGCCTTAGTTTTGATTTTTGTTACCCAAGGAACTGCTGAAAGTCATTTGGTGAAAGAGTTCTGGGTATCAGGAAAGCACAAGACAAAACATGGACCTTCAAACTGCTGGATAAATGACAAGACAAAATTAAAATTCAATATTAATATGGTAGAGGGTGGTCTTTGCAGGAACATCTGCTTCAAAATAGCTAACCGTAATAAATGGGAGAGTAAGTTTTAGAAATGTTAATAAACCATGAAAACTTCTGGGTGCTAATTATCACAAATTTGGTTGCATATCTTGAACCCATACATTTTAAATTCTTTCTAGATTGCTCATAACTTTGAAAACCATTGATTTCTGATAAACATTCTGTTCTGCATTACCAAATAACAGTTGTTTACCTTATTTCTGAGATATGATGATAAATGTAAATTTTAATTACACAGATACAGAGACATTATCCAATACATATATAAATTAATTTTCCAACAATCAAGCTAGATGTAGAATTGAAACATGGAGTGCATTATATACTTTTGGAAAGAGATTCAGCAGCATCTTTCAAATATTACAAAAACAGAGAAAAACTGCTGGTCCATAATAAGATATTTAAAAAAACTAAGGCTGAAACTAACTAGTTAATTTCACATCAGGATGACATACTAAAATTTTCTTCTATGATGCAAGATTCTATGATTTCACTCACAGAATTCATGAACAAGCCAGATCTGTAATATAAAAAGGTTATTTTAACATTGTCACACCGCTTCCCCACCCAAGTAGTGAGTGATGTTCCATCTCAATTTCAATGTGGAATGCAAGAGTACCTTCAAGTTCCTTGGCATCAATAAGTCAGAGGATCTACCGTGGGGCCAATACATTGATACAATCAGAAAGAAGGCAAGCTTGTGGCTCTACTTGGTTAGGAGTTTGAAGTTTTGGTATTTGGTATGTCAAAGACTCTTGCAAATTTCTATAAATGTACGATGGACACCATTTTGAATGGTTGCATCACCACATGATATGGAGGCTCCAACGTGCAGGATGGAAAAAGGCTAAAGAGTGTTGTAATCTCAGCCATCTTCATCACAGGCACAGCCATCCTCACCATCGAGGACATCTTCAAGAGGCAATGCCTCAAAGCACCATCCATCTTAAAGGATGGTCAGCATCTGGGACATGCCCTCTTCTCGTTACTACCATCAAGGAGGAGGGTACAAGTTCCATACTTAATGTTTTAGGAACAACTTCCATCCCCTGTCATTAGATTTCTAAAATCAGTAAAGAATAATACCTCATTATTCCTTTTGTAATAATATATTCATTTTTGTAAATTTTTATGGCATTTTAAAGTGCCAATGATTGGAATGCATACAGCTGACTTTACAGTAGACAGCAAATTTCATGTTAAGACCATAAGACCAAAAGATAGAGGAGCAGAAGTAGTCCATTCAGCCCATCGAATCTGCTCCGCCATTCAATCATGGGTCAATCCAATTCTTCCAGTCATTCCTACTCTCCTGCTTTCACCCCAGACCCTTTGATACCCTGGCTAATCAAGAACCTATCTATCTCTGCCTTAAATACTCCCAATGCCTTGGCCTCCACAGCCACTCATGGCAACAAATTCCAGATTTATCACCCTCTAACTAAAGTAATTTCTCCGCATCTCAGTTCTAAATAAACATCCAAGCCTAAAGTCGTGCCCTCCTGTCCTAGAATCCCCTACCATGGGAAATAACTTTACCATATCTAATCTGTTCAGGCCTTTTAGCATTTGGAATGTTTCTATGAGATCCCCCCTCATTCTCCTGAACTCCAGGGAATACAGTCCAAGATCTGCCAGATGTTCCTCATACAGTAACCCCCTCATTCCTGGAATCATTCTCGTGAATCTTCGCTGAACCCTCTCCAATGTCAGTATATCCTTTCTAAAATAAGGAGCCCAAAACTGCACACAACACTCCAAGTGTGGTCTCACGAGTGTCTTATAAAGACTCAACATCATATCCCTTATGTTATATTCCATACCTCTAGAAATGAACGTCTTCTTCACAACCAACTCAACCTGGAGGTTAACCTTTAGGGCATCTTGCACAAGGACTCCTAAGTCCCTTTGCATCTCTGCATTTTGAATTCTCTCCCCATCTAAATAATAGTCTGCCTGTTTATTTCTTCCACCAAAGTGCATGACCATAGACTTTCCAACATTGTATTCATTTGCCACTTCTTTGCCCATTCCCCTAAACTATGCAAGTCTCTCTGCAGGCTCTGTTTCCTCAACACTACCCGCTCCTCCACCTATCTTTGTATCATTGGCAAATTTAGCCACAAATCCATTAATACCATAGTCCAAATCATTGACTTACATCATAAAAAGCAGTGGTCCCAACACCGACCCCTGTGGAACTCCACTGGTAACCAGCAGTCAGCCAGAATAGAATCACTTTATCCCCACTCTGTTTTCTGCTGATCAGTCAATGCTCCACCCACGCTAGTAACTTCGCTGTAATTCCATGGGCTCTTATCATTGCTAAGCAGCCTCAAGTGCGGCACCTTGTCAAAGGCCCCCTAAAAGTCCAAGTACACCACATCTACTGCATCTCTTCTGTCTATCCTGCTTGTAATTTCCTCAAAGAATTGCAGTAGGTTTGTCAGGCAGGATTTTGCTTTCAAGAAACTATGCTGGCTTTGGCCTATGTTGTCATGTGCCTCCAGGTACTCCATGATCTCATCCCTGACAATCGATTCCAACAACTTTCCAACCACTAATGTCAGGCTAACGGGTCTATAGTTTCCTTTCTGCTGCCTCCTACCCTTCTTAAATAGTACAGTAACATTTGTAGCTTTCCAGTCATCCGGTACAACGCCAGAATCTATCGATTTTTGAAAGGGGGGGGGGGGTGTACACACACACACAAAAAAAAACACGCATGGATGAGCCTCCCATGAGGTTCATCACTCCCAGAAAATGGCTACCAAGGTTGATAGGGCAGTAAAAGTGGCATAAGACATCACTGCCTTAATTAATGTACTGAGTTCAGGAGTTGGATAAATATGAAAGTAAAAGCCAGCTGCAAACAATGCAACAGACAACATCCCAGCTGAATACCTATATTTCAGAACTGCAATATATAACTATATCTAGTTATAAAACTGGCACCTTCTGGTCCAAATACAGGCTATTCGCAAAAATGTAGAACAAACATATTCTGAGTATGTAATTAAAAACCATCGGTTGATTTTCAAAGTGATGTAAGCCATCACCAAGTTGCAGCTCTTACTCATCACAGATGCCTAGTTTGGGTACATGGATTACTTGGCTCCTAACAGTATCACAGTCTTGGCCTAGAGAGATGAATTGGAAGCTCAAAGCAGAATTTGGCTGAATATGATGTAAAGGCACCGCGATAAACCTGAAGTCAACTGGCATCAAAAGGAAAAACACTCCAGTGCCCTGGAATCGTACCTCACACAAAGATAGATATCTTTGATTGTCAGTCCCAGGACCTCCTAAGGACAGTCATGCCACATTAGTGCCAGTTAATAATTAACAAGAGTCCAGCTAACAAACCCTACCCGACGTTAACATTCAATGGCAATACTATCACCGAGTCCCTCCCAGCCTCCAAAATGCAACTGGACCAACCACATCAATAATACTGGGTGGCACGGTAGCATAATGCGATCACCAATCAGGGTTCAATTCCCACCACTACCTGTAAGGAGTGGTACATTCCCTCCCTGTTGCGTGGGTCTCCTCCAGGTAGTCCAATTTCCTCCTACACTGCAAAGATGTATGGATTCAGGTTAGTAAGTTGTGGGCATGCTATGCTGATGTCAGAAATGTGGCAACACTTGTGGGCTGTCCCAAGCACCCAGTCAGACTGTGTTGGTCACTGATGTAAATGGCATATTTGACTATGTTCCAATGTACATGTGACAAATGAAGCTAATCATTAAATATGATGGTCACAAACGGTCACGGACTCACTTCCTGACATGACAAGGCTTTTGTACCATCTACATGCATGCATGGGATAGAATAGCCTGGGTTCTTGTAGTGCTGATAATAGAAGATTGAAATCAGACCAAAGCATCAACTTGATTGGAACCCCATCCACACTGCTGCTAGGAGGCTGCAGTATACACCATACGCTGCAGTTATTTGCCCAGCTTCTCCAGTGGCACACCCCCCAAACTACAACCATGGGCAGCAATGTATAAAAACATTGCTTTGTGCAGGTTGCTCTCTAAAGCCTGATTTATACTTCTGCGTCGAATCTACACCGTAGGTATCGCGTACCCTACGCCATAAGGTGTCGTGCACCTCCCCAAAAAGTAACTCACACATCGCGGCGACGCAGACCGCACAAATGACTGATCCACTTGGTAGCATCGCATTTCCGGTAGCTTCTTCTCTGCCATGTCTGTACGTACATCAATGCGAAATAAATGGTTGGAGACGATGAACCAAATTGTCAAATCTACCTGCCGACATCCAAAAATATTTGAAATGCATTTCCTTGTCCAGGTCTCTCACAAAGAAACTCAACACAGTGGCATAGAAACCCCACAGTCAACTAGCATTTTAGTGGTGAACCGCAGAGCGACGCAGACACACCAACATACGCAGAAGTATAAATCAGCCTCAAGTCATACACCATACTGACATGGACACAAATATTCGGTTCTTCATTGCTATGTCTTGGAATATCCTACAATTAAGATTGTATACTGCCTTCTCACCAAAATGACTTTAGTAGTTTAATGCCATTGCTCACAAACTTCTCCAGGGTAATAAAGTTTGGGCAATAATGTACATCCGAAAATTAACTTTAAACTTCTTGAGTTCTAAATATAGCTAAGAACCATTTCTTAGTCAAATCATAGAAGTGAACTAAAACATGAATTGAGGCAAGAGAGAGCCTTGATTCTGGTTAATTCTGTATTGTTGAACATATACAAGAGCTCCACTATTTGGAAAATTTCAGAATTTCAGCACGGGGTATATCATCTTATTCCTGATTCCAATGAATTTCAGAAGAGATTAGACCACAAGACATTGGAGCAGAATTATGCCATTTGGCCTATTCAGTCTGCTCCGCTATTCAATAATAGCTGATCCTTTTTCACCCATTGCCATTAATATTTGAAGGGGAGAAATTATTATTTTTTTAAATTACTCAGGAAAATTCATTCAGCAAACTTGCAAATTTTAAGAAATTTTATATGCACAACTTAAAGGTTCAAGTGCAATTAACTCTTGTTCTTCTGGTATTTATGCAAAGAGAAGTCCCATGTATCTGGCAAAAGTTTCTAACAATTAAAAAATGTTTTGAAACCTGCTGAGCAACAAAATTGTTTTCCTGCTCCAGCTAATGAAGCTTCACCTTCTTCATTCACACTTTTTGAATGAGAGAAGGCAGGCATACAAACAAGCAAGTGGACAAAAGAGGTCTATTCAAGGCTAACAAGCCTAAAAATTTACTCAGTCTGTGACTTCAATCCATAAAAGTTCTGGTGAAGCTGACGAAAAGCTATCCAGAAAACAGATTGCACGGACATTTATAAGTATGCAATTTTAATTTAAGTGTTGACCTAACCTAGGCTAAGTGCAAAAGTCTATGCATGGCCTAGATAATTTTTATGAAAGTATCTTTAAACAATAAAGTTTATTTAGTATAAAATAAACATGAAAATATATTGATCATTTATGCTAATACACTGATGAGGTAGGCTGATAAATAGCAACATTCTCTGATGATTTCACACTTCTTGTGATGGTGAGTAGTCATTCAATTGAGGTCCTTTTGCTGTATTTGCATTAATATAATTTCATCTTAAAAACAGCATTGTAGTGCAAAACTTTGTTATTTAAAAGACCAAGGAGATGACACATGGTCTGGCATTTTACATAAAGATTTGTGTGTAGAATACTATAGGTCAAAACTCACTAGTGTGGCAGGCCTGGCTTGTTTTGAATCTGTATTAACTATTTCTAGCTAAGATCTAACCAACACCTAAAACTAACCAAATTCAAAGTAAAATTTATTATCAGAGTACATATATGTCACCACATACAATCCTGAGATTCTTTTTCTGCAGGCATACTCAGCAAATTTATAGAACAGTAACTAAACTGTAAGCATCAACAACTGTAAACAGTGCATATGCAGATATAAATAGCAATAAATAACCAACATGAAACACAATATAACAAAGTTCTTAAATGAGTGGTTACCCCTTTTTGTTCAAGGGCCTGTTAGTTGAGGGGTAGTAACTGTCCTTGAACTTGGTGGCGTGAGTGCTGAAGGTCCTGTACCTTCTACCTGATGGCAGCAGCAAGAAGAGCATGGTGGTGATGATGGATACTGATGTTCCATGGCAACGTTTCAGGTAGATGTGCTCAATGGTTGGGAGGGCTTTATCTGTGATTGGTGTTCCCATATCAGGCCGTAATGCAGTCAGTCAGCACACTTTCCACCACACATCAATATAAGTTTTCTTTACAAATATTTTATATGATGGTTCCAGGACAGGTCCTGTAAATCAGCGACACCCAAGAATTTAAAGTTACTAAGTTACTGACCCTGTCCACTTCTGATCCTCTGATAATTACTGGCTCATGGATCTCTGGTTTCCCACACCTGAAGTCTACAATCAGGTCCTTGGTCTTATTGACATCGAGTGAGAGATTGTTGTTATTGCACCACTCAGCCAAGTTTTCAATCACCCTCCTGTATGCTGATTCATTACCCCCTTCAATACAGCCTGCAAAAGTGGTGTTATCAGCAAACTTGTACATGGTGTTGGAGTTGTACTTAGCCACACAGTCATAGTTTAAAGTGAATAGAGAAGGAAGCTAAGCACACATCCCTGAGGTGCTCCTTCACTGATGGAAATGTTTTGCCAATCCAAACTGACTGGGGTCTACGCATGAGGAAATTGTACAAGGGGTATTGAGGCCCAGGTCTTACAGTTTACTGATTAGTTTTGAGGGGATGATGGTGTTAATCACCAAGCAGTAATTGATAAAGAGCATCTTGATGTATGTTTCTTTGCTGTCCAGATGTTCCAGGGTTGTGTGAAGAGCCAATGAGACCTGTTGCTTCAGTAGACAAATTGAAGTGGACCCAAGCTGTCATTCAGACATGTTTCAACACCAGCCTCTCAAGACACTTCATCACTGTGGATGCAAGTGCCACTAGGCAATAGAGCGTGTGGTACCATGCTCTTCTTGGGATCCAATACGACTGAGGTCTGCTTCACACAGGTAGGTACCGCATGCTGCCGGAGTAAGAGATTGAAAATATCTGTGAATACTGCAGCCAGTTGGTCGGCACAGGTCTTCAGTACTCAGTACTCAGACTGGCTGGACCAGGTGCTTTTCTTGGATTCACTCCCTTAAAGGCAGCCCAAATGTCATCTTCAGATACTGTGACCAAGAGGTCATTGAGAGACATGGACAGTGCGCAATGGTACCTCCTTGTTCACATGGTCAAACCATAACTTATACTAAGCTGTAACTAATTAACCTACCAGTGCAACTTTTACAATTTCATCGAATGACAACCTCTGACAATAGCACTTCTGACACAAGGACTAGAACGGTTCAACATATAGCTTGCAATGTATAGCCATGGCTTTGTCTGGGACATTCTTATGAACAAGCTCTCCACTCAATTCCCTTGAAGAATCTGTATTTTCTTATTAATACTATACCCCTTCTTCCCAGCTTGACTGCCTTCAGGATCAAGGACTTCTTAGGGGCTGATGAAACAAATATGAATTTTCAGATCCTACCACTGGTGGAGCAGGAGGAATTTTAACAAACTAGGCTGTAATTTGTTCAAATAAATTTAGCAGATTGGATTCAAACTGACTACTTAAATACATATAGTAAGATAAATTAGAAGATAGTTAAAGAAATTGCAAAGATGACAGTGATAGACTCTGGGATTTAAATCCAAGGTTCTTTTAGAAGTCAGGAACGAAGCACAAGACTTGCTTCAGGATCATTTCATTAGGAGTTGATAAAACAAGGGAAATTGAAACAAACTCTGATATACCTCTACTACTTGAAGAGGAGAAAGAAGCTGAAGATTAAGATGTGCTGCTTTGTGTTTAACTATTTTATACCCATAGAGACATGGAAAATTCTATTCAAATCTATAGATAAGAATAAACCAATTAGAAAGCACTTATTCAATACTGCAGTACCAAGTTAACCAATGCAAAAATGCTTATTCACTTAATGCAAAACAAATCAGCTTCCGGAGCTTTCCAGTATACCTTGTAGAGTCACCAGAGGCATATTAAATTGTTGTGTATACTATACCAACTAGAAATCATAGTAAGCAGTTACTTATATATAAGTACTTACAAGAAATAGAAGCAGATAATCATTAAACTGCAAAAAAGCAATTAAACAGTTGAATCTAAGGATTAAACAGCTGGATCCAATAGCAGGAATCCTCAACTCAAAACATGTCAATGACAATAGAAAGCATGAAAAAAATACTTGTGTTCACAGAATAACCCAAGATCATTAACAATATGGAATATTTTAGAATGCTGGAAATAAACAATGAGGCAGCTGCTGTGGGGAAAAGGATTTAATAATTTAGGTTGAGCAGGAAATTTCACTGTGGAATAAATCTGTTAGCTTTCGAAGGACAGAAATAGTACATGCAGTTGTAAGAAAAAGATTGTGAACTCTTTACAATTACTTGGTTTTCTGCATTACTTACTCAAAATGTGGTTTGCCTTCGTCAGTCACAATAATTGACAAACACAATCTGCCTAAACTAATAACACAAATAATTGTACTTCTTGTCAATACTGAGTACACCATTTAAGCAATCATAGTCTAGGTTCAAAAAAGTATGTGAACTTCTGGGGTAATGTCTTCTACAAAAGCTATTTGGAGGCAGGTATTCCAATCAATGAAGTGAGATTGGAGGCATGGGTCGCAGAGGTGCCCTGCACTATATAAAAAAACACACAAAGTCAGGTTACTGACAGAGCCTGCTCTTCTCAAGAAAGATCTGTTTGGCTGCACAATGCCTCGATCAAAACAACTTTTAGAATACCTTGGAAGAATTGTAGAGATGCTTGAAGTTGGAAAAGGCTACAAAAGCATTGCTAAAGACCCGAGCGTTCATCAGTCCACAGCAAGAGAAATTGTCTTGAAATGGAGGGAATTCAGTATACTGTTGCTACTCTCCCTAGGAGTGGGCATCCAGCAAAGATCACACCAAGAGCACATCATGCAATGCTGAACGAGGTGAGAAAGAACAGGTAACAGCAAAAGACCTGCAGAATCTCTAGAACTTGCTAAAGTCTTTGCTCATGTGTCCACTATAAGAAAAATACTGAACAAGAATGGTGTTCATGGAAGGTCACTATGAAGGAAAACACTGCTCTCCAAAAACAACATTGCTGCACATCTTAAGATTGCAAAAGACAACCTGGATGTTCCACAATAACTCTGGGACAATGCTCTGTGGGGAGCGACAAAAGTTGAACTTTTTGGCAGAAATGCATGCCACTATCTTTGGAGGAAAAAGGACACTGCACACCAACACCAAAAACTCATCCCAACTGTGAAGCATTGTGGAATGAGCATCACGGTTTGGTTTGCTTTGCTGCTTTAGGGCCTGGACATTTTGCCAATTGTTGAGGGAACAATGAATTCAAAATTGTATTAAGAATGTCTATCATCTGAAGCTTAATAGAAGTTAGATTATGCAATATGACAATGAACCGAAACACAAGAGTAAATCAACAGAATGATTTAAAAAGAAGAAAATTTGTGTTTTGGAATCGCTAAATCCAGTCCAGATCTTAACCCAATTGAGGTGCTGTGGCATGACCTGAAGAGGTCTAGGCATGCAAGGTATCCCAAAAATATTGATGAACTGAAACAGTGTTTTTTTTTTAAAAAAGAGAAATGATAGATAGATAGATACTTTATTCATCCCCATGGGGAAATTCAACTTTTTTCCAATGTCCCATACACTTGTTGTAGCAAAACTAATTACATACAATACTTAACTCAGTAAAAAATATGATATGCATCTAAATCACTATCTCAAAAAGTATTAATAATAGCTTTTAAAAAGTTCTTAAGTCCTGGCGGTAGAATTGTAAAGCCTAATGGCATTGGGGAGTATTGACCTCTTCATCCTGTCTGAGGAGCATTGCATCGATAGTAATCTGTCGCTGAAACTGCTTCTCTGTCTCTGGATGGTGCTATGTAGAGGATGTTCAGAGTTTTCCATAATTGACCGTAGCCTACTCAGCGCCCTTCGCTCAGCTACCGATGTTAAACTCTCCAGTACTTTGCCCACGACAGAGCCCGCCTTCCTTACCAGCTTATTAAGACGTGAGGCGTCCCTCTTCTTAATGCTTCCTCCCCAACATGCCACCACAAAGAAGAGGGCGCTCTCCACAACTGACCTATAGAACATCTTCAGCATCTCACTACAGACATTGAATGACGCCAACCTTCTAAGGAAGTACAGTCGACTCTGTGCCTTCCTGCACAAGGCATCTTTGTTGGCAGTCCAGTCTAGCTTCTCGTCTAACTGTACTCCCAGATACTTGTAGGTCTTAACCTGCTCCACACATTCTCCATTAATGATCACTGGCTCCATATGAGGCCTAGATCTCCTAAAGTCCACCACCATCTCCTTGGTCTTGGTGATATTGAGACGCAGGTAGTTTGAGTTGCACCATATCACAAAGTCCTGTATCAGTTTCCTATACTCCTCCTCCTGTCCTTTCCTGACACACCCCACTTTGGCCGTGTCATCAGCGAACTTCTGCACATGGCAGGACTCCGAGTTATATTGGAAGTCTGATGTGTACAGGGTGAACAGGACCGGAGAGAGTACGGTTCCCTGCGGCGCTCCTGTGCTGCTGACCACCGTGTCAGACCTACAGTCTCCCAACCGCACATACTGAGGTCTATCTGTCAAGTAGTCCACTATCCAATCCACCATGTGAGAGTCTACTCCCATCTCCGTTAGTTTGTGCCTTAAGATCTTGGGCTGGATGGTGTTAAAGGCACTAGAGAAGTCAAGGAATGTCTAAATGGTCTAAAACTCCTTCTCATTGTTGTGAAAGCATGATCAGCAGCTACAGGAAATATTTGGTGGAGGTTATTGCTGCTAAAGGAGTTCCTACCAGTTATCAAATACAAGGGTGCACATACTTTCTCCAGCCTGGACTGTGAATGATTAAACAATGTACTCAATAAGGCCATGAAAAATACAATTGATTGTATGTTATTAGTTTAGGCAGATTGTGTTTGCCTAATATTGTGACTTGGATAAAGATCAGACCACATTTTATGAGTGATTAATGCAGAAAAACAGGTCATTGCAAAGGGTTCAGAAAGTGTTTCTGGCAACTGTATATGCTGGAATTAAAGTAGTGGCCAAACTAAGTTAGATACCTCTGTTCATTCGTACCACAAGTTACCTAAATAAGTCAAGTCATTCTTTCTGAATCAAGAGTCTAGACTTCAACTGAGTTTAAAATAAATAAAAACATTTACAGATGGAATATTATAAACTGATTACAAATGTGAAAATACTTTTAAAAATTGAAATGTCTTGGGGAAATGTAACTCAAAATGACAAACTACATGCAGTTTTCACTGAAGAGAAATACTGTAGAGGAGAAACAATGCACACAGTGTACTCTCTCTTTCACTTTTAGATCAAAATAGATAAACAATTCTCTGACTGGACAGGAGATATATTTCATCACTCCATCCTCAATCTCTAGAGACCTATCACTTGGTCTGAAGTTCAGGAAACAGCCATTTATTATTACTGGTAGAAAATTCCAATCCAAGATTACTTACTTTAAAAATCAATCAGAGCCATGTCTTTCAAATAAAAAGGCAAATTTACCTTTACATTATTAAGAAAAAAAACTACCCGCGAATTTACTGAGATTTTGCACCCAGTTCAAATGTCTTCAGTGAAAGTACAAAATCAACAGCTTTGTCACCAGTTTTCGTCACTGAAAAATACTGAAATTAACTCCAATTTCCATTAATTCTGAATAACCCATTTGATAAGACAGTCCTAGCTACATTATGACAAAAGATCACCAGGAGTTGTAGGTAAAGGTATGACAAGTTTTTCCAAGCAATAAAGTTAATTAGATCTTATAAAACAATGCAGTCTTCTCAATTAAACAGCTGCTATCACCATAAAAGAAAGCAACATTTCCACAACTCCAAATAACAAGATGTTCCAATCTAGAAACACCTTACCCCAACACCAATTATACATCTGGACATGAAGATATAAAGAAATTGATTTGCTCTACAATTAAAATTAAAAGTCTCACAGCACACAAGAACACTAATCTGGTCTGTTCTTATTTAAATTCAATGGAAGCACATTGTTCATTTATTCTCTCTATACCAGATCAGCCCATGATTGAATGGCGGAGCAGACTCCATGGGCCCAATGGCCTACTTCTGCTCCTATACCTTATGGTCTTATCTCCTAAATAACATATCATCCATTTTTAATGGTCAATTCTAATTACTTAGAGAGATACAGCATAGTAACAGGCCCTTCTGGCCCAATAACATTATACCCATGTGACCAATTAACCTACAATGCAAATGTCCTTGGAATGTGGGAGGAATTGCAGCACCCAGATGAAACCCAACCAGTCACAGAAAGAAAGTACAAACTCCATACAGAGAGCAGTGGAACTGAAACCCAGTCGCTGGCGCTGTAATTCTAATCCTATGCCACAGGGTGTACAAACTTCCTATGGAGAGCAGCGGAATTGAAACCAGGTAGCTAGTGCTGTAATTCTCTTCCTATGCCATATCCTATTGCTATATTTAATTTTACACTAACCAATACCGTGTCACCTACTATGTTAAATGACCAGAAAAATCCAGCCACTCCCAGTGTCGAGGGAAAACATACTCCATTACTTTACATTACATCTCATCCTCTCCAATTCTAATTTTCTAATACAATTACCGGGGGATACGTCCCATACATTAACTAATTCTTAAGTGAAATGCACACATGAATTTTGTAAAATCGGCAATACAGTGTTTTATGACCTTGAGGATTATGAATATTTTTGATTATAAAACCAATCTTTCCTCAGTGTAATTTTCATGTGATCTGTTCTCCCAGGTTATAACAGAAAAGTTCTCTGACTCTTTACAGATGATGGCTTCAACACGCTTTTTACCGATACCATGAAATTTTCTTACTATGTCATATCCTCTTGATATATTTCATGTTACTATAGATTATTATCCTTATGTAACCTTACTTATGAATGCCCAACTAATGGGACACCAGCTTGTTTGTATGTCTGGGTGTTATAAACATATGGTTTGGCATTCATTACCCAGGAATAGTCAGTGGTGAATTTTACCTTAACTGGTTCGAAAAGTCATCCTCCACATTGTCATCATCCCAGTTGTCTTCCCAGACATGTGCATCCTCATCCTCATCTAAACCTGTCCAGCCTACAACAGAGAAAAACAAAGAAAAACAGTTAATTGTATCCACATATCAAATTTGAATGGAACATTTCTTACCCATGATATAAAAACAGCTGACCGTACTGCCACGGCATCTTTTAGTCTTCTCCCTGTTCTTAGCTACTAACCTCTACTCCTGTTACTGTTTCCAAGTGTCTGTTCTATTAATGTTTAATAAAATGATCGTGAAGTAACAAGTTTTATGCCACTTTCTGATTTCCAAAAGAGCCTTTGATCAAGACATCAGAATCCAACAATCTTACGTCATTGACAAGGATAGTTGCAAAGATTTACGGACTTGGAAGACTTGCAGATGAAGTGGAAAATTTTAGTGAATAAATTAAGTAGAAATTTTAAGCACACAAAAGAGATAAGAGCTTTTCTAATTCCAAACTGTCTGAGAGAAAGCCTAGTTCATTGGATGAAAGTGGGAGTGAGGAAGTTACTAAGCTGCTATTTTGAAAAATCAGATCTGTAAAAATTGAATACGTGCAAGCCGGAGGATACGAAAATACTTAAATACGTGTAAGTCAATGGAATGCAAAAGAAAACTTAAGTTGAAGAACAACACATTAAGATTTTAGTTGCAATTTAACAATAATTTGAGATAGGGGACAAAGTGAAGTGCAGTGTATCGGGCTTTAAAGCAGATTGAAACAAAATCAGACTCTGCAGGAACTTCAAGGGAACAGCCCAGCCAATGGCACTTCTCCTTGGGAAATACCCTCTACATCAGACTTTACTCCAGGACAGTAACACCACCTAAACTGAGGAATTACAGGATCGGCATGACATGGACTCTACAATAACTCCTCGTGACTCAAGTGAGGATAACAGTGATGAAACAAGAAGATTGGCAGTTATGTCACAGCTTGCTTCAATAAAGACTAAGGGAGTGAAGGCAAGCAGGACTTATGAAACCTATGAAAGGAGACTGACAATCTATTACAGGGCTAATTGATATATTGACAAACTAACCCCTATAGTGGTAGATCTGTCAACTATTGCTCAACCGCTCGACAATCTGCTGAAAGCAGTAAGTGCTCAGACGACCTTGTGACTCTTAATGAACTGAAAAGTGTTTCAAACTTTAAAGACCACTTTGTATACTACACCTGCTTTAAGAATCTCCGACACAGGAAAATCATCTACCCTGTATGTAAATGAGAAACAAATGATGGCAGTCTTAACTCAAGAACCTGGAGATCAACCGCATACTGGTGGTTATTACTCTACCAAAGGTTTGTACGATGATGACTCCACAATGACTGAGAGGGGAATTCAAATGGTACTAACTGAAGCCTGCAAGGTAACAGAAGGATCAGCTAATATCTAAACTAATTCTCGACATGCTTTTGGAGTCATTCATGATTTTGGAAACCTATGGAAATCGAGAATTTCTTACAGCTGTAGGAACCCCAATCAATGCTAGCCAATTAGTACAAGAACTAATTAATGACATACAATTGATATCAGAAGTTGTCGTACTAAAATGAGAAAGCCAGCCCAAATGACTACAATGGAAAGATATGGAAATGTATTCACAGATGAACTTGCAGAAAAGGCTGCACGGAAAGAAATTAAAGTTTAACTGTCAAAGAATTCAAAGTATGAGAACATATACCATGAACCCAACAAATGAAATTATGGAAACCGAGTTGAAATCTGTATCAGACACAAATACAAGATGTTCCAGAGATGCAAGCTCAATGCTCTAAACAAGAAAAGTGGTTCTGGATGGAAAATGGTGGGGGGTTAAACAGTGATGGAACATGGAGTTATGGCACTAGTCAGGCTAGTAGCTCTAACCACGTGGCTTCCTAGGATGCATTGTAGTGAAAAGGATGATCAACAGATTCTTCCTGTGGTTGTGAAATCCAACATTCAGGGCACAAGCCTGACAGATGTTTGACAGATGCACGACAAGCCGGAAAAGAAATCCTGGAGTAGTGGAAAAGCTGCCACAATTAAGTGCTCCTGCCTCATCTGATCCATTTTTACACTTACAAGTGGACTACATTACTTTGCCAGTGTCAAGGATATTCAAATATACTGGTAATAGTGGACAAGCTTTCAAGGTGGGTGGAAGTTATTCCAGCAAGAAAAACCACTGCCACACACACACACAGAGCAAAAACTATGATCAAGGACTACATTCCTAAATAGGGACTGCCATGTCAACATAAGAACATAAGAGATAGGAGCAGGAGTAGGCCAATTGGCCCCTCAAGCCTGCTCCGCCATTCAACAAGATCATGGCTGATCCAATCTTAACTCTAGTTTTCACCGAATCCCACAAGGCAACAGTGCCAACCAACAGGGCACCATGCCGCCCATTTTATTTTATTATTCATCCCGTCCAAACCCATGTGATCACCCGGGGGGAAAAAAACTGAGATGTCACATCGACTCTGACCAAAGAACACATTTCATTGAGTTTGTCAGGAATTATGTTGACTGATGAACATTGTTCACACCACCCAGAGTCATCAGGACAAATTGAACAAATGTATGGAATCAAACAATAATAAGCATCATGAGGAAGGCATACCATGGCCAGCGGTCTTATGCAAGATCAGAGCAAGCCCAAACAGGAAAACTAAATTAAGTCCATTTGAGGGCATCCTATGTCACTGTTGGGAGCCCTTGATCTCAGAGAGGCTGATACATTCTGATTAAGAAACCACACAAGGAACCACTGGGAGCTTAATGGGAGGGACCTTATCAAGTGCTATTAATTACTAACTCAGCGGCAAAAGTCAACACACGCCAACCACTGCAAGCGAGGTAAAGTGGTACCCAACAAGGACATCTAGTGTTGTGGTTAATGTGTTAGTAACCTCTGACCCAGTGCCTATGCTGCTGGGCTACAGTAAGCAAATCACTAATCAGCCAGAAAACTTCTAACAGAATCAACAGCTACTGGGCATTATGAGTTTATTCTAATATCATTTGTTAACATTCAGAAATTCTGCCAATTTTCCAGTTGAGATGATTCAAAGTGTACTTGCGAGTACCACATGAATTTGCTGATGCTGTTAGTGCCTCTGGTTATTGGGCATCTCAATATATACCACACACTCTGAAATATTCACCAATTTTAGGCATCCCTGCACATTCAGAACATATGCCCTCCGTCTTAAATATTCCAGCAATGGCTATGTTGACATTATGCCTATGATTCATTATTCTCAAGGAAGACCCAAGTACACAATGATTATGCCCCCCATATACCATCTTAAACTAGATCATTTGTGTATATATAATCAGCATGATTTAGGGACTCTTATCATATCTGACTCTATTCATGTCTTTTCCTGGGACATCTCTATATCTGCATCTAACACTCATGACAAAGCTGTTAAAATTCTTTCATGTTCACTAATAAAAGCTGCCTTTTGCTTGAGTTCACAATGTAGCATTCCAGTAGTTTAAGCAATTATACTTGTCCTAAATAGAAGAATGACTCTGGAATTTTCATTGACAACTCCCATCAGAAAAACATTACAATTCAACAAGGCTCTTGCTGAGTAATGAATGAGTGGACTAAGTTCCTGAAACAATGTATACTTTATGTGTGGAAATGAAGACTTCAAATCTCTTCCATGCTATTGTAGGATCTTGCTATTGTCTTTCTTACACAGACCTTACCTTTACCTCCCACATTTAGTAAATGAGAAATTTCAGATCATCGATTTATTTCCATTTTAAGATGTTGAAAAGAGCACAAGAGATTAAAAATGTCACTGTAGCTTTAGAAAGTATAAGCAATGACACTGCTTATTTCTTGAGAAAATTAACCGAAATACTCACCATGTGCAAGATGGTTCTTCAAAATCAGATGGCATTAGATCAATTATACTTAGACAAGTATAACTGCATAAACTATGCCCTACTGGAATGCAGTTAAGGGGAAACACGTGCAGTTATAGGCAAGGGGTGTTGTTCTTGGATACCTGACGAGTCCAAACTGACTTGGTTAATCATATTCAATAAGTTAAAAGACATCTGTTTGATAGATGAGATTTCATTGATGGGATTCATTTAAGTCTCAGAAGCTGGGGATACTCAATACTACCAGTAATGTTATTTGTTTTGATATGCCTTACAATAATTTACAACATTTTTACTTGTATAAGGTGGATCATTAAGCATTGAAACTCATGTGAGCCTACTAATCTGCCTAGCCAAGACATAATGCTATGAATACTTTGAAGAATATATAGCCTTTAATATTTTCATAATTTAGGTAGTTTGATAATTTTATATATACCATAGATACTACAAATCCTTCTGCCTCTGAATTTTCAGATGTAATGATTCTTAATGTTTGATTCAAAATCAAAGAGGGAACTACAGGTAGCCCCCGAGTTATGAATGTCTGACTTACGGACAACTCGTACTTACGAACAGAGGAAGGAGAACGATGTCCGCCATTTTAAGTCGGATCTCGACGCTATCTGCCATTGACACTGTGTTGAGTGTTTAACTTTGTATTTGGCTTAAATTTTTCTTAGTAAGATTGACCCTGACCCCGCCCCAACCCCCGTTCCGGTCGGCTGGTGGCGCAGTCAGATCAGCACCGGGCTTGAGAATGGAGGTTCCCGAGTTCGATTTAGTGACAGATCGCTCCCGTGTCAGGTTGGTGCCGATCCAGTGACTCCCGTACCATCCGTGCCAGGTTGATGGCGAGCTCACAACTCGACCTCATAAAAACACTGCCAACTTCAGTTTAAATTCCCACATGGAATATTGTGGAGGATCAAATACCCAAACCCAGCACAGCCCCCACTTGTCCAATTTAACCTGTCTCAGTGCGGTGCAGTTTAGGACCCGGGGAATTCAGTGCTGTGGTCCTTAGGACCCAGTGGACCTCGGGAGCCGGCGCAGGTTGGCACCCGCCGCCCGCAGTGTTTCTGTTCCATTGATGGGAAGTGATCGCAACTGAAAATAAAATGGAAATAATAAAGCGTTTGGAAAGAGGTGAAACGCCATCGGTCATTGGAAAAGCAGTAGGCTACAGTCGGTCAACCATCGGAACCATTTTAAAGGATAACGGATAAGGTGAGAATAATGGAGCATGTGAAAGGCCCTGCCCCAATGAAAGCTACAATTATTACTAAGCAACGCAGTAGTTTAATTATTAGAATACACACGTTTCTTAAGTATTTTATATACATAGAAAGGTAAAATATATACTATATACCAAGACAAACATTTGACTGACGCTAAATAATACCGGATGTACTTGTTCTGACTTACGTACAAATCCGACTTAAAGACGGACTCAGGAACGGAACTTGTACGTAACCCGGGGACTGCCTGTATTAGATTAGACTGTTCATTGTCATTATCTTTGTAGTTCAACAATTAATTTCCTGCTTGTATTTCCTATAAATACCCAAATACATTTAACTGTTTGATGTTACCTAGTGGTCATAGTATGTACCGTAGATTCCGGATTTTAAGCCGCTACTTTTTTCCCACATTTTGAACAGCTTTGAACTTTGCGGCCTTTAATACGGAGCGGCTAATACATGATTTTTGCCTCATAACAGTAGACCAATAAAATTGATGAGTAGTTCACAGAGGTCCAATGAAATTGTACGATAAATCAAGCGCACTTTCACAATTAAATTATTGTAAATCAGTCATTTGTACTCACCCTCATCAACATGGAAAACACTCGAAGCATTGTGCTGCCTTATGGCAGTTATTTAGTTTATAATATTTTCGCTTAGTAATTCATTTTCTAGTTAAAGTTAGAAGAGTTTTAACTATATTTGTTTTCTGTACTACATCGCCGGATGCTATGACGTCACACCCGGTTTCGCGGTGTCTTGTGGGAAAAATGCCGTTTGCGATAAACGGAAAGGCGGGGGTCGAGCGGCGGAGCGAAACACTGCTTTTAAGTTAAAGGCGATCAATAACTTTTCCTGGTAGGCTGCAGTATATATATTTTTTACCAGTCGTTAGGAGATATTGGAATGTTGTTCAGTAAAGAAGTATACGCAACGTATATTTAAAAGTAGCCGCGTTACGGGCACGGTTCGAAAAAAAGCATTTGCAATATGTATTTGTTTTTGTTACCATATGGATTTAATTAAAAGTTAAAAAATCCTCACGTGTAATATCTTTCTGTGTAAATATCTCATATTACAACGTGGGACACCTGCGGCCGAAAATCCGGTGCGGCCTAAAATCCAGTGCGGCCTTTACAATTAAAAAATTGATTTTATTTCTAAAATTAGAGCCAGCGGCTTTTAATCAGGTGCGCTCTGTAGTCCGGAATCTACGGTATATGAAATTGCTTAGTGTGTCTCCCCTCCCCCCCAAGTGGGTACATTAATATGAATCTAGAAGCACCTCTTGCCAACGCATTCTTTCTATATGGGCTATTTGACTGGTTAACTCTCATCTACAAATTTGAATGGAATGTTGCTAATCTATGGTATAAAAATAGCAGACCATGCTGTCCTGCCATCTTTTAGTCTTTTCCCCATTCTTTGTTCTTAGCTACTGATCTCTGCACCTGTCACTGTTCTTTTCCAATTAACACTTAAAACGATCATGAAACAATAAGGTTTATGCCTCTTTCTTGACTTCTGAAAGAACCTTGGATCAAAAACATCAGAATCCAATAATGACAATGCTTAACATTGGTTTATACAGGACTAAGTGTTGGGTCCTTTGTTTTTGTCATCTGCATTATATCAACAATTTGGATTATAATGTGGTAAACTGGATCACCAAATTTGCTGATAACACCAAAATTGGGGATGTCATGGGCAGTGAGGACAAACCTGGGTAGAGCTTGCACGGTGAGCAGTAGAACAAAACAATCTGGGAATACAGATCTGCAATTCCTTAAAAAGTGGAGTCACAGGTAGATAGGGCCATAAAAAGAGCTTTGGGCACATTGACCTTCATAAATCAAAGTACTGGGTACAGGAGTTAGAATGCTACATTGAAGTTATGTAAAATGTTGGTAAGATCCTATTTGGAGTATTATATGAATTTCCGGTCACATACCTACAGAAAAGATAAATAAGATTGAAAGAATGCAGAGAAAACTTACAAGGGTGTTGTCAGGACTTGACCTTGGTTATAGGCAAGTGTTGAATAGACTTTATTCCCTAGAGTTTAGGAAAATGAGGGAAGCTTTTACAGAGGTATACAAAATTATGAGGGGCATAAATAAGAGTAAAGGCAAGCAGGCTTTTTCTACAGCGGTTGGGTGAAACTAGAACTAGAGATTAGAGATTAAGAGAAAACTTCACTCAAAGGACGGTGAGAATGTGGAATGAGGTAACATTGGAAGCAGTGGATACAGGTTTGATTTCAACACTTCGTTCGGTACATGGATGGGCAGAGTATGCAGAGCTTTGATCTGGGTATAGGTTGAAGGGATTGGGCAGATTAGTAGTTTGGCCTGGACTAGATGGGTCAAAGGGCCTGTTTCTATGTTGCAATGTTCTATGATTCTAAGAACAATGCACTTTTGTAATAAATTAATTTTTTTTGTATTTTGAATGCTTACTATCAATATTGAAGATGTTGGAGTCAATTTACACAAAAAAACTTGAATTGCTCTGCAATTAAATTGAATTTATTATTGTAATGGAGAGGAACAACAAAAAAATTTATGCATATCAATGTCATACACACAGCAATGAAATAAAAGAATCAGTTGAGTGTCTTGGTTTTTGCTTCAGGGATAAATATTGCCCAGCTCCCCTGGAAACCATGCTTGCTCCTTAAGTAATGCCAGGGCATCTTTTATCAATTAACAAAGCCAAAAAGGGTCTTTTTCTTGAGAGACAATACAGTATACACTGGCATGTCAACCTGGAGTAGTTTGAACCCTTTCTGGGATTATCTTACAAGCAGAAACTAAACGGATTAACTCTAAACATTCTGGAGTTTAGAAAAATTAGAGATGATCTTGAAGAATTAAAAAAATCTCAAGGGGCTTGATAAGACAGACAGAGTTTGTGTTTCCCCTGGCAGGAGTCAATCTCAAAATAAGGTGCTGTCATTCAGGACTGAGGTGAAAATAAATTTCTTCATTCCAAGGGTAGCACAGTAAACCTTTATCAAAAAGGATGGTAGAGGTATAGTCTCATTGTATAATGAAGACAGATGGATAGGTATTTGGATATTAAGGCTGTCAATGAACAGGCATTATTTTACTGGAGGGCCGAGCCAGTAAAGGGGACCAAGGACAATTCCTGGTTTTACTTCTTATCTTCCAACTTTTGGCATGGAGACAAACATGATAAACTATGAGCCAAGGCTGTTATGGAAGATGAATAATTACTTCCTGCATTTGATGGGTAGCTGCTCCTTCACAGAGCCAGGGCCCAGAGTTCAATCCCAACTTCAGATGTTGTCTGCGTGAAATGTGCACGTTCTCTGTGACTGAGTGGGTCTTCTCTGTCCTCTGGGTGCTCTGGTTTCCACCCACATCTCAAAGGTGTGCAAGTTGCTGGTTAATTAGCCAGCGTACACAGTTTGCAGTGTAAGTAAGCAATAGAATCCGGCGTGGGGTGGGGGTGGGGGGGGGTTTAAAAGAAAGAGGAGTGAATAAAAATGGGATTAATATAGGCTTAGTGCAAATAGGTAGTTAAATGTTGTTATGGTATCAATAAGCCAAAGGGCCCATTTCAATGCTGTATCTATGCAGTCCATGCAGATTTAACTTTCAAAGGGTATTTGATAAAGTGCAGCATGACAGGCTAACTACCAAATTAAAGATTAAGGAGCCTTATCAGCATGGATGTAAAATTGGCACAGCCACTAGAAACAAAGTTGGAGTGAATATTTATTATACAGGTAGATAGTCCCAAGGTACTAAAAGCACATTTTTCTTGTTATAACTGATAAACTTGGAACATATTTTGTTCATTTAAAAGGGTATAATACTGAAGGAGTACTGTTTCTGTGCTGTACATTATGAAATTCCATATAAAATTACTGGTAAATATAAAGACACAGCATGGAGGGAGAGATTGGTAGTGACCAAAAACATGAGAGAAAGAAATGTTTTTTTCAAATACCTTGAAAGAGGAAGGATACAAGAACCTAAAAAAGATGACTACTGGACCATTATGGAGGCAATGCAAATACATCAAAAAGATAAAAGACAGAAGTCAACATTGTGTGGTGACTGGATTAATGAAGTTGAGCAAAACATGTGGTTGAGAAATGAGCATTTAATAGTTCAGGGATAGTTTACATGTTCTTTTGAAATAGATGCTGAAAGCAAAAGAGGACAAAATGTTACAATCTTTAATCACTCCAGTGATGACTATGTGGTGACAAAGACTTTCATCTATGATGGCAATGTTCAGATGAATGGTAATTGAATGACACTGGAGGAATTCCATGGATTGAAATAACATGCACCAATTCTTGTCTATCATGATGATTAATTCAAAAACTGCAGACAGGTCAAATGAAGATCCAGAGAATCTCATTACTCCATGATTCAAACATGCAAAGTATCACTTGATAATGTATAATCAAATTGGAAGTCAGATCACAGCCAAAGCAACAAAACTGAAAGAATCAACCAAAATCCTGATGATAGCAATCCATTGACTTTTCTTATAGCAGATGGAAATCTGCAAGGACACTTTTGAGTTGCTCTCCACCACAATGTCTGCCAACTGTGCAGGTTTATATATGAAGAGTGGTCACTTGGCTGGAGCACTAATGGACTTTTGATTATTTTTGTTTAATTTTGCCTATCACATTTGGTGAAAATGAAGATAATGCAAAACTAAAATTAAATGTTCCATTTAATTTCCCAAAAATCTGCCTTACAAACTGAGGTGGTTACTATTACACAAGGACAAAGTAGTTTTGATGGTAACCAATGCTAGATGAGCAGTGGAATGCAAATTAAGTAAACTTAAACGTGAAAGCTACATTTAAATGCAATTCAACCTACACAAGTTATTTTAGCTATAGAAATTTTTACCAGCCAAAGTCAGTGAGCAGCAAAGACTACCTACAAAGGAGCTTCTTCCCTTACATGTGTCATCAGCAAACAAAAACTAATCTGATTTAATAAATACAAGTGCATAATATGAAGCAACACACACAAAATGCTGGTGGAACACAGCAGGTCAGGCAGCATCTATAGGGAGAAGCACTGTCGATGTTTCGGGCCGAGACCCTTCGTCAGGACTTACTGAAAGGAAAGATAGTAAGAGATTTTAAAGTAGGAGGGAGAAGAGGGAAATACAGAATGATAGAAGACCAGAGGGGGAGGGGTGAAGCTGAGAGCCAGAAAGGTGATTGGCGAAAGTGATACAGAGCTGGAGAAGGGAAAGGGTCATGGGACGGGAGGCCTAGGGAAAAAGGAAGGGGGAGGGGAGCACCAGAGGAAGATGGAGAACAGGCAGAGTGATGGGCAGAGAGAGAGGGAAAAAAGGGGAAAAAATTAAATATATCAGGAATGGGGTAAGAAGGGGAGGAGGGACATTAACAGAAGTTAGAGAAGTCGATGTTCGTGCCATCAGGTTGGAGGCTACCCAGCCGGTATATAAGGTGTTGTTCTTCCAACTTGAGTGTAGCCTCATCTTGACAGTAGAGGAGGCCATGAATAGACATATCAGAATGAGAATGGGACGCAGAATTAAAATGTGTGTCTCTCTCCCCCCCCCCCCCCCCCCCCCCCCACCAATCTCCCTCCTGGCACTTATCCTTGTAAGCGGAACAAGTGCTACACCTGCCCTTACACTTCCTCCCTCACCACCATTCAGGGCCCCAGTCTTTCCAGGTGAGGTGATACTTCACCTGTGAGTCGGCTGGTGTGGTATACTGTGTCCGGTGCTCCCTGTGTGAACTTTTATATATTGGTGAGACCCGACGCAGAACTGGAGACCGTTTCTCTGTCCGCCAGAGAAAGCAGGATCTCCCAGTGGCCACACATTTTAATTCCACGTCCTATTCTGAAATGTCCATCCATGGCCTCCTCTGCTGTCAACTCTCCTCTACACTCAAGTTGGAAGAACACCTGCTTATATACCAGCTAGGTAGCCTCCAACCTGATGGCACGAACATCGACTTCTCTAACTTCTGTTAATGCCCCTCCTCCCCTTCTTACCCCATCCCTGATATATTTATTTCCCCCCCCCGTTTTTTCCTTCTCTCTGCCCATCACTCTGCCTGTTCTCCATCTCCCTCTGGTGCTCCCCTCCCCCTTTCTTTTTCCCTAGGCCTCCTGTCCCATGATCCTTTCCCTTCTCCAGCTCTGTATCCCTTTTGCCAATCACCTTTCCAGCTCTCAGCTTCATCCCACCCCCTCCGATCTTCTATCATTCTGCATTTCCCCCTTCCCCCTCCTACTTTCAAATCTCTTACTATCTTTCCTTTCAGTCAGTCCTGACAAAGGGTCTCAACTTGCACAGCAGGACCCCATAACAGCAGGAAAATAAATGGCAAATTAAAATGTGCTTTGATGGTGTTTATGAGGCATCAGCTGCTGCTCAGTTGGTAACTGGAGTCTGTAAGCTATTGGTTCAATTCTTAGAACCAGAATTATTACCACTCAGGCTGTGGTTACTCGGCCCATCAAGTCCCCAAATTGCCCTTTTATGCTGTAATTAATTCAGTCCCATTCTCCTGCCTTTTTTCTCCTTAATTACTCAAATTAGTCACTCAAATTACTTCCATTCAACTTCTTATCCAGTTCCTTTTAAAAACCCTGATGAGGCCTCTTCTGGTGTCAGGTGAATGGTAACAGATTCCAAAGTACTATTTTAAAGATTCAGGAAGTTCTCCTTGGAGTCCTAAGACCAATGGTTATTTTCAATGTCACACAAACATTATTTGATCACCATTTTATTAGTGTTTCTGAGGTCCTATACATAAATTGCCTGCTGTGTTCCTTGCTCTTCAGCAATGATTAAAACACAGGTAGACAAAATAGTGAACGCAGCGTTTAGCACGTTTCTCTTCACTGAGCAGGGCACTGAGAACTACAGTTGGGATGACGTTACATATACAAGATGCTGGTAAGGACACACTTGGAACATTGTATGCATTTCTGACAGCCTAGTTAGAGCAAGAATGTGATTAAGCTGTTGAGGGGACAGAAAAGATTAACAGGGATGTTGCTGGCACTGGCAGGTGGCTGGGGTGACTAGAGATTTATAAAAAATCATCAGGGGCCGAGATAAGATGAACGGCTATAATCATTCTCCCTCCTCCCCCCACCCCAGAGTAGCTAGAAGGTACACAAAGGTGGAAGGGAAAGACTTAAAGAGAATCTGAGAGACAAGTTTTTTCACATAGAGGGTGGTGAGTATAGGTGATGAGATGCTATCGGAAATAGAGGAGGGTGCAATAATATGAAAGACCTAGAGGGATACAGGACAACACAGTCAAATGTGACTATCTCAGATAGGCTTAGACTACTTGGGCCCAAAGGCCTGTTTCCGTGCAGTATAATTATATGGCTATGCAGACAGGTCAGTGTTCCTGAACACCCTTCAAAATGGTGCATATATTCTCTCATTTCCTCTCAATGTGGTCTTCACACTTGAGGATTAAATGTCATATGCAGTCTGACCATTAGTTAACTTTTGCTCAGATCTCTGAGCATGGGGTGACCTTGAAAATTTTGAAATCTCACAGCACATACCCATGCCTAACCTTTAATATATCAAAAAGCAGAGGTTCTTACACTGGTAAAACACCACCAACCCCCCCCCCCATCTTCCAGACAACTAAAATTCATACAGGGTTCCATAGGGTAGATAACAAAAGGATGTTTCTCCTGGCTAGAATTAGAGACAGTATCAGAATCAGGTTGGCGTATGTCATGTAATTTGTTCTTTTGTAGCAGCAGTACAATGCAACACATAAAAAACAGCAGATTACAATAAGAAAAAATATACAAAATAAGTAATGCAAAAAGAGCAAAAGTAGTGAGGTAGTGTAATGGATTCATTGTCCATTCAGAAATCCGATGGCAGAGGGGAGATGCAGCTGTTCCCAAAATGTTGAGTGTGTGCCTTCAGGCTCCCTGCACATCCTCGATGGTAGCAATAAGAGCCTATCCTGGATGGTGGGGGTCCTCAACGAAGGTTACAGCTTTATTGAGGCATCATCTTTTGAAGATGTTCTCTTTACTGGGGCGGTTAGTGCCCATGATGGATGAAGCTGGCTCACTTGCAACTTGCTGCAGCTTTTGCCAATTGTGTGCAGTGGCCCCTTCATACCAGATGGTGATGTAACCAGTTAGAATACTCTCCACTGTACATCTGTAGAAATTTGCTAGCCTTTGATGACATGTTAAGCCTCCTCAAACTCCTAATGAAATACAGCTGCTGTCATGCCTTCTTCATAATTACATTAATACGTTGGACCCAGGATAGATATTCAGAGATGTCAACACCCAGGAACTGGAAACTATTCAACCTTTCCACTGCTGATCCCTTGATGAGGACTGGTGTGTTCCCTCAACTTCCCCTTCCTGAAATCTACAATCAATTCCTTGGTCTTACTGATGTTGACGGCAAGGTTGTTGCAGAGATGAAAATGAAAGGTTTAAACTCAAGTGTGCTGAATCTTTGGAATTCTCTACCCCCAATAAATGACAACGCTGTCATTGAAATTTCTGAATCTGACTAGCCTCTTATGGTTAGAAAAGATCAAATATTTTCTTGTTGAATAGTAGAGAGGTAGCTCAGTAACCAAATAGTTTACTCCCATTTCAGACTATTTTGAATTTTGTGATGAAGTACGTATTAATACTCTTCAAAATGGCTTCTAAAAGGGCTTCCCAACTATAATTCTCTTCATATGCTTTTCTAAACTGTTGAGTGCATACATCTACTGATGCTTCTGGACACATCATCAGTGATGTTCCTGGAATCATCGGGTGTTTCGGGTCTTTCACCATCATACACCCTTCTCCAGGTGACCCAGCCAGGGCTGATCAGACCTCAGCTTGTGTCCAGATGGCTAGCTACACATGACTCCACGGCTCCCCTCTCGAGCTACAGCCACCTTGAGGCCCTCTCTGCCGCATCAGTGGTACTGCGGATGGCTCCTCTTCCTCTCTCCCTTGATGCCTAAATTGCTGTAGGCTCTGGCTAAGGAACGGGCTGTGAATCCCCTACAACCAACTTCCACTGGGAGATACCTCGCAAACAAATGTCATACTCTTGTCCTCCAGAGGATTTTCAAAAAAATTGCACCAAGTCCTCCACAGAACTACTTCCCACACTGCGCATGTCATCTGGATCAAATCTAAGCAGAGCCAGTCTATTCCTTTTAATACTTTTGAGCTATCTGAAATTGCTACAACCTCTACTTCTACAACGATAAGCTGCCTCTCTTTAGGGCAGACCAATACCAAGTATACTAGCACTTCCTTTCAATTTGCTCTCAAGCACTATAGTGTATTCTTCAACGATATTGCTCTCTCCATCTCACTTTACATAAATTTTCTGTACACCAGGTATCGATGAATATTGCATGCGCAGTATTATCTTTTATAAACAAAGAAAGCATAACGTTATTATTACTCCACAGCTCACTAAAAATATTCAACACACTTTGTATGTTTACACATGCATGTCTCTCTCTGACTGTATGCTGCACCCAAAAGTGTAAGATAGGCCTTCTCCAGGTTATGAACGCCTAATGGATCCCACTACATAAGAGCCCCCAATTTAAAACTCTGATGTGTATATATATATATATATATATATATATATATATATATATAATATACATACACACACATACATTCAATCCTATGAACATCAGATCTTGTTTGCCCTCTCACTCCACTTTAGTAATTGTAACTACAGTCACCCTCACAAGATTTCCACTTGATATAATTTTATTTGCAGCACAAACATCTATGTTCGTTTGTTTTCCACCCCTTCACAGGCATTCCCATTGTTCTCTCCCACTTTAAACATACTTGATTTCCAGCTTTTCCTAGAGCTAATGAAAATTCTTCAAACTAACACATTCAATATTTATCCCTCCATTGATATGTTGGATCTATTGAGTAGCTTCAGCAACTTGATTTTATTCTGTCTTTAATGACTTTAGTCTATATTCTGTACTTAAACGTCCGTGGTTTTCAGTTATTCAAATCGCTGTATTCCCCGTTTGCTTTCAGCATTTTCATCTCCTTTTAAGTTCTCGCTGCATCCACCACAGTTCACTTTCTCACCTCATCTGCCTCCGTAACACAGAAAAACTCAACTCGCAGTTCAGTAAATGGTTCAATCAGACCTTGATGTCAACATATTCTACAGCTCATAGTCTCTCCAACTCTCTACCCTTTACCTTATGTCACAGAACATTCACCCCAAACGCTAATCCTCGTTGCACCTCATCTGACTCATAAAGGAGCACTTGTTTGTTGTTCCCGTCTGCAGTGTCATGTGTCTCCACCCGAGTGGCGAGGTATGGAGGAAGACAAGTCCCAGGCCCAGCCCTGCTCTCTCTCTATCCGTTACCACTCATGCCCAACCGGTGCAGAGCGCCGCCCCCAAATGTCACGCTGCCCCCACTGCGGTAGGATCCGGGAGGCTGAAGGCCAGCCAAAAAGTGTCGAACCCTTGCCCGCCCGCAGCTGCTTCCAACCATTCTCACCTTCCGCTGGAAACTCCTCGAACTCATCATCCTCCTCCAGCAAACCCAAGTCCACCGGCGCCTTCTTCTCCGACATGATTCAGCGCAATGCGAGCATTGAACTCTGGGATGGATTGCGTCACTGGTTTTCTGCACGCAAGCGCACATTCACCGGTGGGCGCGGCCTGGTCCATAGTACCCAAGGTAGGCTAACCTTTACCCTCTTGTTGCTAGGAGCCCTGCCTGTCAGATCGTTCGGTGTTTTTTAACCAAAATCATTAGCCCATCGGAATAAGGGCATTTTAATGAAATGCAAGAGATCGCAGATGCTACAATCTGCAGCCAAAAAAGCATCAGGAGGAACTCAGTTGGTCTGGTAGCATCTGTGGAGGCTAAGGTTTGAGAGATCCCGTGTCAGGGGAAGTGCCTATCCTCCAGCAGTTTGTTTTTTTATATCACAGATCTTCCAAGTCTGCTTTCACTGTTTCATGCATTTTCTAATTCTTTTCAGTTTTCTAACTCCCAGATATCGAAGTAAATCGGCTGAAATAGACTCAAAACACAAATTTCTAAAGCAATCGTAATTTTGGATTCTTTAAATAATTAGGGGGGAAAACCTCACGATTAACAAGTCAGATTTAAAGTCAGTGCTGTAACCGCATAGGTGGCTCTGGTTTTGCGTTGTTTTCCTTGTCTCTGATTTTCTCCCAGGTATTCTTGCTTCCAAAGACACACTAGTTGGTAGGCTATTTAGCTGCTACAAAATGAATGGGAGACAGGACAATGAGAATGGAGCCAGTTGAAAAGCTAGAGAAAACAGAACATAGAACAGAAGCAGGCTCTTTGGTTCACGTTTGCACTGATTGTGATGACAGTTCAAGCTAATTCAGCCTGCCTAAATAAGCCCTGTTTCCCTCTATTTGCTGCTTATACATGTATATGTCTAAATGTTACCTTAAAATTACTTTAGTGTCTATTCCTACCACTTCTGCTGGCATTGCATTCCAGGCATCCACCATCCTCTGTAAAATAAACTTAACTCAAATCTCTTTCATAGACCCATAGAACAGTACAGCACAGGAACAGGCCCTTCAGCCTTTTTTGGCTGTGCCGAACCATTTTTCTGCCTAGTCCCACCGACCTGCACCTGGACCTGGATGGCGAGACTGTCGTATGTTGAAAGATTGGAGCGACTGGACTTGTATACACTAGAATTTAGAAGGATGAGAGAGGATCAGATTGAAACATATAAGATTATTAAGGGATTGGACACACTAGAGGCTGGAAACATGTTCCCAATGATGGGGGAGTCCACAACCAGAGGCCACAGTTTGAGAATAAGGTAGGCCATAACGGAGTTGAGGAGAAACTTTTTCACCCAGAGAGTTGTGGATCTGTGGAATGCTCTGCCTCAGAAGGCAGTGGAGGCCAATTCTCTGGATGCTTTCAAGAAAGAGTTAGATAGAGCTCTTAAAGATAGCTGAGTCAAGGGATATGGGGAGAAGGCAGGAATGGGGTACTGATTGTGGATGATCAGCCATGATCACATTGAATGGCGGTGCTGGTTCGAAGGGCCAAATGGCCTACTCCTGCTCCTATTGTCTATTGACCATATCCCTCCAAACCCCTCTTATCCATATACCTGTCCAAGTTTTTCTTAAATGTTAAAAGTGAGCCTGCATTTACCACTTCATCTGGCAGCTCATTCCACACTCCCACCACTCTCTGTGTGAAGAAGCCCCCCCAATGTTCCCTTTATACTTTTCCCCCTTCACCCTTAACCCATGTCCTCTGTTTTTTTTCTCCCCTAGCCTCAGTGGAAAAAGCCTGCTTGCATTCACTCTATCTATACCCATCATAATTTTATATACCTCTATCAAATCTCCCCTCATTCTTCTACGCTCCAGGGAATAAGGTCCTAACCTATTCAACCTTTCTCTGTAACTCAGTTTCTCAAGTCCCGGTAACATCCTTGTAAACCTTCTCTGCACTCTTTCAACCTTATTAATATCCTTCCTGTAATTAGGTGACCAAAACTGCTCACAATACTCCAAATGTGGCCTCACCAATGTCTTATACAACCTCACCATAACATTTCAACTCTTATACTCAATACTTTGATTTATAAAGGCCAATGTTCCAAAAGCACTCTTCATGACCCTATCTACCTGTAATGCCACTTTTAGGGAATTATGTATCTGTATTCTCAGATCCCTCTGTTCTACTGAACTCCTCAGTTCCCTACCATTTACCTTGTATGTTCTACCTTGATTTGTCCTTCCAAAGTGCAATACCTCACACTTTTTCCTTAAACCTATGCTGTATAGTGTTCCGTATTTACATTCTGGGGAAAAAGACTGATCATCTACCTTTCCTGTTGTAATTTTCTTTAGTTTTGTCAGGTCGCCCTCAACTTCCTGTGTTTCAGCGAAAACAAACCAAGTTTGTCCAGCCTCACCTTATAACTATTACTCTTAAAATTTGGCAACATCCTGGTAAACCTCCTCTGCACCCTCTCCAAAGCCTTCTCATTCTTCCTGTAATGTGGCAAAGAACTGAGCACAATACTTTAAAAAATAGCCTAACGGAAGTTTTATACAGCTGCAACGTGATTTGTCACTATTATATTCAGTGGCCTGACTCATAAACACTAGCATGCCCTATGCTTTCTGAACCGGCATGCTGAAGGGTCTTGGCCAATAATGTCAACTGTACTCTTTTGCACACATGCTTCCTGGCCTGCTGAATTCCTTCAGCATTTTATCTGCGTTGCTTGGATTAACAGCATCTGCAGATTATTTCTTGTTTGTTTCCAATGCTTTCTCTACTACCTTTTCTACTTTCAGGGAGCTATGGACTTGCACCCCAAATCCTCCTGAATAAAATTTTTCCCAAGGACCCTGCCATTTACTATATAGTTCCCTTTTGCATTTGACCTCCTAATATGTACCACCTCACTGTTGTCCAGATTAAACTCCATCTGCCAGGTCTCCCTCCAAATTTCCAATTGATCTGTATCCTGCTATACCCTTTGACAACTTTCTTCATTATCCACAATTTTACCAATTTTTGGTCATCTGCAAACTTACTAATTGAATCACACACATTTACATAATCATTTATATAATAAAGAACAGAGGTTCCAGCACTGATCTTGCAGAACTCTACTAGTCACAGACCTCCAGTCAGAATAACACTTGTCCACCATTACTCAGTGTCTTCTGTGACTAAGCCAGTTTTGAATCCAACCTAATAACCCATGTGATTTAATCTTTTCGATCAGTCTATTATAAGGCAAATCGTCAAATGATTTACTAATTCAACATTGAGAACATCTACTGCCTTACCCTTATCAATCACCTTTGTTACCTCCTGATAAACTCAAATCAAGTTTGTGAGATCTGACCTCCCCGGAAAAGCTATGCTGACTATTCATAATAAGTCCATGCTTTCCCTCAGAATCTTCTCCAGTAATTTTGCTATTATCGATGTAAATTTTACCAGCTTAATTTGCTGGGAATTTAAGTTATCAAAAAAAGTTACATTTCTATGTTTGAATGAAATGAATAATTAATGAGTCATTCACCCATCTTGATCGTCCTGGCTGATTCACATTTGCTGTCAATTTGTCAGTTGCCTCAAAACTAGAACTTTCACCCCACCCCAAAATGTGGCCTCAAATTGTTGTGAGTTTTGAGTGAAACGCCTGCAAGTTTGTGGATGGCTTTAAGAGAAGTATGAGTTGGATGAGTAGGATGTAGAAGACTTGGTGAAAGGCAGCTATCAAAGTGTTCTATTGCAGCAGTTTTTGAAGATATCTGACAAAATATTTGAGGCTTCAGTTAAAGCAAACAGGTTTTGAAGTTGTTTATACAGAATAAGTCAGGTCAAGTTATTGTCAAATGCATCTGCATGGTGAGGTACATGCCCAATGAAAAACTTGCTTCCAGCATCATAGGCATGTAAAAATGCCCTTTTCTCCTATTGTAAAACCTTGGCTAACCGCTGATTAGACTATTATGTCTGCTTTGGACTCCTCACATGATAAGATTATTGAGGTTGGACCATGTGGTAATATTAAATATTTCAGTTAGAGAGACAAATAAAGCTAAGGACTCCATAATGTTAATGTACGGATGCTCCTAAGTGCCCCTTTTGGAATTGGGTTGAATGTCAGAGGATTCTTCATTTCTATAAGACTAGTGGACATGCAATTTAGAGGAGAGATGGCCTTTATAAAAAGGTGAGCTGAGCAAGTGCAGAAAGAGCTGCCAAGCAATAGATGAATCCAGATGAGGAGGCCTGATAGGCAAATGGAGAAGGGGAGAGTGGTCCCCTCTCCCCATTACTCCTATTTGCCTACCCCACTTCCCTGATTTGGTTTTATGCTCCACCTTTCATTCCTATCAGATTCCATCATCTTTGTTGCCTCTACCTATCACCTCTCAGTCTCTGCCTATTTCCTCTCGACTCTTTCGGTGGAGATAAAGCAGGGATTATGGAGATGAGTTATACAGCTCTCATTACATGCACATGCAATTCAACTCTTTGATTGATTATGCAGAAAGTTTGAAGTTAATAACTCATCTCCTCCTGCCTTAGGCCATGAACTTATCAATCACCCCTGCTGTCAACCACATCGAGACATCCAAGATGCTGACTTCTACAAAGAAGGGATCCGTATGCTCCACGACTGCTAGACTAAATGTGTAAATGTAGGAAATGGACTCTGTTGAAAAATAAATGTGCTAGGTTTTCTAAAATTGACTCCCTTTACCTTAGGCCACAAACTTTTCAATCACTCCTCGTACATAAACAAAGACTGTACAAAAGAAGACAAATTATGCAAATAAAAAATAAATAAATCATATTGACAACATGGGTTATAGAGTCCTTGAAACTGAGACTGTAGATTGTGGAATCAGTTCAGAGTTGAGGTGAGTAAAGTTATCCATGCCAGTTCAGGAGCTTGATGGTTGTCGGGTAATAACTGTTCCTGAACCTGGTGATGTTAGCCAGTCCATCATGGCTAAAGCCTTCCCCACCTTTGAGCACATCTCTTTGGAGCACTATTGCAGGAGAGCATTATCCATCATCAAGGACCTTACCATCCAGGACATGCTCTCTTCTCACTGCTGCCAGCAGGAAGAAGGTACAGGAGCCTCAGGACTCACGCTGCCAGGTTCAGGAAACAATTGTTACCCCTCATTTTATATTTGAATTTTAAACTTTAAGGCTTCTGTACTTCCTACCCAATGGAGATAGTGAGAAGAGAGCATGGAGCATGGCCTGTATGTGTGTGGGGGGGGGGGGGGTCTTAATGATGGATGCTGTTTTCTTGTTATAGTGCTCCATATAAGTGTATTGAGTGGTGGAGAAGGCTTTGCTTATGATGGTCTGGGCTGTATCCTCCACTTTCTGTAGCTATTTCCATTCCTGGGCATTGGTGTTTCCAATCCAGGCCATGATGCAACCAGTCAGGACACTCTCCACTGTGCATCTATACAAGTTTGTAAAAGTTTTAGGTGACTTGCTAAACGTATGCAGACTTCCAAGAAAGTAGTGGTTCTTTGTGATTGAACTTATATGCTGCTCCCAGGACAGATCCGCTGATATGATGATGCCAAGGAATTTGTCGTTACTGACCCTCTCCACCTTCAGTCCCCTAATGAGGACAGGTTCATGGATCTCCAGCTTCTTCCTCCTATAGTTTATATTCAGTTCTTTGGTTTTGCTAACGTTAAGTGAGAGATTGTTGTTGAGGCATCATTCAACCAGATTTTTAGGCTTCTTTCTATATGCCAATTCATTATTACCTTTGATTCAGCCAGCAACAGTGGTGTCGTCAGTAAACTTGACTGTGATATAGGAGCTATACTTAGCCCCACAACCATAAGTATAAAGTGGGTAGTGCAGGAGGGTAAGCACGCAACCTGTTCTGATAGTGATTGTGGAGGAGATGTTGAAATCTGTACTGACTGGGTTCTGCTAGTGAGGAATTTGAGGATGCAGTTCATAAGGAGGTATGAAGTCCCACGTCTTGCAGCTTAGTGATAAGTTTTGAGGGGATGATAGTGTTGAATGCTAAGTGGTAATCAATGAAGAGCATCCTGACATTTGCATCTTGATTGTCTAGGTCAGTGGTTCCCAACTTTTTTTTGGCCATGCCCCACCTAATCACCTCTAAAATCCTGATGCCCCCTGTGGTGATATATAATTCTTATTATTCAAAAAGTGAACTCCTGTTCACCTGGAGGAAGCCTAAAAGACCATTAACTTGGTTTAAACAAGCTTCCAAAGAACATGGCATTCATGAAAGAGAAAAATAAAAGAACCAAAGGACTGTTAAAGTTCTGAGGAAGAAATTACTAAGAAATTGTAAAAAAAAAGAACATTAAGTGATATTAAAATAATAATAATAAATAAATAAAACAATGCCGATTCGTTTCTACAGCATACAAAGACAGATACACCGTTTAAAAGAGATGACGCAATGTACACACCTTCACACCACCAAGAACCGAAAGCTACTGCAAAAAGCAGCATTGGCGCGACCTCGTACGAGTTTCTTACGCATTTGGACTTGTTCATTCGTTCCTTCCTACATCAGTCAATTCATTAATTTAATTATGAAAGCCATTTAATGGTTGTAATGATGGTGATACACTATATATACAGTACATACGCAATTACACATGTACATACACACAAGTATTTTTATGTATGCATACTGTATATACACATATGTATTAACTCGCACACACACTCATACTCACACAGACTTACTAGAAAATATTCACTGTTAATAACTCATTCTCGAATTGCCCCCCTTAAAAATCAAATTACCCCCCTGTGGGGCATACGCCCCACGTTGGGAACCACTGGTCTAGGTGCTCCAAGCTGCATGAAGGGCCAATGAAATGCATCTACTGTTGCTCAGTATTTTGTTTCTCCTTTTGTTTATAAAATATTATGCAGAGTATAGGTAACTTACATTTTACAGAAGAATTAATTTTAAAGAAATACTAAACTGGAAGTGATGCTTTATTTGAAAACTTGGGGGGAAAGCCCATATGATATATTACAATTTCATTCTATAGTCTCATCTAAGTACAAGTAAATTCTTTGTCTGCTATGGAACTTTACAAGTATATTAGGAAATTACATGGAAAACTGATTTTATTTAATATTGCTTATACAGAATAATTGTATTCTAAAACATGGAAAATTATTCATCCAGAATAATTTAGTAAACTTTAAATTGCAGGGATTATGTAATAATGAAGGGATTATGCATGATTAAATGGATAAGTTTAATTTTATATTGAAACTTAATCCTAAAACAATCGGAGCTGAGCAGATGTATAATTTTATTAAAGAAAATAAGATTATTTGTATTTTTAAAAGTTCATTTTCCAAGCATTCTCTTCCTGTTCTGTGCTTCTGTATTTTAATTTTAAAAACTTACAGTTAAGAGGCTTGTAACAAATATTTAGAAATAACACAAAAGCTGTACGTTGAGAAAGGATTAACTGTACTGTTACTATTCTGCTATGAATATATTAGAAGTTAAGTGGATCTAATACACTAAGAGCCCAAAAGCCAGGTGAGCTTAATGAGCAAAAAACCTAAAATCTATACAAAGTTTACACAGGCTCATATTTGGTTAATTTTCTTCAAGAGATTGTGCTTACTTTCTTGATCATGATTTTGAAAAGAAATGCTCTTGTAAATTAAATGAAAGGCATTTATTTTGACAGTACTTATGAAAGATAGGAATTTGTGCGTGAAAAGTCAGAATAATTTTGCATACTAAACTTATGCAAACTTGTGGATAGTGAATGGTTAACTGCACATTTAATTGAATCTTTATTTTAATATGTTGTGGATGTTATAGTTTAACATTTCTTTGGATTTCAATGAGATTTACTATGTGTACTAAAACTACCTTGATATATAAACTGTTACTCAAAGCCCTTTATAGTTGCTGCATGGAAGAAAGGGCGATTTAGCTGTTTCCAGACACAGACTATAATTACATAGTTATGAAATCAACTAATGGAGTAGATGCAACAGATATTTACACTTTAATAGAACTGCACAGTTGCAATTAATTTGTTGCCTTCCATAATAAACACAAGGAAACACGAAATTAGTTTTATTTTAATATTTTTTCTTTTACCATCATGATTCATCATATTATTAATTCTATTAGATGCACTTATATATGTTACAATATGTACAAATATATTTTTATTCAACAGAGTTTCTTAAAATGGAGCTTCAGGTTAAGAATATCTACTCTTTATTTGCTCTTGATTTAGTTATGTAATTTTGCACAGTGCTATGTTTGCACCAGTTTATTTATTTATTCTATTTCATGACAAATGAGATTTAATTATAGCTATAGACCCAATTCCATGTTCAAACATAAATTCAGCTTTAGAGCAAGAACTAAAAGTTTGGCTATTAGAAAAAAAATGGATTTTTACTTTGAGTTTTATTCATACATTCTTTGATTTGCTCAGCTATATCCAGTCCTTGAATATATTTCAAATGACAGCTTTCAATGTATTGACCTCAAAACTGTGATGCAAGTCTAGCCTATTTATTAATGGCCTTGAATACAAATAGACCATGCACCCACATAGACAAAGAAGTTAGCCAAAGATACTTTATCTAAAACCTATTTGTTTTTTTTACTTTCATGTTCAGGTTGATCAGAAAGATTTTGATAGATAAAATTAGCAATTTTTTAAACAGTCAGCTTTTTATTTTTGTCTCAATTACAATTGAAAAGCAAAGGAATGCTTGACATACAGTACGTATCTTGAAAAGTTTCCGTGGAAGGTCAAGCTAGCCTGATAGTTGTCTCCTTGGCATTTGTCACGTGATTTGCTATTTCATTTTAGAGTCTGGAATGTAACCTAAGATCCTTTATTTGATCTATTCATTCTTTTTAAGCAAATTTTAATGTGGTTACATAGCAATTCCATTTTACAAGTTTCTCTTTGAATGTACTTTGGAGAAACTACTAATATAGTTGTCAAAGTGGGAACAAAATACTTCATTTGTAGAAAGAAGAATGCAAATATGAATTTCAGATGAGATGAAAGATTAAAGCTGGCTATGGCAATGGGAATTACCATAAATTATTTAAGAAATATATTTCCTTCAAGCTTATAACAGTCAAAAGATTAACCTTTATTAAACAGACTTTTTGAAGCAAACATGAACATGAATATGACATACTACTTAATTCAAATTTGCAACAGAAAATGTGTTGAAACAATTAATGTGAGCTGGATTTATTGTTCCTAGATACTGTGCCATTAAGTTTGTCATAAATTGCAATAATTTATGGTCCTTGCTAATTAAGAGTTACCCGTTTCCCTCCACGTGTACTGCTGTGCCTTTGGAAGATGCTTTAAGGTTTATTATTTTCTAAATGTAGATTCTACATTCAGTACATGTGAAAAGTAGAAAAACATTCATAGAATGTGCAACAATATTTAAGGTGAAATAGATAAATTTATTTCTTCTTATTTGCATATCTACATGTAATGTATTTTAGAATTGGAGAGTTAAACAAATATGGTGGGAATGCACATAACTATTTTATAGAGATTTGACAATTCTATATAAATATGCACAGCTGACATGAAAATTTTAAATGAAAGTTTTGGAATGTGAAATTTAATCTGTTTTTTTTAGGTATATCTAAAATGTAAATCTAACAAAAAAATAGAGAATGGAGTCAGATGATACTTGATACCATTTTATTACATCAAAAGCAGGAATGGATAGTCCAATAATTATATGTGAAGTCTGAGTGCTGTAGTTTGGACTGACGGTCTTTGAAGAAAGGATTCTAGATCAAAGTGCGGACATCTCTATATCTAAACAGTTATACAAAGTATCAAATACAGGAAGATGTATCAGGCAATCTCACTTGAGAACATTAAGATCAAAATAGAAGAACAAAAGATATGTGCACAGAGACTGGAACAGCATAGCATGTATAGATCCTGTAGGATTTCTTGCCAATTTAATTAGGGATTGTAAAGGAATCACTTGATTTTTAAGTGATATTTTATGTCATTATATATAGGATAAGTTTAATATTAAGAATTTTATATTCAGAATTTAATATTCTGAACCAAAATTTGCCTTAATTATTGATGCAATGAGCCTCAGACTAACCCCATGAAATTTTAACATAACTTAATTTTAAATTTTAACTTTAAGCAAAATTTTGATGCAAGAAGATTGGAGTGAAACCATTCTCTTTACCTCATTCTATCGCAGCCCACGTAGATACAAAATCTATAGCCCTGCCACCTTGCAGCCTCTCTTCCAGACAATACCCTTAAGTTGAACCAGTGTTATTCCTAACTTACAAACTGAAAAACTGACATTTTATTCAGCATGTGTATTGAAGTTTGCAGAATTCAGTTGATCAAATTGAGCTGAGTTACAGACCAGCTGTAATAAAATAGAATTGCAAACAAAATGTAAGAGGCTTAGTGCCCTACTGCTATTAATTTTGAAAATTATTATCTATATTACTTTGAAAAATGCAATTCACTTTTATTATAGCAATAACAGGAAAGTAGTAGCTGAAGTATAATTTACCGACAATACTATAAAGTAACTTGATCAAGACATTACATAGCCAGTTTCATTATGTGTTGATAGAGAAAAGGCTCAAAAGACAGTGACCCTTTGATGTACGATGTTGTAGCCTAGGTTCAAAACATTCAAGTAGTTTGGAGGGACATAGTTCCAGAATGTCATTAATGAATATTTTACTGATCAAATTGTGTTTATTTATTTGTGGTGGGTGGGGCAAAGATCCTAGTTACAGTTGGATGGGCAAGGGAGAATCCAAATAAAGGCATTCTCAGTGTGTTTGCTAACAGGGAGAAAAAAATAAAGGCAAGTGGAGTGGTTGATTGTATTGAAGTGGCAGAGATTGAGGAGAGAGAATTTATTATGGCTGGGGTTTTCAGGATTGTCACAATGGGGAAGGTCACTTGGCAGCCAGAACCTGAGGAGGGAAAGAACAGAACAGTGTGAAAAGGGGTGATTTGTGTGCTTCAAATAGATAACATCAAGCTAACAAGTTAACAAGACATCAATGTAACACCCATGTGAATTCCACTGTCCTTAGTCTTCCCTGGTACTTCTAGTTACCAACCTTTATGGCTTCAATGGAGTTGGAGCAGGCTGCTCATAACCCAGCTGTGACTGTTGTTTTTTTATTATTTCCTTCTGGGCTTTTAAGCACTTAAGGTCCCTGCCAGAGACTGTTCTACTTGTACTAAACCAGACAAAATCACCGGGAATACGAGGTACTAACTAGGTGTAGTGGAGTAACAGATGATTGACTGTTGGATGTCATGCTCCTGTGTCAACTTTAATTCTGTCACCAAATGGTTGGCAAGCCTCCATTTTCCTTCCTTTGATTCATAACGTCTCCTCCTCTGCAGGTGTTAGTTGTAAGAGGGATAGATGGCTAAAATCTCCAGTTCTTTATTATTCCATGGTGCCCCAATAACAGCATAACAGCATAACAGCATATCTTCCTGATAAGTGGATAGTGTTTGTTGAGGCTACTAATGAGGAATAAGGATAATATTACAAGGGTGAAAAGGTATGTGTGTAAGAGCATTGTTACAAGGGATGATTGCTTCTGAAAAGCATACTGGTGTGAGGGTTGAAGTGCTGGAGAAGACTTAGGATGGCAAAATGAGGATGTTAGGAGGATGTGTGGTTTGGATGTAGCACACATCAGAGAGTGGAACCAGAGATTGAAGATGCCCTGCTCTGTGGAAACCATGGTCAAGTTAGCTGGGTTGTCCCATTCTGGGTCCCTGCCCCTGCTTGTTCTCCACCAGCAAGATCTGTTATAGCACTTCACTGACAGGCCTGCATGACTCAGTCTCCACCCAGCTAAAGGATTCACCTGCCACTCATCTCCTGCAGTCTATTTAACCACAGTTTCCATCCACAATCCTTGTCCACTGATTGAACCTGCTAGCCTCAGACAGTTGCTCCTAGCCTTCATTTACCAAGCCTAAAGTTTGCCTTGTTGCTTGTTGTGTTTAGTTTCTGTTCTTTCTCGTACTGTGGCTCCATGTGGCTTGGTACATCACGGCCTGTAGGTAAAGTATCATTACCTGCTAAGTTGTCTATGCTGCTCTGCTCTTGGGTCAAGCCTCCTCTACGTTTCCTGAACTGTTAATGGACCCAGCAGAATATACTTAAAGGAAGTCATCTGCTGACACAAACATGTGATCCAGAAGCAGCAGGAAACTATTGACCATCTGTCCAGCACTCTCCTCCAACTCTCAGTCTCAATTCTACAACTCCACGCCTGTCAACCTCCTCCCTGTGATCCCCGGATTGCAATGCCTGAACGCTTTGATGGGTCTCCAGTCTAAAGCTGCAACCTCCTGTCTCAGTGTGTCTTACAGTTTGAGCTCCAGCCATCGCTGCATTCTGTGGACAGGGCCCAGATCAGCTCCCTCATCTCTCTTGACTGGGTGCGCCCTGACCTGGGCCACCGCTAATTGGGACAACAGAGTCACCATTTGTGACAGACTGGAGGATTTTACCACTGAGATTCAATGGGATTTTGACCATCCAGAAGTGGGAGTGAGGCAGTGGATCTGATACTTTGCCTCCGCCGAGTCTCACGCTTAGTGCTGGGTTACACCGTGGAATTTAGAAACCTCACTGCAGAGTGAAGCTGGAATGCGGAAGTCCTGCTGGCCCATTACCATCACAGCGTCTTGGAGTCCTTGAAATATGAGCTGTCTACCCAGGAGGCGGCCTCCGACCTCAAAAGCCTCATCACTCTGGCCCTCTGAATTGATAAGCATCTTATGAAATGGCCCTCCAGATCATCAGCCAGGCTCTCAGTTACGTTCCCAGAACCAGTTCATGTTGTAGGGCCCTCATCACCAGCACCTCCAGAACCCAGGCAATCAGGGAAAGTTTCTTTAACCCCCCCACCAACAGGAGTGTGAGCGTCAGTGGAGAAGCAACGTACACCTATGGCAGAGCAGCTGACCAGCAACGCATCAAAAACCATTGCCATTGGGATGATGCCTCCAAGTAGAGGTGAAGGATATCCTATCTGGCAAGCTTAACCCAGCCCCTTGTTCCAGCACCATAGCCCATCTCACTCTCTCTGTCCTCCACACTCTGTCAGCTCTACACGCACAGGAGGCTCTGGTGGACCCCGGCGCAGCAGACAACTTTCTGGATTGGACCGTGTGTGAAGATTGAACACCCTACTGAACCTGTCTCTCACCCCTTCAACATCATGGCCATTGATGAATGTCCCTTGAGGTCTGGGACAGTTAGAGTGCACGCAAGAGTGTCGGAAAGCACAGTGAGTCCATCTAGTTTCTCCTGATCGACTCACCTAACTTGGGTTACCCCGGCACTCGACTCATGACCCTCACTTTGGTGGTCATCTGGTTCACTGGTCAGTTGAGGACCCACTGGCCAGAGCACCTGCCTGCAACCTCAGTTGTCTTCACCCTGTAAATCCGTGGAGACAAAGTAAACCCTTGACCTCACCAAACTCCCACAGGGACATCAGGACTTAGCCATTTTTCTCAGTCAAAGGGAAGCCAGCACCCTGCCTCCTCACAGACCACACGATCAAACACCTCTGGGGCGTCACCACTCCCCGAGGCAGTTTGTTCTCCTTCATTCCTCCTGAGACCCAAGCCATGAAAGACTACATCACCGAAGTGCTACAGCACAGCTTCATTCGCCTATCCCAGTCCCCAGCTGCTGCAGGATTCTTCTTTGCCAAAAAGAAAGATGGGGACCTTTGCCACTATGGCTATCGTGGAATCAACAAAACCACCGTTATGAACTGCTACCCTCTCCCCTTGGTGGATAGTGCATTCAAAACACTCCACGAGGCCCACATCTTCACCAAACTGGATCTATGGAGTGCGTACAACCTGATCTACATCCACGGGGGGGGGGGGGGGGGGATGAGTGGAAGATGGTGTTCCTAAAACCCACTGGCCACCACAAAAATACACGGAGAAGCCTTTCAGACTCTCCAACAGTCCGGTTGCTTTCAAAGCCTTCATTAACAAGATCCTCTGAGACGTGCTACACAGCTCCAAAAATCCACAAGAACACGTCTGTCACGTCCATTCAGTCCTTCAGTGACTCCTTAAAAATCAGCTGCTGCAAGTTATCACAGAGTGATCGGTGTCTGCAGTGTCCTGACAGAAAAGGTGATGAAAGCAGATCTGATAGCAATGTCTAAGAGGGATTTAGACAGGTGTCTGGACAGGCAGGGAATGGAGGAGTCTAGACCATGTGCAGTTCAAATTGGGATCTTGGTTTGTACAGATGTTGTGCGTAAAAGAGTCTCTTCCTATTCTGCAATGTTTCTCATTCTATGATCTGATATTTTTTATGATGTTAGTGATGTGGTTGCAGAGAACTGCAACAGGAGATTTCTGGAGAGACTGGAGGAAGAAGAGTCACAGAGAGTATTTAATAGATGTCCAAATAAGCACTTAAATTGCCCAGACACAGAAGACTATGGGCCAAGTCCTGGAAGACAGAACTGGTACAGATTGGTGCTTACTAATCAGAATGGAAGCGGTGGCCTGAGTGACCTGTTTCTATGCTTTATAAAGCAATGATTGTCTGACTTTTAACTCCCTAATGCACGGTCACTGGATGCAAACTCAACTCCCATGGGCCGGTGAGCAAGGAATGAGCCTATGTTTGGCCATTGTTGGAGTGGACTTGGTGAAGAATTGAAGTTGCAGGGCCCGAGAGCGAGGAAAGAGCTGATGTTTGGACGATTTAAGCGCAGGGCGAGATGGAAAGGTCGGTGCGTTGGGGCCAGAGGAGAGGGATGGGCTGGTGTTCAGCTCACCGTTCCACAAGGTGTACGTGTCTCTGCGCTGAACTGAGGCTGTGGCCTGTAACTAACGGGCTCTTGGACCAGCTGCAGTGATGTCTGCCTTTGTGACTGTGGACTCAATTTTGCAAACTTTAGTTCTGAGTGTTATTAGTTTGCTTTATATTGCTTGCATAATTTGTCATTTTTTTGCACAATGGACATTTGATAGTCTTTTTTAATGGGTTCTGTTGGGTTCCTTTGTTTTTGTGACTGCCTGTAAAAAGACAAATTTCAAAGTTGTATACTGTATAGTATACATACTTGGGTAATAAATGTACTTTGAACATGCACACACTTACCTGAGCATCTAGTTTCCTTTTCCTTTTGTTCATCTTTCCCAAACCCTCCCCCATCTGGTTCCCGGTACTTGTCATCCCCTCCCAGATCAGCTGCCGACCTTTACCACACTCCTGGCTTTACATATAGCTATACACTGAAAATTCTTTCTTTTCCTACTCAGTCCTGATGTAGGGTCATGATCTGAAGCATCAGCACACTCTTTGCCTACTTGATCCACTAAATTCTTGCAGCATTCTCCCTCTTTTGGCCTCTAAAATTTGCCTCACTGTGGTTGTTGAACCATCTTTAACACTGGATTGTTAATATGATTGCTAATTTAGTTAGCTCAGCACACCACGGTGAGCCAATGGGCCTGTTCCTGTATTATAGTGCCCTCTGTTCTAATATGGTCCTACATTCCTGTCACTGTCCTTGACCAGATCATTAACACTATTCCCAGCAAAACACCCAAGAGAGTGCTGCTTAAGCGAGGCTCCACTGCAATCGTGCTTTGTTTCTCCATGGTAACTCCACATGATTGAACTTACCATTTGGATTGCTTCATGCAGGACATCATCATACTCAGAGATCCTTATTGGTTGGGAAGGCCAGACGAAAATGTTTATGAATAAAATTCCAGTCAATGAAAGACATGTCGTGCTTACTTCCTCATATTATCCGGCACCCCGCCCTATAAATTTAAGAATTAAAACTAGTCCCATGGATCTCTTTTAAAATGCTCTAAAATAGTGTTGAGTGCTACATTTCCCATTAGCCTTGGAAGGATAATTGGAATTCAGTTTTGAATAATTATGCCTTTGATTTGTAAATAAAATTGAGTGATCAAAGCCACTCCTGAGCATATGGCCTCAATCCTTGTATTCACTCAATGTGTATGTGTACTTTTTTTTTCATTTACTGGCAAAAGAGGTAAGGTACAGGCTCTGTGCTTTTTATCATTGTGATTGCTTTGCTTCATGGTGACTGACAGCGATCATCATGTTTGTGAGTAGGTGTGTACAATTTACGTACATTTACCTGTATTGTCTAAGTGAATGCAAAGCATTTTGTACTGAAATTATTTCCTGTGGCTCAAATGATTGGTGTACTCGCTCCTGTGGCTGGTCAGCAATTTCTATTAGGCTGTTCTGCAGCAAACTGGTCTGCTGATTTTCTTTTCCTCTTCTTTGTGGAAGAATTCCCATCTTCAGTTGATGCATTTAATGACAATTTGATTGAGATTATGAGCTTGGGGATTGAATTTCCACAGGGGATCTTCTGATGATGCACTAGTGACATGATTAAATTGCTGGATTAGAATTCAAGGGCCTAGGTTACTGATGCAGATGCATGTGTAAGCCTCACTGTTGCAAGAATTGCATTAATTTCAAATTAAGCAAATAAATCTAAAACAAAATAAATTTTACTGGAGTTATTTTATTCTGTGAAAATGCTTTAAGCAAAGAAATCCCTCATCCTGACCTGGTCAGGTCTTTATGTATTTCTAGACAAGGGGTCCCCAACCTGAGATCCACAGACACCTCAGTTAATAGTATTGGTTGATAAAAAAAAGTTTGGGAACCCCTGCTCTAGATCCGCTAATGTAGTTGACTCTTAATTGCCCCTTGAAAGTTCTGGTATCATTTTAATAGAAAATCTAATTTTATATTATTTGTTCAGGTCTTTTGCAGATATTCCATTGAAATGGCAATCATTGAGAAAAATGTCTGAAGAAATACTACCACATGATGCATGGGCAATCATACAAAGAAGTAAAGAAAAGGAGCATAAATAAGTCATATAGCCCAACAAGTCTGCAATGTCTTTCAATTACCTCATGGACAATCACTTTGATAATCTCAGAGTCAGAATCGGGTTTATTATCACCAGCACGTGTCGTGAAATTTGTTAACTTAGGTGCCACTTTCCTCAGTGCCTCTTTCTAACTCAGTGCAGCTTTCCTGCTTGATCTACAATCCTCGATTCCCTGAAGTCAAAATGTTTTACCATTCTACCAAAATAAGGTTCTTATTGCAAAAGCAAAATGCTGCAAAGGCTGGAAATAAAAATAGTAAGTAGTTGTGAACCATTTTGATGGAAGATTGTCAGCCTGAAATATTGGCTCTCTTCCTTTTTTCTCAGATGCTGCCTGGCCTGCCATGTATTTCTAGCCGTCTCTATTTTTATTTAAAGTTTCTTGCTGAACAGCCTGGCTTGCTAAGTAAGTTTAGTGCTTAGCAAGACAAATACTGTATGTTTTAGTTACGCATGTGAATATTCTCCTTTTTTGGAGATGCATTCAAAAATCCTAGATGTAGCACAATCTGATAAAGATTAAAATCCATCTACTTCAGTAATTTCAGAAGAGCATCACGTAGTTTTTATTCCATTTCCTACAATGGCCTTTTGTAATGATGCTGTTTGTTCTTATTGGACTTGAAAAGAAGCAGCGTCTGGAACTCTGAGTAAACAACTAATTCATTGATACAATAGACAGCAAGAAAGCTAGTGTGTAATAATTGAACCAAATACAGAAATAAGGCTGTTTGGTAAAGTCCGCAACAAGTCTTTTTAATTATATGACTTTTTAGTGCCTTAATAATCCTTCTGGTCTCACTGCAGTGCTTCATGCTGAATTAGTAGTAACTTTTCACCTATATGATCGTATCCACCAAATTTTGGGTTACACCCATTTTACTCATTTTCCATAGGACTTCCAGTTAATAGACGGAAGATATTTTATCTCTAAATCAGGAAGTATTTTAAGTCCAAAACATGAAGAACACCCCTTTGACCTGAAGTTCACAGCAATTGCTAAACTAAATCCAGTGCTTCTCAGATTCTTTGTCAGGAGGCTTGATCAAAGGAAACATGTTGAAGAACTGGCACTGCCATTTTGAAGCTCTCCCTGGTAACTATGTTCCCTCCAAACAAAATTTACATTTAGGACAAACTTGCTGCTGAATTTATCTTCTTAAACTGGTTTCTTAGGGATGTGCATGAGAGAACTGATTATCACAGATATGTTTTCTGATGATGCTGAAAAATAAAGCCTAATTTTAATTCAGCATGCATTCAACCAGGAGCCTTTTTTATATCATACCTCATATTGGTTGCAATTGAAATCAATGCTAGATTAAAATCAAAAACCTTATTTTTGGAAAAAGAAATGTAAGTTGTGAGAGCATTGGATTTGATATCAGAATCTTACACAAAGGGGGTCAAGATTTAGGAGGTATTGTAAAATCACTATAAGTCACAGAGTACACATTTGCCACCATTTCTATGGCTGGTTATATGTCAAACCAATGGCTTACCTTGGAGAGGATAACATTTAAATCAGGCTAGGATCCCTGTGCAAATGGGAATTTACTCTCAGTTTAATTCCTGTTGGCCAGTTTTCCTAAACTCAGGAAGTAATCCAGCTAGAAAGAAGTAGGTGCTGTAGGCTGCATTCAGTACAGTTCCAGTCATGAGGCAGATGGAATGCTCCTCTTGGTTCCTCAAGCAAATATTTTGTCTTCCTGTTGCAGTTCAGACACTTTCCTCATTGGCATCATCTGCAACGCCATCCATTCCCATCTTTCTTCAACTCAAAATTTCATAGCTCTTACCCTGTGATCTGCTGAGTTCCCAACTCCCATGTGGTCTTCAATCTTCCCTCATTCTGCAGATTATCTCCTTTCAAGACAGCCATGAAGGTTGCACTGTGCAGGACCACCAAGATAGACAAAGGCAAATTGAACATAGGCCCAAAAATTATTACTAGATGGTTGCATAATTTTCATCTTATTTGGATGTATAAACAAGGTTTGACATTGGCATTTATTGTGGTTAAGTAAGGATGCTTAGCAACAGAGGGAAAACAAGATGGTAACAGTAGTGTATTGTAACAATGAAATTATGGCCACATAAATAACAGTCCTATTAGCTGCTCATTCATAAGGGAACTTCTGCTCAACCGGAACTGCATTCCTTATATTTATTTCTGATCCTCTTCCTTTCTCTCTTCATCCTCTGTCCTATGCTTCAACGGTTAAGTGTTATGAGCCCTGCAGGCCTCTGAAGCTTGTTGTAGAGCATTGGGCTTCCAGGTTTCTCAAGCTCTCATATTTACTAATTGTTATCTTAACTAGAACTGTTAAGCTCTGGTGTTCTCTGTTTAATCTAGTCAAGTTAATTGTGACTGGAATGGGTTTCCCACATTCTATGATTATTTATAGGGGACTCTTGTTTAGCATTGAGCAAAGTTTATGGAGAATTTTTTTGTCTTGAAGTGTTGCTTGGTCATGCCTCTGATGCTCTATTGGTATACTGTACCTATACCTCTTGTTTCTGTCTCTTCATGGGGAGTTTGCTGTTCCTCCTCAACTGCGTGGGTCATTGCCAGTACTCAAGATAACAAAGTCTGCTGTTCCTTCGTATGGGTCCAGTCCTGCCAGTAACCACCGTGACAGAAGGAGGTCCGCTCATAATAGATGTATAAGATGATCGGGGCATTGGTGTATAACATGATGAGGGGCATTGATCGTGTGGATAGCCAGAGGCTTTTTCCCAGGGCTGAAATAGCTAACACAAGGGGGATTAGTTTTAAGGTGCTTGGAAATAGGTACTGAGAGGATGTCATGCAGAGAGTGGCGGATGCTTGGAATGCACTGCTGCTGCTGGTGGTGGTGGTGGAAGTGGATCCAATAGGGACATTTAAGAGTCTCTTAGATAGGTACATGGAGCTTAGAAAAATAGAGGGCTATGTGCTAGGGAAACTCTAGGCAGTTTCTAGAGTAGTTTACATGATCAGCACAACATTGTGGGATGGAAGGCCTGTAATGTGCTGTAGATTTCTATGTTCTATAATGGACCCAGTGGAAGTACTACAATGGCTTGGGGTACCAGTTGGCTGGAGGCAAGGATGCCTTCTTCACTCAGTTCAAGTTCCTGAAGGCTTCAAACTGAGTGTTCCTGAAGGCTGTGTTCCAAACTTCACCAGTCTACATTTAAGATTTTTTCCGAGGTTCTCTTGGTTGACGAGGTTTGTAATGTCACCCATCTTATGCCACGTTTCCGAGCTATATGAGCACCAATTTTCCTGAGTTGTGTGTGCATTATTCCCGAGTTATAAGGTAGGTCTGTTCAGGGTTTCCAGCCCCGTCTTGAGAGCATCAGGTCTATCTCAGGTTTTCCGGCCCTGTTTTGAGTTCCCCAGGGCTCCCTGGGCCACCAGGTGCTGGCTTTAGTGAGGGAGATACTGCCATGCGCTCTGTGGGCCTCTGCAGTTTGCCATAGAGCGTAAGGATTCTAGGTTTCTCGACTATCACCTGGGTTGAGTAGTTGCCAGTGCCCACTGTGACAGTCTGCCATTCCTCTGCTCCTGGGTTGAGTCATTGCCAGCGTTCGCCATGACAGAGTCTGCCTTTCCTCTGCACCTGGGTCTTATCAGCAACCACTGTGACACTGAGCCGGCAGAAGCTAAGCCTACATGCATGTCTTAATAATGGAGTCAGTGCTTAGCACACTAAGGAGTCTCTTGAGTGATCTTGGCAAATGAATCATGATCTGCTTAATTGTAGGCATATTCTTTATTTGAACAATAAAGAGTTGAAATCAAGATCTAGATGATAAGAAGATGTTTCCTCATTGCTACCTTTCGGTTTGACATAGAGATGAAAGATAGAGGGCATAGCAAAGATGAAAATAAATTATTACTTTTAGGAAGTACATCTGCAAGTCAACTGAACATTTAGGGACTGGAAGCCTTTATGATTGTAGAACTTCCTATTATCTGGATAAACTGCCCTTAGTTTCACACCCCTTCTCAGAGTATCCGTTTTCTCTTTAATGCTATGAGAAATGTTGCAGATTTTCCCATCCCCAAATTGGAAAGGTACAGAAGCACAATTATCACTATAGCTTTCAGTGCTACTGGCAACACAGACTGGCCTTGTTCTACAACTCTAGCTGTGGCTTCAGCATGTGGCTTATCTACATCAGTAACACAGGAGATTCTGCAGATGCTGGAAATCTTGAGCAACACACACAAAATGCTGGAGGAACTCAAAGTCAGGCAGTATCTATGGAGAGGAATAAGCAGTTGATGTTCTGGGCCAAAACCTTTCATCTGCACTGGAAAAGAAGGGGGCAGAAACCAGAATAAGAAGGTGGGGGAGGGGGAGGAGTACAAGCTGGCAGGTGATTGGTGAAACTAGGCAAAGGGGAGAGTGAGGGAGGGAGGGGGGATTAAACACTCATCAGTTCCTAAAGATGCTCCATCAGTTGCTCCTCTGTGAAGCAGAGTGATCTGAGGCATAGTTCCTTAATGAGGTATGCATTGGTGTAATGTCCTTACATGAGCTTCTTATTGCCTTTCTCCACCCTTGCCTGCCACCCATATCCCCTCGCCTGGTCCCTTGCTAGTCGTCCTGCTGTGCTTGCTTTCCTGCTGTCTACCTGAAGGAATTGTTACTGTAGCATTCTTGTCTGGCAGCAACTCTGTTCTGTTGAAGCATTAAGTCATTTCATTCTGAAAAATTGGACAACATAGTCTGCCATAACTGTGGCATTTGGAGAAAGAGTAGCCTATAATTTACTATAGCAAGCATTCTCTATCACCAACACTCCTGGAAGTAATTGATGGGGTGAGAGGGTGCATCTGTGAGTTGAACACAAGGCATTACATTGCATTGTTAAGATCAACTTTAGTCGTGTTTGTGTTATATTCCTGTTGCACACTGGGTGACATGACAGTCTAAATTGTTTATGTTCACACAGGCAACAATCATTCCCAGTATATTGGTCAGATGAATCGGGAGAGTGTGGATATTTCAGAGGATTGTGGAGCTGCAGGAGATTAGACATAGAATGGAGCAAAGTGAAAGACGGATTTGAGAAAAGAAAATAATAATTTCAAAGTAACACATACAAAGTGCAGGAGGAAATCAGCAGGTCAGGTAGCATCTATGAAAAGGAATAAACAGCTGACATTTCGGGCTGAGATCCTTCATTAGAGGACATGAAGGATCTCAGCCTGAAATTTCGACTGCTTATTCCTTTCCATCGTCGCTCCCTGACCTGCTGAGTTCCTCCAGCATCTTGTTTGTATTACTCTGGATTTCCAGCATCTGCAGAATCTCTTGTGTTAATAATAGTTTTCAAAATTGCCAGAATTAGAATCAATTTCGATACAGGGGTGATTGGTATACTGAAATTTGTGTCGGTTAGTATGTAAACAAGAGCATTGAGGTAGTTCTCTGGATGTAACAATCTCACATAGGACTGATTCAGGAGCACATAATTAAAAGCAAAGGAATCTGAAAGCAGATTGATTTGTGAATCCACTAAATATGATTCCATAACACTTGAGGCCCCGCCAGTGAAGGGAAGCATCCCACACACCCACCCCACCTACCAGTGCCACCAGCTTTGCAATCCTTGAACCTGTGCACCATGATTTCTCAGCTCCTCGATGCTCCCAACGGTCCCACCATTCATTAGTTCTTTCAAACACACCAGGATTGAAGTCCATCTGTCATTGCTCCATCCACCCAACCAACTGATCGTGATGCTTGCAGGTTAGGCCCATCCTCTTCACCATCAACAATGTTACAGATCCTTAAGTTATCAGCAACTCCAACATTCACACCATCCTATACAGATCTCAATCGGCAATGTATACATCAAACTGCAAGGGTCCTAGACTTGATCTCTGTGGCCTCCAATTAGCAAAAAAAAATCTCTCCCCCTCCCCCTGCCCCTGCCCCAAGCCATCCATGGATCCATTCTGCCCCAGATCCAGGATCCCACGGGGTCCAGTCCTCTGACCAGCCTCCCAAGTTGTACCTCAGCAAAGTCCATGTACGTCGCATCAACCACACTGTAAGCCCCACCACCTTTACATAATCTCAGTCAAACTGGTCAGACAGGATTGCCCCCCCACCCCAAAAAGAAAAAAGCATGCTGATTATAGCTGATGAAGCTTTGCCTTATTCATACTTTCCCTTTGGAAAAAGATGCCAGATTTGCTGCCCACCATCCCACCTGTGACAAGCAAAGATTTAAATATCTCTCTCAGGGCCCCAGTAATCGGCTCCTTTGCCTCCTATAGCAGCCTGGGGTACATCTTTATCAAGCCCTGGGGATATATCCACACCTTTAAGCATGCTTAGACACTTAATACATTTTAATAACATGTTCTTATCCACAAGCATTGTAAGAACTGAATGATTTAAAAAACAGCTAATTCATCCCTTCCCCAGGGGCATTTAAGGATAAACAATGAACGCTGGTTTTGCTAATGTCATCAGTAACCAATAAACAAATAAAAAAATATCGGTAACGGGTCAGGAAACAATAAGCCTTCACAGTAGAATTGCATGACGTTAGATACAAGGCGTATAGATAGAACAGAAACAAATACGTGTTGTATATCATAGTATTGCATTTCATAGTGTTGCATACTTGGTGAAAAGAAGTATGGTGCTGTTGTCAGTTGTTTAGATTTGTACTTGAGTATGATTTGATGTAACACGTTTTTATTGCTTGAAATCTGGAGTTTGTTGATGATTTCTAACTTGCTGATCAAAATGTATTTTTTCTTGCTTTAGACCCATACCGTAAAGGCACTACACAGTGTCAAAACAAAATGCTGTTTATTCATTGAGATAAAGTACTCTCTCTAAGCCCATGACTGCGTAGTAAAAGAACATTTAATTTTCAGCAGATAGCACTGGAAGGGAAATGTAAAACATGTTTTTTTAAAAAATATCATATTATTGGTTTCAGGTGTATAAACCTTTGCTTCAGATTTTTCTCCGCCGGGGAAGCCCACTTTAAAGCTGAAACTCATAAAGCGAATCAGATTGTGGAATTATACTTGATTTTCCCATGGTGGTAGGAGACTTTGGAGCAAGTGCATCAATTTGGCCTGTACAGATAAAAGTATACTTTAATTCATTGCATTTCCCGACTTCGGGAGGTTTCTGCGTTTCTTTTTATTGCACCCATAAAATACTTCTGTGAGAAAAAATAGTGTTTTTTAAGATAGAGTTGGCCATGGAAGAGTTTGCATGTAGTCTCCGAGAAGGGCACTTTTCATGGGCTTGACCTCTCACATTTATCTTGAAGCAGTGTTCTGAAAAAGAGAGCGATCATATAATTACACTCCCAACTCATTGCATTGTTACTGGTTTAGCAACCCTCCGCTTACTTTAACCCGTGGACTCGTTGACAAAGCCTCCCCCATTCCCAAAAGAAGTAAAAAAGCTTCTTTGATTCATTCCACTGTAGGTAACAGTTAATAATAGACTTGTTCAAACTTCAGTGCTGGGAATGAAGGGTGGCTGCTTGGCATACCTGTGGCTGCTGTTACAGGGTGGCGCCTGTACTCCTCGCGTTCAGACAGCAGGCCGCCCAACCTGTCTCCTAGCATTTGATCCAACTCATCTTAGCTTTCATGGGATCCAGCTGCCGGCCCTTCTGATTCCTTCAGCGAGGGGGTTGGAAGCCACGATGACAAGTCCCGGGGCTGGGGGTGGGGGGAGCGAGAGGGGGGCGGGTCCCTTTTCTCTTCTTTCTCCTATCTCGGCCACAATCTCATCACAACCCCAGGTCAGGTCGTCACCACTCGCCCTCCGCCCTTCCACCGGCTGCGGCAGCTCCCGACTGCAGATATCGCTGCGGGAAAAGGAGCGCAGAGCAAGCCGAAAGCGTTTGATGCCTTTGGCCACAGTACTGGCGGCAATAGGACGTTAATCCGTTCAACACATAGTTGTAGCACACCGACCTTTACTTCCCCATCCACGAAAAATCTTTACCTCAAATGTACAAGACCAACATACTAAACATAAAACGTTATGCCGTCATGAGTCATATATATCTTCAAAATTTCTATTTTATTTTAGGGACTAGGATAAAAGATCTTTCTTTTGACAAGAAAGACCATATAAAGAAAATCTATGACAAGGAAACACAAGAGACTGCAAAAGCTGGAATCGCGAGCAAAAGAAACCCTGACAGTTTTTGATTATATTTTCAGGAAAGGAAAACAAAACTCCAAGCAGGTATTCGCGGGGGGTTTTTTTTGTAGCCGGCGGCAAGCCCGCGGAAAGCAGAGAACAAATATTTATTGTTGCTGATTCGGATTAATCTAACTATCACCAAGGATTTGAATGTATTTAATAATCTTATTAATAACGTCCACACACCAGAAGCGCGCTGTGGTTCAGTCTTCAAAAATCCGCAGTTCCAAGTAGCTTCCAGGAAACATCTTTCAAGATAAACAATTATATTTAATCTGATGTTCTAAAATGGGCTATATAAAAACTAAGGACTGTTGTTTGGATTCTTATTTTCAAAGTGCGCAAAAGCTGATCGTAATGCGGAACCTTATAAACACATCCTGATATTAATAATTCCTCTTAACTTGAACCTTCGCCATATTTTTGTGAAAACGAGCACGCATCGTTAATAACATTATCTCACAGCGCAGTGCTTTTCATTCAACAACGGCATCTTTCATGAAGAATTTAAGTTTCATATTTTCCATCTGTCTGTCTTGAAAAGGCCTGTCATCCGAAGCTTGAAGTACAGTTTGCCAACAGGGTTAGTCCACAATGACAATACAATCTGAGATGTGTGCTGCCCGGCTCCAGGTAATCCTTCACTTTCCTCCTCAGCAACTCTCAACAGCCCAGTTATGATCGGGTTTAAGTTGCATATTTTGTTTTATCAGCATTTTGCTGATGAATGCTATCAGCGCGAGTGAAATGAGATCCAGGGAATCAGAACATCACATTGAAAGCACTTCCCTTACCAACAAGCGACCTATAGTGTGGGAACGGAGTTAGAAGAGACAGATTCGAAATTATATTTAATAACTTATCAAAGATCCTATCTAAAATGGCCATATCCTACATTTGACTTAACTTTCTCAAGAATATATAGCTGTATATATTCTTAAAGATTATATAGCTAACTTAAACGGAACCATGAAGATTCCACAAAATTCGCGACAGGTTTTGGGACAGGAGTTATATTTGGGTCAAAGGTTAACTTTTTAAATTACGGTGTAGTCGAAATTCAGAATTTTACTGATTATATAGGATGTGATCCTGACAGTCATCAATGTAACTTTGTGAAGTTTGAAGAAGCTGGGGTTCTATCTAGTCGGAAGATCTTCAAGGTTATCTCACCTCCTTTACCTTTTCCACCAGTTCCAACAAATGATACATACATAAGCGATCTCACTCGTAGGTCGAGGTTAAGCAATTTTTATTTTTTACTTTTTCGCTTAGGCCCCCCCTTTTTTCTTCTATATGTACGTAGTCTGCGAGGTGGTCGGAACGCCCTCAATATATCAATGCATGCCGGCCTTTCTCATTAGATGAAGTCCCACCGATCTGCTGCAAATCCACTAGGAAAGACCCACATACACCGTTATTTGCTTTTCATTGCCTCAAGGACATAAATGGTTTTATCTTTACATTTAGGACTGATAAATCTTTGTAAAATTGCACTATCTTTTCTGAGCACAGGAGAGTCAAGTCAGATTGAACAGTATTACTTAGAGTTGGACCAGTTAAGTAAATATCACATACTTTAACAGTACTGTATCGCTGAAAAGCTTGTAGCGATACAGTACACCCGCCGGAAGGTTCACCTCAGACAGAGCAGGCCAGGTGTGACTATTTTATGAAGTCAACTGAAACAAAAGAATAATTTTTAAATATTGCATGCAATCTAATATATTTAATGATGGAACATTAATCAGTACCTACATTGTACGAAGTACCGCACACAAAACGCAGGAGGAACTGCTGGTCTCCGGAATTTCAAGAATACAAAACTGGGAGCGCCTTTATTTTCCGGTGTGTAATTAACGTGTTGTTAAAAAAAATTAAGCACGTGAAACTTTTCGATCTGTTGGAGTTTTCCAGTAATATTATTCCTCGCGATTCTATATATTTCTGCATACTGTACTAGCTTTCGAGACAAATCGACATTAGCTATTAAAAGGAGGCCCTCATCTGTGACTTCAGTCTAACTCTTGAAAGGCTTAACAATAGTGCAAGCCAGCAAGCGTTATTGACATCTAATTATAAGTTTTGAAATAACGTGTCCAATAATTTTCAAAATATAGAATTGATAAAAAATTACAAAAAGAAATCCTGGTGGTTCAATATAAGTCCTATATCAGAATCAGAATCACCGGCACGTGCAATGAAATTTATTACCTTAGCAGCAGCAGTTCAAAGCAATACAGAACATAGAAGAAGAAAGAACAATAATAATAACAATGAATAAATAAATAAATAAATAAATTACTCTATATGAATATTGAATAGATTAAAATCGTGCAAGAGCAGAAATAATATATATTAAAAAGTGATTTAGTGTTCACAGGTTCAATGTCCATTTAGGAATTGGATGGCAGAGGGGAAGAAGCTGTTCCTGAATCTCTGAGTGTGTGCCTTCAGGCTTCTGTATCTCCTACCTGATGGTAACAGTGAGAAACGGGCATGCCCTGGGTGCTGGAGGTCTTTAATAATGGACGCTGCCTTTCTGAGACACCGCTCCCTAAAGATGTCCTAGTTACTTTGAAGGCTAGTACTTAAGATGGAGCTGGCTAAATTTACCACTCTCTGCAACTTCTTTCGGTCTTGTGCAGAAGCCTAAACTTATCATTCCTAGATCAACCATTAGTATAAAGACTAATCTTGTTCATGTAACATTAAAGGTTACATTTAATTCACAAAGTAACCATTTTAAAACTTCCTCTTAAGCCTAAGCCACTATAAAGCTTTTAAAGTTCATTATTCCTGAGCCCTTAAATCACAGGGACCAAGAGAAATGACATAACTGCTCACCTCTGATGATATCCCCAAAGAACAATTCAACAACAGGAGTGTGTCTGGATTTGCTCCTACATCAGAACTTGTTAGCAAGCACAGTTAAATAAATGATTGGTTTTCTTGGCCTGTTCTGTGAAAGCTGTCACATAAGTGGTTTTTATTTCATAGATGTGCTCCGTCTAAATTTATCTCACTCTGGCAATGCAGCATTCTGATTAAATTAATACAGGAAGGAAGGGCAGATAGGAGAGAGAGGGATGGGAGGCAGAACGACAGCCTCCATAACCTTAGGACATTATGAAGTGCTGCACAGACCACAGTGTGCATTTGAAGTACAGTGATTGGTGCAATATAGAAATCACAGCAGCCAATTTGTCCATCTATGATTAGTTATATTTTAGTGTTAGCGAATGACGGGTAATTATTGGACACAATATGGACATCTCTCCTCTTTGAAATCCAGCCATTAAATCATTTACAACCATCTGAAAGAACAGGTTAAAGACTCATCTGAAAGGCAGCATCTCTGACTGTGCAGCGCATTCTCAGTAATGCACTGTGCATTACAGAGCCTGGATGTTCTTACCAATATCATCTCATTGGCTCACTTTTTCCACTTTTTTTTTGTAATTTATAGATTTTCATGTCTTTGCACTGTACTGCAGCTGCAAAACAATAAATATCACATCAGAATAGGATAGAATAGAATAGAATAGATCACATCATATGTCAGTGATAATAAATCCTATAAATGTAGGATTAACTTCACGATCTACCAACTCAAAAATAATTGTCATAAAATAGTGGATATATTTAGAATATTTAATATAGTAGGATGATTGTATTGATTTATGTTTTGATAATATCTGGCAGTTCGCAATCATAAGAACTTTTATAGAACAATCCAACTTTAGTTGGAATCTTAAAAAAAAAGTGTATTTGAACTTCTGGCAGCAAGACATGGATCCATTCCCAGAAATGATTAATGTACTGGTTTTAAATGTATTAGTGCAAACTGCTCTCTGTGGGGAAAGAAAACAGTTCCGGAAGTTTGCATTTGTACAGTGGAATCTGAGAAAGGGGAAACAGGCAAATTGGGATACTTTATCTGAGGGTAATAGGAGAAGGTCAAAAACTAAATCATAGATGCACAGGGGTTATCATTTGGGTTAGGATGATAGATTTAGAACTACCAGACTTGTATTCAAAGCCAAGGATTTCCTCCTGTAACTCTCTATTTCTGGCACGTTCACTTTATTTAACCAGATATTTAGAACATTTCAGACAGTGCTTCTAGTTTTATGAAATAGTATCATTTTCCTTTGAGGTCGTAATGCGTTATTGTTGGTTTGGCTCCCATAATTTCCAGGAACTGTCCGTGGTGTTCCAGAAAATGTCCATTTACACCTTTACCTTTGTTTATGTCCTTATGACACCAAGTATGTGGTGAATCACACTCTTACAGATTTCTCTGCTTTCTATACATGTTAAGATAGGCCATTTTTTTGCATCGACTTATGTGGATTACCATACCCTCCTGATAGTTAATTAGCATTTTAAAATTATTGTTTGACTTGGAACAGAATTGGGTTTGGTGTTGAAAGTAGGTTTCAAGCTAGAAACAAGAATGTTTCACGGAGCATAATATAACACTACATTTTAAAAACAGAGGCAGACAGCAGCTTATTTATTATTTTTATACATTTAGATGAATTGAAATGTTCTAGAACGATTATTTAATTAACCATTTACCTATTTTAAAACATGTGTTGATTTAGAGTTGTAGCCTTAATCTAATGAATAAGTCCACCTTTTCACGATTGAACAATCAAAGCAATAAATTCCAGTAGCTAGTGCAGAGTAAGGATTATCTTTTGTATTTTTTTTTGTTCCACTTACCTAGATCAGGTCACAAAGAATGCTAACCTAAAACTCCATCAATCCAGCATTCTCAGGACATTGGTGCTGAGAGACCCTCAGATTTTCTACTCATATTAATACCCAAAACACTTTTACATGTTACACAGTATTTTCCAGTGAATCTGAGGAGTTTAAAGGGGCTGGGAAATATACAAATGCTCTGGCCTCCAGCTTCAGCCTGTTCCTGAATCGTGGTGTTCTGGATACAAACCCTGGCTCTGGCTGTACATCTAGTCCACAGTCCAGACCCTATCCCTGGCTGCGCTCCAGACTTTTGGCTCTAGCTGCACAGCCTGCTTGCATTCTGGAATCCAGGCTCACATTCCAGACTAATAAGTGATGCAGATGCTGCATCATTAGGATTTCCAAATAGTTGAATGCCAGCTTATCAGAGTTTTACTCTGCTGTGAGTGACCCTTGAGACCAAAGCCATGAAATATTTGGTCTCAAAACCCAAAAACAGAATGTGCATTTATTTTGCTGTTCAGTGATGCAGAAGTATTGTCAAACACACATGCATAAATGTATACTTACTTACTTGGGCCTTTAGCTCCTACAGGCCATATCGATGATCTCCCATCTCCATTGTCCTCTGAAGTCGATGGTATGGTTGGAGTTCAACGCTTCTGCAATCCATTGTATCCACTGTACAGGTGATTGGCCATTACAGCTTCACCAGAGCTCTGTTGACCAGACTTACACATTTCCACCTCTCACGATGATAACATAGGGTTGGACTTTGAGAGGCAAATATATACTCAGTCTTTTAAAATCAAATTATGAAATCTAATTGGTGGTTAACTGAGCAATGTTTGGAAAAATTCTATCAATTCTGTCGTTAGAAACTATAATGATGGAACTACTTTTGATCATTTTTATCCCAAACTCTTCTTATGTCCACTTTTCCTATTTTCACCTGTTCTTGTGGTGGTGCCTTCTTGTTGCTTTTAGTTTGATTGACTGCCTGGTATGCACAAGACTGAAAGAAGCTGTAAATTTAGTCGGCTCCATCTTGGGTACTAGCCTATAAAGTACCTAGGATACCTTCAAAGAACGGTGTCTCAGAAAGACAGCGTCGATTATTAAGGACCACCAGCACCCAGGGCATGCCCTTTTCACACTGTTACCATCAGGTAGGAGGTACAGAAGCCTGAAGGCACACACTCAGTGACTGAGGAACAGCTTTTTCTCCTCTGCCATCCGATTCTTAAATGGACATTGAACCCATGAACACTACCTCACTTTTAAAATAAATATTATTTCTGTTTTAGCACGATTTTTAATCTACTCGATATACATATACTGTAATTTATTTATTTATTATTATTTTTCTTCTATGTCATGTATTGCATTGAACTGTTGCTGCTAAGTGAACAAATTTCATGACACATGCCAGTGATAATAAACCTGATTCTGATTCTGACATTTCATTCCTTCATCAGATTCAAATTCAATTTAATACTTTATGGAAGAGACACAATCAAAGTTAAAATGACAATTTATTCAGGAGATCTTAATTTTTTTGTACAGTTTCAGCATAGTACAAATACCAATGATGATGGAGGTAAACACTGTAAGCTCAGTGAAACCAGACAAGCATGGAATTGAAATTGCCCAAAATGCTTAGCCATGTTAGTCCAACTGAGATGACAAGGTTGGGCCTTCACATGCCTTCTGCAGGAGGTGGCAAGTATAGGCTAGAACTAGCAGAGTCGCTTTTTAAATTATTTATGTCACAATGATGTGTTTTGCATTTACTGGTATTGTTACATGGCTGCACGAATGGAAACCCAAGTGAATTTAACACGGATGACAGAGATTAAAAAGGCAGAAGGGAATCATAAACATTTTTTTCCTTTCTCTTGTCAAATACCACACTTTCATTGTGACGCAAGGAAGTGATGACAAGCTTGCCAAGCGAAGTCCTTCCTTTCATTGATCTTGTGCACTGATGCTTCACTGATCACATGAATCCTGTGGCTTGTCCCAGCAGTGAATCCCTCCAGTTTGCTGAAGACAAAAGAGAGTGCAGATGCTGGAACCTGGAACAATGTGATCCCAGTAAGGATCTCAAGCTGAAACAATGACTTAAAGTTCCGCCTCTGTGGCTGCTGTTTAATTTGCTGAGTCCTTCCAGCCTCCTTTTTTTGTTTCCACAAGTTTGTCGGCCCCTAGTCTTTGGGCAATATGATTTTGTTTGCAGTTTAGTTTTGAATGGGTGAAAGGTTGCTCAACAAAATTTAAGTGAGACCTGGAGTTAAAATATTCTGGGCATCAATTTTGGAACTTTATAAAGTTTCTTACCAAAAACTCTGCCAAAACACTCAAAATTTACCCAGAATTTAAATCCACACTGTAATAAATCTTGCAGATTCTTATGATTAATAAAGTTTAAAGAATGGCATGAATGTACCAAATGAAATTACAAAACTTGGAGGAGTTTCAGATACACTTGGAATACCTTTAATTATCTTGCTTTAAATTACAGACCAGACAAATAAACATTCTGTTTTAATAACACCTCAAATGGCAAGAAAGAATTGTATTTCCAAAGGAGTGATAAAAGAGTTGGGCACTCTCTGCTTGTCTTTAACACAGGAATCCATATCTAGTTTAGTTCAACTTAAAGAGTTGTCACGGCTAAAAGTAACATAGTGAGGTATGTCTACTTGTGTAGGCTTAGATAATTGGATTTTATTTTTTGTTGGGTGCACTCATCCACCTCCCTGTCCTGAGGGCACTAGTTGACGCTTTTAAGTGCTTATCCTTCATCAGACTCTTAAATGAGTGGCAAAGCAGAGAGTTTCAATATCTTTCTATTCTTCATCTGTCATCTTTGCAGACATAATGACATGTAAATGACATCACTTCTCTTGGATAATTTAGAAATCCTCTAAGATAGGTTTGTACTTTTCAACAGTGAGTTGTTACCCCGAGTAGCAAAATATTTAATAAACATCTTACATTATTTATGATGAACTGAAACTTGTTGTTGATACCAAAACTCTCTGCAATGTTTGTTGAAACTAGCTTACTTTCAGCATGGGCAATCTAAATGACAAATACTTTGAGCATTTTCAAGTTGTATAACGGGACCATTGTTCTGTCAACTGGCTGATTAGTCACATTAGATCTAACTTGAATGGAAATATAATATTATTAAATAGGCATAGTGCTCATATATTTGCCTGATGTTATTTTAAATACATTTTTGCAAATCTAAAGAAGAGTGAGTTGGCAATTAACTATCTTAGGATAAAATTATCTTGTACAATAGTACAGTATGTATGAAAGAAGATATAAAATTCACAAGTACATCATTAAAAGAGCAGCTTATCTGTTTTAAATATTCCAATGTTTTTTCAAAGATCATGGTGAATATGACTTTCTGTGAATAATAACCATTTGTAAAATTACTATACATTGTCTAAGCATATCCTATTAAGGTGAATTATTTATGGAAATAATATTCAAAACAAGTTAATATATTGTAGAGATTAATATGAATTTTAAAATAATTAATTCAATAAATATTATGTTGGTGCATCAAATTTATGCTTGGGAAAAAGATTCACTTTCTGAAAATGTCTAGAAAATCTTCATTTGGAAATAAGTCACTTATAATTGTGATTGTAATAGAATTAGTAGCCAGTTGGCCAGTGACTATTTAATGATAGTGATTTATCAGTCATTAGTTTGGGCAGATCATTAATCATGTTTAAAGAGGAAACCAGCCTAAGCTTATTTAGCAATTGCTGGGCAAGATTTGTAATGTTGGAAACTAAAACCAAATTAAAGGGAGGCAATATATAAAATTCAAGAATAAAGTTATAGAATCCTAATTGTCTTTCATATGTGGTGCAAAATAATAGTGCCAGTGTGTAAATCGTCTCCAGTGACTAAACAGTGAATTTAGCACCATCAGAGATAAATTCCCAAGCAAAATGTTCTTCAGATTTCTTCTCTGTGTTTTCCAGTTGATAATTGTGATTTCTAATAGTTATGATCTGTTATTCTGATTTTTTTTTCAGGAAAATGCCAAATGAGTATAATTTACAAATATTTTCAGCTTTAGTGGACCACGGAATCACCTCCACAATTGTACCGGCACCTGTGGCTCAGCTGGAAGCACTCTTGTTGCTAATTTAGAAATAATCTAGTCAGCACTCCATTACAATGCTGAGTTGGTTCTGCACTTTTCGGGGCTATGAATTTTGGATGAGATGAGAAACTGATGGTTCTCCCAAATGGACATGAAAGATGCCATATTGTCCTTTGCAGAAGAGTGGGGCCTATTATCGTTAGAATCCTGGGCACTATTTATCCCTCTTCAACGTTATTGAATTAACAGGTTTTAGGATTGCTACTACATTGTGGGGGCTTGCTGCATGCTATTTGGGACTGAATATCCTACATGATGTCAGAATCTACAGGAAAGCTGAAAGAAAGATACGGATGCTAAAAGTTTGAAATAAATGCCGAAAACCACCTGTGTAGGGAGAAACAGAGTTAATTTTCAACAGAACCAGGAAATGTTAGAAATGAAACATATTAAGTTGCTGAACATGGGGAGAGCTGGTGGGAACTAAATATGGAGACCAAGAAGGACTAAGTTATGCATAAATTAGTTGGCCAGATAAGAGAGTGTAATGAATGAAAGCTTGTTTATCACGATCAATCTGTCTGGAGGCTTTTTTGAGATGAATGACCATTAAGAAGTGAGAAAAGAAGCAATGCTGGAATTGTAGGACACAAAATATTGTAAATGCTTTAAGTTTTAAATAAACAAGAATACTGTAAAATCCAGGTCACACAGCATCTGCAAAGAGTGAAAACCTTGAGCTAATGAGCTTGATAATACTTCACCTGAAATACTGGAAAAATTGGTTCTTGAAACTGTTGAATTCAGTGTTAAATCTTGAGGGCTATTATGTGATGCTGTTCCTTTAACTTAGAGAGTAAAAAACATACAGAGAGAAACAGACCCTTTTGTCCAGGGGTTCCCAAACATATCAACCCATTTGTCAGCACAAGGTCCATAGTTTACTAAGCCTGGGTGATTTTCAAGTAGTCATCCAGAAATGCTTTTAAAATGTAATAGTTTCTGCCTCCACCACCTCTCAGTCAATGCGTTCCAGATTGAGTCACCCTTTGGTGAAAAAAATTTCTTCCTCAAGTCCCCACTAAACCTCCTCACCGTAACTCTGTGCTTTCTTTTTTAACTATCTACACCTTCATTCCTTTCATAATTTGTATGTCTCTCTCAGATTTTACACCTCCATTCCCACTCCATCTTCTGTGCTGTAAGGAAAACAATCCAGCCGATCCAGTCTTTGATGTTCATCAACCATGTGACTTTGGACAAGACACTACCTGTTTTCTCCCAGTACGTGGATTGCTACACCAGGGGTAGGACTATTGACCTACTGTATGCAAACGTAGAGGAGGCATATAGTGCATCCCCACTGCCTTCATTGGGGAAAGCTGATCACAATCTGGTTTTGTTACAGCCCAGATATAAATCAATTGTGATGAGGCATCCCACTACCACACGCTCTTTTAGGAAGTGGACTCCTGAAGCTGAAGAGGCCCTGAGAGACTGCTTCGGTACTACTAACTGGAATGTACTGCAAGGGGGGCTCTGTGGGGGCGTTGAGGAGGTCACTGAATGCACAACGGACTATATTAACTTTTGTGTGGATGCCGTTGTCCCTGTTAGAACTGTTCGCTGCTATCCCAATAATAAGCCCTGGATCACTAGTCACATCAAAGGCCTCCTAAACCAGAAGAAGAGGGCCTTTAAAGATGGTGATCGGTTGGAGCTTAAAAGAGTTCAGAAGGAACTCAGAGTACAGATAAGGGGGGCAAAGGAGCAGTATAGGAGGAAGCTAGAACAAAAGCTGCAGAAAAAAAGCATGAAGGAGGTGTGGGATGGGATGAAGATCATCACCGGATGTGGTGCAAAGCGGGGGGCGAACATAAGTGGAGATGTGGAGAAAGCGAACCAGCTGAACAACTTCTTCAACAGGTTCGACAGCTCAATCTCATCCTCACCGCAGAAATCCACACCAGGCTTACTTCCCTCACAGGAAAATAGCCACTCACAGGAGACCTTGCCCATGCCCAGGATTACGGCTGCACAGGTGGAAGGTCAACTGAGGAAGATCTGTACCAGCAAGGCGGCTGGACCAGATGGAGTTTCCCCACGATTACTGAGGGCCTGTGCGACTGAGCTGGGAGAACCACTACAGCGCATCTTCAACATGAGCCTGGAGTAGAGAAGAGTACCCAGACAGTGGAAAACATCCTGTATTGTCCCGGTACCGAAGAAACCACAACCAAAGGAGTTGAATGACTTCAGACCTGTTGCCTTGACGTCGCACGTGATGAAGACCATGGAGCGGCTGATAATACAGAATCTGAGGCCACAAACCAGGCACGCCCAGGATCCTCTTCAGTTTGCGTATAAGGAGAAGGTGGGAGTGGAGGATGCTATCATGTATTTGCTGCACAAATCACTCTCTCACCTAGATGGGGCCAGTTGTGCTGTGAGGATTACATTCCTTGACTTCTCTAGTGCCTTTAACACCATCCAGCCCAAGATCTTAAGGCACAAACTAACGGAGATGGGAGTAGACTCTCACATGGTGGATTGGATAGTGGACTACTTGACAGATAGACCTCAGTATGTGCGGTTGGGAGACTGTAGGTCTGACACGGTGGTCAGCAGCACAGGAGCGCCGCAGGGAACCATACTCTGTCCGGTCCTGTTCACCCTGTACACATCAGACTTCCAATATAACTCGGAGTCCTGCCATGTGCAGAAGTTTGCTGATGACACGGCCATAGTGGGGTGTGTCAGGAATGGACAGGAGGAGGAGTATAGGAAACTGACACAGGACTTTGTGATATGGTGCAACTCAAACTACCTGCGTCTCAATATCACCAAGACCAAGGAGATGGTGGTGGACTTTAGGAGATCTAGGCCTCATATGGAGTCAGTGATCATTAATGGAGAATGTGTGGAGCAGGTTAAGACCTACAAGTATCTGGGAGTACAGTTAGACGAGAAGCTAGACTGGACTGCCAACACAGATGCCTTGTGCAGGAAGGCACAGAGTCGACTGTACTTCCTTAGAAGGTTGGCGTCATTCAATGTCTGTAGTGAGATGCTGAAGATGTTCTATAGGTCAGTTGTGGAGAGCGCCCTCTTCTTTGTTGGTGGCCTGTTGGGGAGGAAGCATTAAGAAGAGGGACGCCTCACGTCTTAATAAGCTGGTAAGGAAGGCGGGCTCTGTCGTGGGCAAAGTACTGGAGAGTTTAACATCAGTAGCTGAGCGAAGGGCGCTGAGTAGGCTACGGTCAATTATGGAAAACTGAACATCCTCTACATAGCACCATCCAGAGACAGAGAAGCAGTTTCAGCGACAGGTTACTATCGATGCAATGCTCCTCAGACAGGATGAAGAGGTCAATACTCCCCAATGCCATTAGGCTTTACAATTCAACCGCCAGGACTTAAGAACTTTTTAAAAGCTATTATTAATGCTTTTTGAGATAGTGATTTAGATGCATATCATATTTGTTACTGAGTTAAGTATTGTATGTTATTAGTTTTGCTACAACAAGTGTATGGGACATTGGAAAAAAAGTTGAATTTCCCCATGGGGATGAATAAAGTATCTATCTATCTATCTATCTATCTATCTATCTATCTTCTGTGCTGTAAGGAAAACAATCCAGCCGATCCAGTCTTTGATGTTCAGCTTTGCTGGAACGGTGTAAAAGGCCAAAGATAGTGAGGTCAACATGTGAGTAAGAGGGAGAATTAGAGGAAGGAGTAAATTCAGAGTTGTAAAGCGTTTTGGAATGTCTTTGGAAGAATATAAAAAGTAGTATGAAGTGTAAGTCTTATCATTTTTATTCAATGTGAACAGTTCTCAAAGGATGAAGTATATGTGAAATTACAAAGTATTTATTCATTTATAATTTAGTATAGTTTATATTTAAGCTACAGTGTGTCAGTTCAGGTACCTGTGAGGAGGAATCCACTAATCAAGTCCAATATTGATTTTCATTGGAGACACAAGAGAACGTGCCTAATGCTGGATCCTGGAGCAAAAATGTAAAGCACAGTGGAAATCAGCAGGCCAGGCAGCACTTGTGGGAAGAAAATAAACAGTCAATATTTTAGATCAAGACACTTCTTCTGAACTGAAAGAGAAGAGGAGAGAGAGCCAGTACAAAAGGACATGAGGGGGATGGGTGAGACAGGAACAGCCAGAAGGGTTGATTAGCAGATGGAGTCAGGAGGGGAACAGAGGAGTGGAGGTAGCAACAGAGGTGGGTAGGTGATGAGTGGAGGGAGCAAAGGGCTGCAGATTATGGAATACAATAAGAAAGGAAATTGAAGAAGAATCAAAGAGAATTATGGTGAGAGATGGGAAGGGGGGTGGGGTAAGAGGACCCAGTAGGAGGATTGTCTGGGAGAAGGCAGATCAGGTAGGTGGGGGAGGAGTTGTAAAGAAGGGTGCATGTCATCAGATTTTAGATTACCCAGGGGGAATATGAACTGCTATTCTTCTACTTTGCGTTTGGCCTCACCCTGGCAGTGGAGTAGGCTAAGGACTGCCAGATTGGTGTGGGAATGGGAAGCTGAATTAAAATGGCTTGCAACCAGGGACTCCAGGTGGCTATTGAGGATGGAGAGCAGTTGCTCGATCTCTGCCTTGTCTCACCAAAGTAGAGGAGACCATATCGAGGACATTGAATGCAGTAGAGCAGATTGGAGGAGCTGCATGTGAATCTCTGCCTTGTCTAAAGGGGCTGTTTAGGTCCCTGGATGGTGGTGTGGAATGAGGTGTAGGAACAAGTGTTACATCTCCTGAGGTTGCAGAAGAAAGTGCTGGGTGGGGGTGGGGGGGGGGAGGACAAAGGATAAGTGAAACAGGGAGTAAAGGAAAAGCAAGAAGCAGAAAGCAAGCAGGTGAGAAGGGGAGGATGTGACTGGTGGTGGGCTCATGTTGTAGCTGGTCGAAATGTTGAACAATGATCTGCTGAATGCATAGGCTGGTAGGGCAAAAGGTGAGGACCAAGGGAACTCTATTCAGGTTCTGTCCAGGGAGGGGCGGGGTGAGAGCGGAAGTTCAGGAAATGGAGATGTCTCCTGCCTCCAGCATCATCAGCCACAATGGGGGGAGCCAAGTTTCCTGAAAAAGCCTTCAAATCCAGATGTCCTGCTCTGGAAGGCTTCATCTTGAGAATGGATGTGATAAAGAAGGGAGAGTGAGAGAAAGGGATGGTGTCCAACGATCAGAGTGGGAGGAGGTATAGTCTAGATACCTGCGGGAGTCAGTGAGCTTGTATTAAATATCAGTAGATAGTTTGTCTTCTAAGATGGAGACAGAGAAATTTTTTAAAATGGGAGAGAGAGAGATGATGGAAATAGTCTGAGTAAATTTAAGGGTAGGGTGAAAATTAGTATTGAAGTTGATGAGATTGATAAATTGCACATAGGTGCAGAAGACATACAGTCACATTTAGCAGATAAAGAGTTAGGAGTGATGCTAAAATAGGTTTGGAAAAAAGACTGCTCCACTTCTCAACATGTTGATTTTCATTAGTTGTCAATCAAATTATTATTTTATTGGTGAGAATAATGGAGTGTTTCCACGCTAACAAATAACACAATTGTTCTTAGATTAAGTTTTTTCACATGGATTATTATGTAACAGAATCCTGGTTCGGTGTGTTGTTTTCACTGAACTATAAAAACTATGTTTATTGAGTGATGAAGACTTTAGGCACATTAAGATACATTGAAGAAAAATATATAAAAACACAAAATGCTGGCAGAACTCAGCAGGCCAGACAGCATCTATGGGAGGAGGTAACGACAATGTTTCAGGCCAAAACCCTTCATCAGGAGTGAAGTAACATGGGATGGTCGAGGGGGGATAAGAAGTGGGGGGAAGGATGAAGAAGAGAGCTAGGAAGTGATAGGCTGAAGGGAAATGGGCTAGGGGAAGGTGGAGAATTATGGGAAATAAAAGAGAAAGAAAGGTAGGGCTGGGGGGAGATTATGGTGAGGGGGAAAAAAAGAGAGAGAAAGAGAACCAGACTAAAATTATAGATAGGGATGGGGTAAGGGGGGGGGGCAGGGGTATCAATGGAGGTCTGTGAGTTGAATGTTCATGCCGGCAGGTAGGAGGCTACCTAGGCGGGAGACAAGGTATTGCTCCATCGACCTGTGTGTGGCCTCATCTTGACAGTAGAGGAGGCCATGGACAGACATATCGGAGTGGGAGTAGTCTGTGGAATTGAAGCCCACTCTCGGCTTTCTGCAGGGATCGCTCCCTACGCGACTCCCTTGTCCATTCATCCCCCACATCCCTCCCCACCGACCTCCCTCCAGACACTTATCCCTGCAAACGGAAGAAGTGCTACACCTGCCCCCACACTTCTTCCCTCACCACCATCCTAGGCCCCAGACAGTCCTTTCAGGTGAGGCATCACTTCACCTGCGAGTCAACTGGGGTGATATACTGTATCCAGTGCTCCCGATGTGGCCATTTATACACTGGGGAGACCCGCCGCAGACTGGGAGACTGTTTCGCCGAACACCGGTGCTCGGTCCTCCAGCAGTGGCCGGATCTCCCTGTGGCCACACACTTCAATTCCACAGACCGCTCCCACTCCGATATGTCTGTCAATGGCCTCCTCTACCATCAAGACGAGGCCACACGCAGGTCGATGGAGCAATACCTTATCTCCCGCCGAGGTAGCCTCCTACCTGCCGGCATGAACATCCAACTCACAGACCTCCATTGATACCCCCGCCCCCCCCCCCTTACCCCATCCCTATCTATAATTTTAGTCTGGTTCTCTTTCTCTCTCTTTTTCCCCCCTCACTATAATCTCCCCCCAGCCCTACCTTTCTTTCTCTTTTATTTCCCATAGTTCTCCATCTTCCCCCTAGCCCATTTCCCTTCAACCTATCACTTCCCAGCTCTCTACTTCATCCCTCCCCCCACTTCTTATCCCCCCTCGACCATCCCATGTTACTTCACTCCTGATGAAGGGTTTCGGCCCGAAATGCCGTCATTACCTCCTCCCATAGATGCTGTCTGGCCTGCTGAGTTCTGCCAGCATTTTGTGTTTTTATTTATTTCCAGCATCTGCAGATACACTTGTGTTGCCTTAAGAAACATTGAAGGTTTAGTTGACTCTGACTGTTAGTCAAAGGTTAACTGGGACTTCAAAGAAGTTGTATTTTAGCTTATGATCAGTGAGATTAAATTTTAAAAATAAAGAAACAATAAAGCAAGGGGAGGGAAAGACTGTTGTGGACCTCATCTTAACTTAATCACTGATTGTGTGGTTGATATCTGTTAGCTCATACAAGATTCTAGCCATTTACGTAAGCTAAAAGTAAGCTTCCAAAACAATAATGCAATTTAAATTATGATTGTTATAGAAATACATTGGTCCAAGAGTGAAGCATATGTTTGGTTTTAGGACAATCAAAGCTTTCTGGTCTTGGAATGTTTTCTCTTACATTCAGTTCTGGATTCCTTACAGGAATTCCCTGACAAGTAATAATTACAATGTCAAAAGGCAAGGATGAATTTCCACTCTTTAATTATCACCTAACCTAACCACTGATTTTAATTTAAAATGTTCGACTAGTAGAACTGACAACAGAACAGGAGGATATAATGTAGCACATAATGCATTGTGGGCAGTTGGATTTCTGCAAGGAGTGTATTTCTTTAAACAAGATGCAAAGGTGTTTAATATATTGTATCTGATTCAGTAGTGCTGAACAAACAGGCTGCTTTGAACAAGGCTTCAGAATGTTGATAACAATTGGCTCATACTTGATTCTAGTGATGAAAGTAAGCTAAAAAGCCAAAACAATAAAGCAATTAAAATTATGATTGTTGGAACCACACTGGTTCATGAGTGAAGCACGTGTTTGGGTTTAGAATGTTAGTTTATTTGTTCACTAATTAAAACATATTTAACTGCAACATTCCAGAGAAGATTGATTGGAATCTAGTTTTCTAATCAACTGGGAGCCATTGCAGACTGTTTAAATGAATTCTCCTACACAGGTGTGAAATTGTTTTCTTACTATAACTGACCTTTCTTTTATTTTTCTAGTGAAATGTTAGAAAGTGAAATGTACTGTTCCTGAGAGAATAAATAGTTTTCATGCAGTGCGACTCTATTACTTTATGATCTAAGGCTGAAAATACATAACCGGTCAGGCAGCATCTTTGGAATAGCAACAGTTTGGTAAAGTTAAGAAAGGGATATTAATCACCATAGTGATTATAATGATTGTGAGCTTCAGTTGCAGTGTTGTTGGGTTTTGGGTTTTCCATGCAATGCCACCTACATCCATTTCAGTGATTACTATGCACTGTTGCTGGCAATAGTCAGCATTGTAGTTATGTTCATTGCAGCCCATCCTTAAAAAGAACATTTCACAATATAAGCAACACTGTCCAGCTATTGGTGAGTTTTAATGCTTAAAAAATGGAAGTTTAGGAGATTGATTAGGTATGATGGGATTTGGTATATCATCAAAGACACTCACAAGTTTTTACAGGTGCACGATGGAGAGCTTTCCAACTGGTTGCATCACTGTCTGGTATGGGGGGAGGGGCTACTGCACAGGATCGAAATATGCTGCGGAGAGTTGTCAACTTAGTCATTTCCATCATGAGCACTAGCCTCCGTAGTATTCAGGAAATCTTCACGGAGCATTGCCAAATAAAGGCAGCATCCATCACTAAGGACCCTCATCACCCAGGACATGCCCTCTTCTTTTTGCTGCCATCAGGGAGGAGGTACAGAAACCTGAAGGCACACACTCAATGACTCAGGAGCAGCTTCTTCCCCTTGGCCATCTGATTCCTAAATGGACATTGAGCCTCACTACATTTTTGCATTTCTTATTTAATTTTATCTATTTAATATATTTATCGAAACATTGAAGTCTACGGCATGTTACAGGCCCTTTGTCCCACAATGTTGTTCCGACCATGTAACCTACTCTAGAAACTGCCTGGAATGTCCCTACTGCATAGCCCTCTATTTTTCTAAGAGTCTCTTTAAAGACCCTATTGTATCTGCCTCTACCACCTTCGCTGGCAATGCATACCACACACCCACTGATTGGTAGTTAACTGAGCAACGTTTGAAAAAATTGTATCTGTTCTGTCATTAGAAACTTTCATAATGAAACTACTTTTGATAGTTTTATCCCAAACTCGTCTCATGTCGATTTTTCCTCTTTTCATCTGTTCTTGTGATGTTGTCTTCTTGTTGCTTTTAGTTTGATTGACACATTTCATTCCTTCATCACATTCGATTCAATTTGACGTCAACAACAATGTAAAATAGAAATCTGTCTGCAGTGAAATCTTCAGCTTGTCTGGGCTGAAATATAATTTATTTGACAATCAGCTTTTATCATCTCCATGTGAAAAACTTACCTCTGATATCCCCTCTATACCTACTTCCAAGCACCTTAAAACTGTGCCCTCTCGTGCTAGCCACTTCAGCCCTGGGAAAAAGCCTCTGACTATCCACACGATCAATGTCTCTCATCATTTCATATTTCTCTATCAGGTCTCCTCTCATTCTCCATCACTCCAAGGAGAAAATGCAAAATTCACTCAACTCTCTCTCTATATATAAACTGTTATTCACTGTTTCTATTGTCAAGTATTGCAATGTACTGCTGCTGCAATAATAACAAATTTCATGGCATATGCTGATGATATCAAATCTGATTCTGATCCTGAAGCTCCATAGAAGAGTGAGTGCTCTCCGAGGGATCTGGGCATGCTAGTGAAGAACACTATCTGCAAAGACGTGTTCTTTTTGCAAGGGGACTATGGAGACCCTCCAACATACCTCCTGGCAAAAGATTGCCTAGGTGGTCTCTGTAAAAAATTAATCTACTTGAGAGCAGTCTCTAAAAAGCTGAAAACTTGGGTAGACTACAATGCCAACAAATATCTGCAATCAGTTTATTTGCTTCCGTGTGTGGAAGGAAAAATAGACAACGTCCCTGCATATGTAGGGACTGTGAGCAGTGAAGAACTTAAGAACTTAAAGAACTATGAGCAGTATCCTGAGTTGTGGCAAACATGAGCAGCAATATCCTGGAATAATCTTGAGACCAGGGAGATACGAGTGACAGTGACTTTAACCCGGGAGACCAGAACAGTCTAGTTCTACATGTGAACTTACATTTGAGATTGACAGTGCCACAGGTCTCAGTGAGGACAGATAATACATTTCGAGTGTTGGCTCTTTCTACAGCATGATTCAAGGAGAGATTAAATGATAAATACCAATTGTCAAATAAATTATATTTCAGCCCAGACAGGCTAAAAATTTCAGTGTAGACAAATTCCTATTTTACATTGTTGACTTCATAAAGGGAGATTGTTACTAGAAAGCTGATGCTTGGGCAAGCAAAAACTCACATGAAAAGGGTAAGGTGTTGAATTTCATTGTTAAACTTGAATAGTGTTGTAACACTTGTTTCTTCAGTGCTTTTTTGACAAGTCCACATGATCTCTCAGCTGCAGCATTTGACACATGATCTAGTGAACTAAGTGTGGAATTAACACATTTATTTTATAAATAATAACTACTTATGTTTCATTAACTACTCAAAAGAAAATGAATATAACTAAGGATCATGATCTAAGATGAGTTCTTTTGGTAATCTGTGATATGATAAAATGGAACACGATTCTTTGATTGTACACCTCTGTTGCTGTGCAGAACCCATTAGATTTTCCCTCCAGTTTGTGTGATGGGTGCCAAAAACAAATCATCTCCTTTTTTGAAAATGATTAATGTATTCCTTTGGGAAAGGTGTCATTGACTCTCCCATCCAGTTTTCCCCTCGTTCATACAGAGCCACTGAGGCAATTGGTAACTGAAATCAGCAATGTCGTTAGACTTCTTTGGCCAAGTGGTTTGGTGCTGTACTAGGAAGTACCTAATAGCAGAAGCTTTGCTCAGTATGTTGCCTATCTTGGGTGAGAATCTTTGATCTCTAGTATCTTCTTACAATATGTGCCAAACTAATTAAATACAGCTGTACAAATGGGTATGCTTGGGCTATAACCTGCTAGTTGTTTATACACAGTTGTGTGCATGAACAATGGAACAGAAGCAGCCCAGGGTTAGCAACCTGTTTTAGGAAAACATTCACAGAATCTACATTAATTCGTTGCATCTGTTCAGACAACTGTTCCACCTGGAGTAGCCTGCATTAGTGAATTAACTGTAAACAGTCATTGTGCTACTTGTAAATTTAGCTGGGGATGATGTACAAATTATCTTCACAATTGTAGTTCAACTTCATGTTCTGCTACTAAAGTTTTAATTGTTAAATATCTGTTAAAATAATCTGTTTTGTCATTACTCATGTAAGTACTCTTTCCTTAGAGTATGGAAAATATGCATTTCTTAATGAAAAGAGCATTCCCTTAAAAAAACAGCAGCAGAGCAAGATATACGTATATTGCTCAATAAATACATGATTAATTTGTGAGTTTATTAATTAATTACACTTAAACTGCACATTGCACCAGGAGAGTCCCCAGGGCTTGAAAAGTGAAACATTCACTCTCCAGCCCTTCTTTCTTTCTGAGTTTCAAATCTGAATTTTTTTCTAGTATTCATTCTGTATCTCCAATTTCTATGTTTTTATACAAAAAAAACTGTTTTGCTGCCAGCAAGGGATTTAAACTTCAAAGAATTTGGACTTCATATTAAGGAACATTATCATAACCAGAATACTACTATGTGCATACACTCTGTGTGAGAATAGTTTAATGAAGTATTGTATTGAGAAATAAGTAGTTCTGTGGGAGAAATAGTTTCAGCCTCTTCCTAATTTATATCAACGTACTAACTGACCCAATTATATCATTAGAGTATTTGTTTAAACAAGCAAGAAATGATATTGTTTGAACGTGACTCACACCTTCAGCCAGATTTGCAAGTGCGGTATCAACTATGCCAGAAATATGTTGAGTGGGCAATTGGTTATGTTAATCCTGGTGGAGTGCTGATTTGATGCCAGTAATGTTGAATTGGACCTCAGTGTAGCAGTTAACATTGTGTGTCAACTCACATGAAGAAACGGCCAACCTGCACCAGTTAAAGGGACCATTATATATTGCAGACTGTAGGAATGTTGGCTTTAGTGCAGTTGGTTGAAGTTCAATCGTCACTAATTTGATGCAAAACAAAACATTTCACTGTATGTTTCAATGTACATGCTACAAATAAAGTTAATCCTTAAAGTACTGATTCCAGTTTGGAGACCTTGTTACAATTTCAGAATTCCATAGGAAACATGGTATTAATAAGAACGGAGTTCTGTCTTCTGGACTTCACTTGAAACCCTGTCGCTTCTTCCTTTTAGGCAGGTTTGAGGATGACCAAAAAAGCCAATGTTGTACCTGGAGACAGTGCCAAGATGGGGCAGAAGATGTGTGGTGGAATGGGTCAGTTGACAATCTGTGAGGTAGTGCCCCCCGCTCCATTTGCCGATTTTGCTGGGCTTCTGCATAAACTCAGTGGATGGTCTTGAGGCTCTCAATGCCATTCAGATTGCACCCTTGGAGAGGGAAATATATTAGAGACATTTGACAGATTCTTAGATAGACACATGGATAAAGCAAAAAGGAGAATTATGTAGGAGGAAAGCATTAGATTGATCTTGGAATGATTAAAAGTTTGATACAATATTGTGGGCCAAGGGCCTGTACTGTGCTAGACTGTTCAATATTCTAAACTCTTTCCATTTGAGAAGTCATGGGTCAGAAATTCTGAGGAGTTAATGGGTTTGCTGTATTTTTTCAGGAAGACTCTGAAAATATTGTTAAATCTTATCTTCTTCCCCCTCTTCCTGCAATAGATCTTAGAATAGAGAGTCTTTTTGGGAAGAGTCATTCTGAGGCCAGGAATGTGTGAGATATGTCCTGACCAACTGAGCCAACTAAGAGTGATTAGGGTGCTAGGGATGTTGGTCTTATCCTGTTCAGTAGATTCAGAGGACTTTGTGAAGATATCTTTGCTGGTTCAACTCCTGTGCCTTGAGGTGCCTGCAGTAGATGATCCTCAGAAGCATATAGGCATGGGAAATGTAGCTGTCTCTGCCATAATTACCTGCTTCTGTCTTAACCATCCATTCACAGAAAAAAAGCTGGGCAAAGCGTCCCTAAAATTTCAGCAAGGGGAGATGATTGGCTGAAAGTAGGGCCTGGTGTGTGAGAGTGGAATGTGGTCGAGAGTGTGGACAGAAGTATGGCCAGAGGCTGGGACAGGTGTGACAGGTGCCCTACCATCCATCTACACTAGGAGGAAGTTTACAATTAACCTACCAATCTGCACTTAGAGATGTGGGAAGAAATTGGAGCACACACATTGTCATCTAGAGTAGTGCAAGCTCCACATAGACAGCTCTGGAAGGCAGCGTCAAACCAGGGTCAGTGGAGTTTTGATTCCATCCCATGGCAACTGTTTCAACTGGACTTGCCTCATTTCCTGATCAATAAGAACTCAGAAGGTTTATATATCAACTAAAATACTGTAAGGATTAAAGAGCCAATGTTATGTCTGGAGAGATTCTAAAACTTGGCAGTGAGGAACTTCAGTCAAAAATCCACATCCCAATTGTCTGTGTACTAGAAGATGTTCGGGTTTCTCAAGAACGGAGACAACCCTAACTGTAGCTACTGAGGGTCCCCAGAATCTTCCTCGGGTGTCTCTCTCTCTCTCTCACGGCCAAACAGCTGCTTCCTGAAACACCGGGTGGATTCTGTTCATTTGAGACACAGTGAACATGAACTTCACAGCAACAAGCACCAAGAGCAGTGCAGGAGATAGCACCTCTTTAAAACCTCAACCTCCTTTAAAGCTTTGTCACTGTCAGTCTGGAAGGACTGTGGAGTGTCTTTCTCACATTCTGTTTCACACAGAAATTCATCTCCATTTCATATTTTCATGATAGAATACAAGTAGAAGAGAGCTTCTGTTTACTCCTTCCTCTTCCCCGTCTTCATATTCTGCCTTCTGCTCCATTTCTTTCCAGTCGCAGCCCAAAACTTCCACAGTTCATTACCCTCCATAGATGCTGCCTGACTTGCAGAGTTCCTACAGCATTTTGCATGTTCTTCAAGATTTCCCGCATCACAACATTTTCTTCTATCTTTCTCACTTTCAGTGAGTTTCCCGCTGGGGCAGAACTGATCCAGGTTACCCTAGCTTTGAAAATCAAGCCACAGTGTGTGGGGGGGGTATTGATAAGTTTGTGGCCTAAGGTAGAAGGAATCAATTTTAGAAAACCTAGTACATTTATTTTTCAACCTAGTCTCCTCCTACATTTACGCACTTAGTTCAGCGGTTGTGGAGCATACGGATCTTGGACCTCCAGAAAGTGTCCACAGCATGGGTGATTGATAAGTTTGTGGCCTAAAGTAGAAGGAGATGAGTTATACAGCTCTCATTACATGCACATGCACATGCAGGTCAACTCTTTGAGTGATTATGCAGAAAGTTTGAAGTTAATAACTCATCTACTTCTACCTTAAGCCACAAACTTATCAATCACCCCTCATATGACTTGTGCTGTCATGTGTTCGGAGGCAAACTCTAAGTCGTTGCTGATTTGTCTACTGAAGCAAATGAGAGGGGAGATCATATACTAAACTTATGTATGATGAAATTCCTCTACCAGTCTTCCCCCTTTATTGTACCATTCCCCCTCACAATGCACCCCTTCTGATTTAGTCTCATAGAGTAATGCAGCATAGTCAACTAGAATCCCGGAAAGTTGAGGCTCGATGGCCAAAGCACTGTGTCTATGTGTCTGAAGTCCACCAGGAAAGTCAGAGGCCCATTTCCCGCAGGTGCATTGGAGGCCTTGAGACCTGTCCTGGGATTAGAGGACTGTTTGTGTGGGTGTTTGGGTGGGTGGGGAGGAAAGGGGTCTGATTTGCTATTGAGGTTTCATTGCTTGTTGGATTGTTTTGTTGTTCTGACAATTATTGTGGACTTGCTATGTTGGCACCAGAATATGTGACACTTGCAGGGAGCTCCCAGCTCATCCTTCGGTGGTGTGGTTGTTAATGCAAACAATGCAGTTCAGAATCAGAATCAGAATTACTTTATTGCCAGTATATGAAACATATCAGGACTGATTGTGCTTCAGTGCCAAGCATAAAACACAGAACAATACTATAACAGACAACTCAATAGCAACCAACAATATACAAGACAACAATGCAAATAGCCACAAACAGTACAACTGGCAATTAGCAGAACGGTCACATGTCAGTAATCAAACTTAAATAAATGTGAACATACGAATGGATTCAATAATTATCACCAGAATAAGGAGAGCAGGAAAGACCATTTTACAGATACTGTGCAGGGCCAGCTAGAGTATTACACCTGAGTGAGTTTAGTTGGGAAGCTGGATAGCTACAGGAAAGAAGCTTTGGAGATGACGTATAGTCCTGGTGGTAATAGACTTGTAGCGTCTCCCTGATGGTAATTTGGTGAATAGGGTGGGTGGAGTGAGCAGTAATTTTTCCAGCCCTTCGGTTCACTCTGGCAATAAGCAGGTCTTTTAATGTCGGTAGCTGACAGGCAATGATCTTCCCCGCTGAGTGGACTAATCGGTGGAACCTGGACTTGGAGAGGGTGGAGGCAGTGGGAAACTAAATGGTGATCGTAGCTGTCAATGATGGCTGAGTAAAAATCCCTCAGGGTATGCCCTGAGATGTTTTGATGTACATTTGATAAATAAATGGAACCGAATCTGAAAGAGATCTTTTAGCTGAACTTGTTCATATGGACCAAAAAGCTAAGCTAGTCACAGACACAAGAGATTCTCAGATGCTGGAAGTCCAGAGCAACACACACAAGATGCTGGAGGAACTCAGCAGGTCAGGCAGCAGCTATGGAGAGGAATAAAGAGTTGACGTTTTGGGCAGAGTCTGTTTATCAGGACCCTTTTGTTCATGTTTGGCCCATATCCCTCTCAACCTTTCCTATCCTTAAAAATTCCGAAAGTTATCCGAAATAGAGTTAGCATCATTAGCAAAAAGTCAATAGATTATGCAAATTTAATAATTTAATGCAAAATTAAACTGAAGAATGTTGGTTTTGGGAGTAGAAGGCTTGATGTAATCTGGAGGAGGAAAGCGATGTGATAGGGCAACAGCACAGGCTCAGAGTAGTAAATGGAATCTGAATGCTCGGTGCTTAAGGGGATAATGGAGGTACGTGGAGATGAAATGAGAGAGCAGTACTCATCGGCTGCAATAGGTAGACACCCTTCTCTTAGAACCTAGTAATGTAGAATCAAAGCACTCATACACAATCTAATTCTGCAAAGCTAAAATGATCCCAAACTTCAGTGACAGAGAACTGAAACAAATGTTTTTACAGGTGTTTGAACTGTTAATAGGCATCACTAAACAGGATATGGGATCAGAAAGAACTGCCCATCAATTCAGTCATTTTTAACTGGATTTAAATTTCCAAAATGGTAACCCGATTTGGTATTGTCTAATTACTTATGTTTTGGGATTTTAAATGAGGTGCACATTTCCATAGGATCCAGGACATCTTCAAAGAGCGATGCTTCAAAAGGTGGCATCCATCATTAAGGACCCCCATCTTCCAGGTCATGCCTTGTGCTCATTGCTATCATCAGGTAGGAGTTACAGAAGCCTGAAGGCACATACTGAATGATTCAAGAACAGCTTCTTGCCCTCTGCCGTCCGATTTCTGAATGGGCATTGAACCCATGAACACTACCTCACTACATTTTTATTTCTATTTTTGCACAACTTATTTAATTTAACTATTATATATAAAATATGTAAAATTATATATATATAATTTATATTTTATAAATATATTATATATATATATACACTAATTGTAATTCATATTTTTTCTCCCTTATTATGTATTTCATTGTACTGCTGCCACAAAGACAACAAATTTCACGACATATGCCGGTGATATTAACCTGATTCTGATTCTGATTTATAAGTATAACAAAGCAAGAATAAGTCTTACTCCATATAGTAATAGCTGTGGAAGCACACGACAGAGGTATATTCAATTAGTTACATAATATAAAGCAAAAAAAATCTTGAAACCTTTTATACCTAGACTATTTTAGCCTTAAGTCCAATCTATGCAATTGCGTTGGATTAGTAATTGAGCACATAGGATCCAATGCCATCATAGGTTGTTATAGAAATTGTACAATATGGTAAGGTTAAGCAATGCCTGTCCAATGTTTGATCCATTTGCCTTTTCCATAAACTCCAGCCACTGCACAAACTCTTGTTGCAGGATTGGGCTAGTCTCCTACATGGCCTTAGAAATTTCAGGCATGTCTTACAAAGCAGCAACCATTTTACTGTATATGCTCTTTTAGAATCATATTGGCTTTCTCTGTTAGGCTCAATTAACTATGGACATGTATCTAAATTACCAGCTGAGTTAGAATAGGCTGCAGGTTTTTCTTTCAATTAAGTATGGTTCAAATTTGAAATTTTTACAGATCAATGTACTTACGTTGATGTAACACAAATCAGTCTAATTTTGCCAACATAAATGGTTTGCTAGGGGTGGCACAGCAGCATAGTAGTTACAATACCAGTGATCAGAGTTCAATTCCCGCTGCTACCTGTAAAGAGTTTGTATATTCTCTCCGTGACTGCATGGTTTTCCTCCAGGTCGTCCGGTTTCCTCCCACGGTCCAAAGATATACCGGTTGGTAGATTAATTGGTCATTGTAAATTGTCCCGTGATTAGGCTCAGATTAAACTGGGGGATTGGCTCGAAGGGCCAGAAGAGCCTATTCTGTGCTGTATCTCAATAAAAATAAACAAATAATTAAATAATCTTACTGGATTGTAAAACTGCATAGTTTCTCTGTAGTTAAATGCAGCATCTATGAACTGAACTCTTGGCAATAGGCAGGGTTCTGTTTTAAACACCAAAGCAGTGGCTTTGCCTCAGATCATAAATTGCAGAAGCTGGAAATCCAGAGCAATAATCTGGGGACTAATTGGTTTAATTTCTGCCCCATTCCCATTCTCACATGTCGGTCCACAGCCTCCTCTTTTGCCACGATGAGACCACTCTTAGCATGGAAGGGCAACACCTCACTTTCCATCTGGGTCGCTTTCAGCCAAACTGAAAGCATGAAGATCGAATCCTCCTTGCGGCAAAAATTTCTCGCCCCCTCCCCGTTCCCCATCCCCCTTCCCATCCCCCTTCCCCTCCTCCTTCCCCTCCCCTTCCCCTCCCCCTTCCCCCTCCCCCTTCCCCCCTCTCTAACTTCTTCTCCTCCCCTGGGTGCCCGTCCTTCTTCCCTTTCTCTCATGGTTTGTTCTCTTTTCCTCTCAGATTGCTTCTTCTAGAGCACTTCACCTTTCCCACCCACCTGGATTCACCTATCATCTTCTAGCTAGTCCGTTCTCTCCTCCACCCACCTTTTTATTCTGGTATCTTCCCCTTTCCTTTCCAGTCCTGAAGAAGGGTCTGGGACTGAAACATCAACGGTTTATTAACTTCCACATATGCTGCCTGACCTGCTGAGTTCCTGCAGCATTTTGTGTGTGTGGATTTACTGCAGCTTTACTATTGCAGATTCAGAGAAAAGTGTTTATTAGCTATAATTTCTATATTCCCTCCCCTTCATTCTCAATTAACCACATATTCCACCCCCCAACTATCTACCAACAGATACAATATCAAAGGTTTCTGCCCTCGGGGAAGAGATAGAAGGTTTAAAATGTTGTTTCATTATATTTGTACAAAGGGTGGCAGAACCAAACAGAAACTTCCAGGTTGGACATTAAAGAATTGGCCCTCATCTCCATGGGACAATTTTGACAGCTGTTAGAATCCTTGAGAAGTAGAGCTGTCTGTTGGTTGTTCCGTGCAATCTTTCAGCAGCAATTCAGTTGACAGAAACTCATGGATTTATTTCAAACTAACTTTGGATAGAAATCCCACAGGAGTAGGTGGAGGCCGACCCAGTGTTAACTCTGTTGACTTCACCAGGCTGGGTATAAAAGTAGCATCATATTCAATCCCATCAGATTCCCAATCGGAGGATTAGACTGAAATTGCCCCTTCCTTCTCACAGACTCAAGGCAGCTGCTCGCAGAGAGGAAGTGAAAGTCTCGGTTAGAAATTATCTATAATTTGTACAGCTATCAGCCAAAAGGCTGATTGTGCTTTAATGCCTGAGCCAGCTCAGCCTCAAAGGAGCAGGCTGGAGTAATTGGCCTTCTGTCTTTGCACCCTGGCCATGATCCTGTCAATCCCCTGAGCTAAAGAGCTGATCCACAAACATTGCAAAACACTGCTGGTTATCAATAATCCAAGCTACTTATCTGACCTGGCTCATAACAGTGAAACCAAAAAAATATATACCTTTGAAGTATTGGGCATACTGTCCACTTAATTAGTAAAAACATGGTCTACTGGTGTTGGGGATCCTTGGGCCTCAGATCAATCCCTTTCTGGTCCTTGCCCTTTAAGGGATAAATGGATGTTTTGCCTATTATTAGAAAATGCTCAGAGGTAGAGGAGATCTGGAGCAAAATAATTTCCGTCATTTCTTTAGGAACTTCATTAGTGTCTTACCAGTGTCGGACCAGAGGTTTTAATTGGGGAGAAAGTTTACTATAATTGATCTTTCTGAATCTGGATAGGTCAGTGGGGATTTTCAGCTATGACTCTTGGATGGTGCATCACTAAGTGTCCGAAATAATGTCGTCATATGTCAAGGAGACAGTTTAAGAATGGGGATAAGTTTAATAGACCTGGTGAAGACTTTCAAGAAAGAAGGGAAGTTTCAAGAAATAACAAAAATAATTTTTAAGGGATTACAACAGGAAATTTCAAATCATGTGAGAACCTCAGGAAAATGAGCCAGAGGATATCAGATGGTATCTTATTTTGGTATCTTATTATCGGTCAGCTGGAATTCTATACAGTTTTCATAAAGCCAATTATAACCTACAATTAAATCAGGCATAATCGATTGTCAGAACTGACTCGATGGGCTGAATAGCCTAATGCTGTTCCTATGTCTTATGGCCTAAACAGTCAAATTATAGATTTGTTTGAAAAAACTATTTGAAAGTGTATCATTGCTTTCAGATCAAGTCTTAAGACCTTGGTTAAAAATCTCTGAAGATGTATCCTGGGCCCAACATATTGATGCAATTACAAAGAAGACACGGCAGTAGCTATATTTCATTAGGAATTTGAAAAGACTTGGTGTGTCACCAAAGACTTGCAAATTTCTACAGATGTACCGTGGAGAGCATTCTAATTGGTTACATCACCGTCTGGCACAGAGGGCCACAGCATGGCATCGGAAAAAGCTGCAAAATGTTGCAACCTCAGCAGCTCCAACATGGGCACCAGCCTCCCCAGCATCAAGGGCACCTTCAAAAGGCAATACCTCAAAAAGGTGGCATCTGTCATTAAGGACCCTCATCACCCAGGACATGCCCTCTTATCATTGCTACCTTCAAGAGGGAGGTACAGAAGCCTGAAGATATACTCTTCAGTATTTTAGGAACAGCTGCTTCTCCTCCGCCATCAGATTTCTGAATGGACAATGAACCTATGAACACTACCTCACTATTTTTTTCTTTTTTTTTGCTCTCTTTTTGAACTACTTATTCAATTTATAGCAACACACACAAAATGCTGGAGCAACTCTGCAGGGCCAGATAGCATCTATGGAAAAAAGTACAGTCGACTTTTCCAGCCGAAACCCTTTGGCAGGGTCCTGCTAAGGGTCGGCCCAAAACGTTGTCTATACTTTTTTCTATAGATGCTGCCTGGCCTGCTGAGTTCCTCCAGCATTTTGTATGTGTTGTCAGCATCTGTAGATTTTCTCTTGTTTTTGGTATTTAATTGATATATATTTTATTGTAATTTATATATTTTCATTATTATGTATTGCATTGTACTACTGCCACAAAACAACAAATTTTATGACATATGCCAGTGATATTGATTCTGATTCTGAATGAGACACTTCAAGGTTTTTCCAGAGTGAAGTAGAATTTGTTATGTCAGTATCTATCTGACTTAATGATGACATCATCAAAGCGCATCTTGTTAAGGAGTAAAATTAATTGATATTTGTGTTAATTGAGCAAAGCTCTTTGGACAACAGAAGAGAGTAAAAGGAATAACTAAAGTAACATAATTTCGAAGGTGTTGGTCAGAGCAAAGAAGTAAATGGTCTTTATTGTGGATAAATGGGGCTTATTATCCACTGCAATTTGGGCTGCTTTACACATCGACTTCCTCTGTATTAGACTCAGGAACTCATCTTTTTATCTTGCACAGTTTCCATTTGAAAATTGAGGGCAGCCTCTGACTGGCCTCTAATTTCAAGCCTTAGTCCTTTCCTTTGATTTAGCTTCTGTAACAGTGCGACCCTTAAGAGGCAAGGTCCGTTGGTAGCGTGACCAGCACTGGCTTACAGACACACTCCCACTCAAAGCTGCACTTGTTCCAAGATGAGATGGACAAGTTCAGACTCTCATTCTTTTTTTTTTGTTTATACAAATAGCAGCTTTTATGTGTCCAGGCTTAGCTCAGAAGGCCAGCTGGAATGTGCAGCTGTTGACAGGGTAGCAGTACATGTGTAGAAGAGAGGTTAATTGCTGTAGATCATTACATCACCAAAAAAAACTTGTACCTTTTATTATTCCAAACAAGACTGAGCATTTTTATTCATCAGTTGGACATACAAATTTTATTTCTTAAAATAATAAAAAGTCATTTCATCTGCCATTTTTAAGATGATTTTTAAGTATGTGGCCTAGAGGCATTTGGTGAAAAGTTCTTGTCACATAAACCTGTTATGGAGTACTACTTTGCAAAGTTTGCTTGTGAAATGGGGAAGCAGAGAATATGCATTAATAGACACTCTGATAAAACAACTGAGGAATGATTTAAGAAGCTGTAAAATGTGAAAATCTGTATTAATTTGTTTATCACAGACGCAGGCTCGTAAGAATAACTGATTTGAAGTTTAATGCTGTATTTTATTGTTAACATGAATTTGGGAACAATTTTTCAAAGTTAGTTGAATTATTTTCATGAAGGCCATGTTCACTTAAAGTGAGATGGATTGACTATTTTTATAATTCCATGGATAATAAAACCAATATTTTCAGTTCTGTTTCATAAGAAATTTCTGTAATTTTACTTGTGCACTTTTAGCCAAAGAAAATGTCATTAGCTTTCTTACCCCTTCTCAGGATGTGGACATTGCAGGTAAGTTAATACACTTTTTGTTTCCCTTAAAAGCTCGGCTTATCTGAGTGGTTACACCACTTTGGTGGACAGATATAAGGTAATTGTATTAGCATGAGATGAAGCTACATCTATTTGTAATGATTAGTGACCAACAGTCAATCAATCAGCTCAACAAACGACAGCTTTATTACCATCTTTGCTGATAACTAAATGTTGATGTCCCCTGAGTTGCAGTAGTGAATTTGGGTATTAAACTTTATTCAGAACAGCTGATAGACAATCATTGAGAATGATTTTCAATTATATATCACAGTAATGCTAGCAGTCAGGTGGCATAAGGAATTGTTATATCCCTGAAAATGTAAATGAGAGGCCTGACTTTGAATGTAATTAGTGAGAAGATCACCAGCTTGGATCAGGCAAAGGGGCCATAAACACCTGAGAGTCACTTTGTAAAGTTGAAGCTATGGAAAGATCTAAAGATTCTCATTAGGGTAACTGTTGCTGTGTAATTTACAGCAAGATTATCTGGACTATCATCTAGCCATCCCTTTAACCACTACTGGTCAAGCTATTCTAAAGTTTTGGCCGACAAGTTATATGTCTGTGACGTATACACCATTGACTGGTATCTCAAATTGCGTCGAGTTCCATATTAAGCTAATGGTGCTTATTCTTACTTTGTTGGAATCAGCTGCAAACATGAATAGGTTCTCTGCATGGTTCATCTTCCTTGTTTTCTCTTTACACAGTGGGGAAAAATGTAAACAAGGACAAATTTTCTTACCCAGGTCCCCAGATGTAGAGGTCAGAAATAGGTAGCAAAAGAAAGAATGGGGGAAGGCTATGGAGTTGTGCTTAATTTCTGGGGTAGGAAGTGTTTACCGGAGCTTTCACTTCATTTTGCCCCTCACTTGACTATCGTCTTCCAACCCTTCAGCTGGGTCTCCAGTGGACTGGAATGTTCAAGGGCAGCAGGAGTATAGGTGAGGTGATCATAGTGTTGAGATTACTTTCCCACTTTATGCCATTCCAGTAAGCCCCACCCATCACCCCTCCACCCACCAATCCAAGATAATCTTGCGGTCCCTTGTCACCCCTTTCACTTGTGTGACCAGAAACCGTAAAACATAGACAATATTGTCTCAGGATCTAGTCCTGTGTTAGTACTCTCCCTTCCAATGGGTCGGCAATTTTTGATCTGTGCCACAAAGACTCCGACAGAATAAGAATGTAGCTGGCCACTCTGTTCCTTGCAATGGGATGAAAACTAGATTCCAGATATCAGTAACGGTACTAACAAAAGTCCAAGCCAACAATTCCAACAAAGCTGAGAGTATATAAACACATATCCTCATGAGTTTCTATTGTAGGCCTTTTCAGAAATTTCAGTCAAAGACATAAGGCAGAATAAATTAGAGCAACAGAAGTTTCTCATGCAGTTGTTGTTGGAACATTTGCATGCTTTAATGGTAATGTGCTCACAATATGTATCGTGAATCCATTGACAGTTCACATTTCTATGTAAGTCTATCTGAGGCTGACTTTGTTCTGTTTATTTTGTGTTATATCTGGCTGACCTGCACTCTACAATTGTACCTGACAAATGCAAGCATTTTGATTCATCACTTCAAGTCAAGTCAAGTTCAGTGTCATTAAACTGGCTATATGTATATATTATACACAACTATATAATGCAGACAACATTTAGAAACGAGACAACATTTCCTCGATCCAGGGTGTAAAACACAGTGGTACGTATAACACATAATAACTTGTATTTAGTGGCACCTTTCACAGCCTCAAAAAACTTTAAAGCCAATAAATGAAGTACCTCTAAAATATAACTCCCATTCCGGTATAGAACATGCAGCTTCAATTTGAGGCTAGTAAATTCCCATAAAAAAGAATATGATTTGTTTTTGGTGGCTGAGAGATAGGTATTGTTCAGGACATGAGGAATAATTTCCTTGCCTTTCTTTGAAATGGGATCTATTACATCCAAAAGACCAAAAAAAAAGAAGAAAGTAACGAAGCAAGTGAACGTTTATATACACTAGTTTCTGGGTATCTTGGTTAATAAGATATAAATTCTGAAGGAAGGCAGTTTTAAAAAAAATATCTTCGAGTACAAGAAGGGCGAGACTGCGCAGGCGCGTGACGTAGACAGGACAGCGCGGAGAGTTTAAGACGAAGTCCACCCTATACAGTGGGCAGCGGTCAGAGCGGGCAGCGGAGTGTAGGGCTTTGGCTCAATGGGCTTAGGCGGTAACGGGAGGAGGCGAGAGCAAGGCACCAACTCTTTTTTTCCCCTTGTTGGATTGGCCTGGACAGACGGAGGAACAGCAGGGCTTGCACAGCTAACGGTACAAGCTAACAGTTTAAAAAGTTCATGTGTTTGGCGAGGTAAGTGGGTTTGTAGGCTTATTTTTCCTTGTTTCATTCCTGTAGAATTAGATAGCATGTCTGCAGGGTTAGTGCTTTGTTCGGGGTGTCAGATTTGGAAATCCTGGGAGACCTCCAGCCTCCCTGATGGCCACATCTGCGCCAGGTGCACCGAGATGCAGTTCCTCAGAGACCGTGTTAGGGATCTGGAGCTGCAGCTTGATGACCTACTGCTTATTAGGGAAAGTGAAGAGGTGATAGACAGGAGCTACAGGAAGGTAGTCATCCCTAGGCTACAGGGGTCAGAAAACTGGGTGACTATCAGGAGAGAGAAGGGAAATGCCCGGATAGTGAAGAGCACCCCTGTGGCCACCCCCCTCAGCAACAAGTATATCGTTTTGGATGCTGTTGAGGGGGATGGCCACAATGACCAGGTCTCTGGCACTGAGCCTGGCGCTGTTGTGCAGGAGGGAAGGAGGGAGAAGAGGAATGCGGTAATCATAGGGGATTCCATAGTCAGGGGAACAGACAAGAGATTCTGTGAGCCTGATAGAGATACCCGCATTGGTGTGTTGCCTCCCAGGTGCCAGGATACGGGATGTCTCGGATCGGGTCCAGAATATTCTGAAGGGAGAGGGCGAGCAGCCAGCTGTCTTGGTACATGTTGGTACCAATGACGTAGATAGGAAAAGGGAGGAGGTCCTGAAGAAAGATTTCCGGGAGTTCGGAAGGAAGCTGAGAAGCAGGACCTCCAGGGTAGTAATCTCAGGATTGCTACCTGTGACACGTGCTAGCGAGGGCAAGAATAGTAGGATCAGGCAGATGAATACGTGGCTGGGAGACTGGTGCGGCGGCAGGGCTTCAGATTCTTGGATCATTGGAATCTCTTCTGGGGGAAGTACGACCTGTTCAAAAAGGACGGGTTACACCTGAACCCAAAGGGGACCAATATCCTGGCGGGAAGGTTTAATAAAGCTGTTAGGGAGGGTTTAAACTAATTTGGCAGGGGGATGGGAACTGGAATGATAGAGCACAGGAGGGGCAAAACAGAAATAAATCTAAGATAGTGAGCAGTAAAGATGTCAGGAAGGACAGGCAGGTGATGTGGCAAATTTGCAGCCATTGAGATGAGCTGCAGTGCAATCAAAGCAGAAAGTACCAAATACTGGACTTAAGGTGTTATACTTAAATGCACACAGCATAAGAAATAAGGTGGATGATCTTGTCGTACAGCTACAGATTGGCAGGTATGATATTGTGGCCATCACTGAGACGTGGCTAAAGGATGCATGTCTCTGGGAGCTGAACGTCCAAGGATACACGGTGTATCGGAAGGATAGGCAGGTAGGTAGAGGGGGCGGCGTGGCTTTATTGGTAAGAAATGATATTAAATCATTAGAAAGAAGTGACATAGGATTGGGAGGTGCAGAATCTTTATGGGTTGAGCTAAGAAATCGCAGGGGTAAAAGGACCCTGATGGCAGTTTTATACAGGCCTCTTAACAGCTGCAGTGATGTGGACTACAAATTACAGCAGGAGATTAAAAAGGCCTGTCAGAAGGGCAGTGTTTATGATAATTGTGGGGGATGTTAACATGCGAGTGGATTGGGAAAATCAGGTTGGCACTGGATCTCAAGAGAGAGAATTTGCAGAATGTCTACGAGATGGCTTTTTAGAACAACTTGTTGTTGAGCCCACTAGGGGATCGGCTGTACTGGATTGGGTATTGTGTAAGGAACCAGAGGTGATTAGAGAGATTGAGGTGAAGGAACCCTTAGGAAGCAGTGATCATAACATGATTGAGTTCACTGTGAAATTTGAGAAAGAGAAGTCGAAATCCAATGTGTCGGTATTTCAGTGGAGTAAAGGAAATTACAGTGGCATGAGAGAGGAACTGGTCAAAGTTGACTGGAAAGGGACACTAGCGGGAAGGACGGCAGAGCAGCAGTGGCTGGAGTTTATGCGAGAAATGAGGAAGTTGCAAGACAGTTATAATCCAAAAAAGAAGAGATTTTTGAATGGAAAAAGGATGCAACCGTGGCTGACAAGAGAAGTCAAAGACAAAGTAAAAGCAAAGGAGAGGGCATACAAGGAAGCAAAAATTAGTGGGAAGACAGAGGATTGGGAAGTTTTTAAAAGCTTACAAAAGAAAACTAAGAAGGTCATTAAGAGGGAAAAGATGAACTATGAACGGAAGCTAGCAAATAATATCAAAGAGGATACTAAAAGCTTTTTCAAGTATATGAAGAGTAAAAGACAGGTGAGAGTAGATATAGGACAGATAGAAAATGATGCTGGAGAAATTGTAATGGGAGATAAGGAGACGGCAGAGGAACTGAATGAGTGTTTTGCATCAGTCTTCACTGAGGAAGACATCAGCAGTATACCGGACAATCAAGGGTGTCAGGGAAGAGAAGTGTGCGCAGTCACAATTATGACAGAGAAAGTACTCAGGAAGCTGAATAGTCTAAGGGTAGATAAATCTCCCGGACCAGATAGAATGCACCCTTGTGTTCTGAAGGAGGTAGCTGTGGAGATTGTGGAGGCATTAGCAATGATCTTTCAAAAGTCAATAGATTCTGGCATGGTTCCAGAGGACTGGAAAATTGCAAATGTCACTCCGCTATTTAAGAAGTGGGCAAGGAAGCAAAAAGGAAATTATAGACCTGTTAGCTTGACATCGGTGGTTGGGAAGTTGTTGGAGTCGATTGTCAAAGATGAGTTTACGGAGTACCTGGAGGCATATGACAGGATAGGCCGAACTCAGCATGGTTTCCTTAAAGGAAAATCCTGCCTGACAAATCTAGTGCGATTTTTTGAGGAAATTACAAGTAGGTTAGACAAGGGAGATGCAGTGGATGTTGTGTATTTGGATTTTCAGAAGGCCTTTGACAAGGTGCCACACATGAGGCTGCTAAACAAGATTAGAGCCCATGGAATTACGGGAAATTACATACGTGGATAGAGCATTGGTTGAGTGGCAGGAAACAGAGAGTGGGAATAAAGGGATCCCATTCTGGTTGGCTGCCGGTTACCAGTGGTGTTCCACAGGGGTCCGTGTTGGGGTCACTTTTTACGTTGTATATCAACGATTTGGATTATGGAATAGATGGCTTTGTGGCTAAGTTTGCTGATGATATAAAGATAGGAGGAGGGGCCAGTAGTGCTGAGGAAACAGAGAGTCTGCAGAGAGACTTGGATAGGTTGGGAGAATGGGCAAAGAAGTGGCAAATGAATTACAATGTTGTAAAGTATATGGTCATGCACTTTGGTAAACAAAATAAACAGGCAGGCTATTATTTAAATGGGGAGAGAATTCAAAGCTCTGAGATGCAACAGGACTTGGGAGTCTTTGTGCAGGATACCCTTATCGTTAACCTCCAGGCTGAGTTGGTGGTGAAGAAGGTGAATGCAATGTTGGCATTCATTTCTAGAGGAATAGAGTATAGGAGCAGGGATGTGATGTTGAGGCTCTATAAGGCACTGGTAAGACCTCACTTGGAGTATTGTGTGCAGTTTTGGGCTCCTTATTTAAGAAAGGATGTGCTGACATTGGAGAGGGTTCAGAGAAGATTCACTAGAATGATTCCGGGAATGAGAGGGTTAACATATGAGGAATGTTTGACCGCTGTTGGACTGTACTCCTTGGAGTTTAGAAGAATGAGGGAGGACCTCAGAAATATTTCGAATGTTAAAAGGCATGGATAGAGTGGATGTGGCAAAATTGTTTCCCATGGTGGGGGAGTCTAGTACAAGAGGGCATGACTTAAGGATTGAAGGGAACCCATTCAGATCAAAGATGCGAAGAAATTTTTTTAGCGAGAGGGTGGTGGAATTTGTTGCCATGGGCGGCACTGGAGGCCAAATCATTGGGTGTATTTAAGGCAGAGATTGATAGGTATCTGAGTAGCCAAGGCATCAAAGGTTATGGTGAGAAGGAGGGGGAGTGGGACTAAATGGAAGAATGGATCAGCTCATGATAAAATGGCGGAGCAGACTCGATGGGCCAAATAGCCGACTTCTGCTCCTTTGTCTGATGGTCTTATGGTCTAAATTGCTATATACAGATAATAGGCATCTGTTAGTCTCGAGAGACCATGGATTTGCACCATGGAAAGTTTCCAGGGCGCAGGCCTGGACAGGGTTGTATGGGAGACTGGCAGTTGCCCATGCTGCAAGTCTCCCCTCTCCACTCCACCGATGTTGTCCAAGGGAAGGGCAAGGTATACAGTTTGGCACCGGTGTCGTCGCAGAGCAATGTGTGGTTAAGTGCCTTGCTCAAGGATACAACATGCTGCCTTAGCTGAGGCTCGAACCAGTGACCTTCAGATCACTAGATCAACACCTTAACCACTTGGCATGGCCAAGTGGTTATATCGGTATATACAAATATAGAAAATAATAAACAAGTAACATTTTATTCCAAGAGAATTGGAGTACAATTTAGCAAAGATTTCTTAAGTTCCAGCATGGATTTGTAATGACAAACATACCTAGTCCTTGACCAGAGGAAGGAAATATTTGTCGTGAAGGTGATACAGCTTTTCCAGAAGACCCTATTATCTAATCAGGACAGAATAAGTAACATTGCTAATACTCATTAAAGTTTAAAAGAACAAGAAGTGAGATCAAGGGAACCAATAAGATATTGAAGGAAATCAACAGGGAAGATGCAGGGAGGTGTTACATCACACTGGAAAATCCAGATCTAGGCTGTAATAGCCTAGGGATCAGGAATCAGTCAAATGGGACTGAGCTGCAGAGAAATTGCTTCACCTAAGTGTTGTAAATTCTTGGAATTCACTGTTGCAACTATTGCAGAGGGCAATGTATATTCAGTAATCAAATATGTTTGACACTGCAATCAGTAGATGTTTGGTGCCTTGAACAAAGAGTGTGTGAGGATAAATTCACTTGGAAGACAGCCTTTTCTGCTTAATTTTCTTAAATCTTTGGTATTCAAGAATGATTAATATTTTAAAATGTGGATATACCGTATATTGCATTATTTTCCATTGCTCACATTAATATCTAGTTGCGGGCTGTAAAAATTGACTCTTGACTTTTTAGTTTCTGATGTTCCTTTAAGTTTGGATTACAATAAGCATCATTTGCTACTTGGATGTGATCAAGTATTGCTTTCTTTTGCAGTGGATTTAGAAGACTGAGGTTGATTAGGTCAGAACACACTAAAATAATTCACTTTATGTCATTCTGTTATTTTTAATTTTGTAGTAACTGGGAGCAATAAGCTTTACTTACGGCTGTCACCCCTTTAAAATGTAGCTAACTGCTCTCTGGATTGCAACAAGATATGGCAAGTTTCAGAAACACTCTTTGAGCAACCCTTCAGTAAAAGGTACACACTTGAACTTGTCTGAAGTGTACACGTCTGTACCTCTCAGGCAAAAACTCACTAAGTACACACACTTTGTAGATTGGCAACAAGATGGGACGCTGAAGGATCACAACTTTTAAAAGTCACAAAGTCTATAAGAATCCATCGTTAGGATAAGTCTGAGGAAAGTTGTCACTATTAGTTATAGCAGTCTAAGATACCTGCGTGAGGAAGAAAAGACAGCACATGCATACCTTGTTGAGAATAAAAACAGTTGAAGAGGAAGGTAGTGCAAAAGAGCAGTTGAGTCCTGGATCTATTATGCCAGAAATCATTTTTTTATGGTGAGGCTGAAAATACCTGTGTGTGTATATATATATATATATATATATATACACACACACACACACACACACACACACACACACACACACACACACACACACACACACACACACACACACACACACACACACACACACACACACACACACACACACACACACACACCCCACCCCCCCCCCTATATTTTGCCATAGAGGGTTGAACTTTTGGGGTTTACTGATCATTGTCTTGACTAGAGCCTCTAGGCCAGTGGTTCCCAACGTGGGGTGTACGCCCCACAGGGGGGTATTTTGATTTTTAAGGGGGGCAATTCGAGAATGAGTTATTAACAGTGAATATTTTCTAGTAAGTCTGTGTGAGTATGAGTGTGTGTGCGAGTTAATACATATGTGTATATACAGTATGCATACATAAAAATACTTGTGTGTATGTACGTGTAATTGCGTATGTACTGTATATATAGTGTATCACCATCATTACAACCATCAAATGGCTTTCATAATTAAATTAATGAATTGACTGATGTAGGAAGGAACGAATGAACAAGTCCAAATGCGTAAGAAACTCGTACGAGGTCGCGCCAATGCTGCTTTTTGCAGTAGCTTTCGGTTCTTGGTGGTGTGAAGGTGTGTACATTGCGTCATCTCTTTTAAACGGTGTATCTGTCTTTGTATGCTGTAGAAACGAATCGGCATTGTTTTATTTATTTATTATTGTTATTTTAATATCACTTAATGTTCTTTTTTTTACAATTTCTTAGTAATTTCTTTCTCAAAACTTTAACAGTCCTTTGGTTCTTTTATTTTTCTCTTTCATGAATGCCATGTTCTTTGGAAGCTTGTTTAAACCAAGTTAATGGTCTTTTAGGCTTCCTCCAGGTGAATAGGAGTTCATTTTTTGAATAATAAGAATTATATATCACCACAGGGGGCATCAGGATTTTAGAGGTGATTAGGTGGGGCATGGCCAAAAAAAGGTTGGGAACCACTGCTCTAGGCCCTCAAGCTTTAGGGTTAATCTGATCAAGTTAATTGTGGCTGCAATGTGTTTCCCACAATCTATGAATATTTAAAGAGGACTATTGTTTAGTGCCTTAGTGGAGTCATTGTGTTGGAGAGAATGAATTGTCTCAAGATGTTACTCAGTTGCTCCTCGAGCCCATGTTGGTCTTCCTATGTCTAACCACTTGTTTCCATCTCTTCATGGGGAATCTGTCACCCTCTGCTCCTGGGTAGAGTTACAAACCTACTGTCCTCCGCTCCTGGGTAGTCGTGAGCCTGTCACCCTCCGCTCCTGGGTAGTCGTGAGCCTGTCACCCTCCACTCCTGGGTAGTCGTGAGCCTGTCACCCTCCGCTCCTGGGTAGTCGTGAACCTGTCACCTTCCGCTCCTGAGCTGTGCCCTGCCATCCTCCGGTTCTGGGCTCATGTGTCAGCGCTTCCTGTGACTGACAGCGGGCTGTTCCTCTGCACTTGGGTCCAGCCCTGTCCTCCAAGAGCACACCATGACACACACAAAAACCCACCAAACGTACAAGAATGCACAAAGAATATTCTGTTTGAAAATAGGACCTGCTGGTTATGCAACAATGATTATGAATGTCCTCTTGAATGGGAATGGTGCAATATTAGATCTTTAGAATCATAATGGGAGGTTAGGTTACAAAGATATTCTGAAAAATCTGTCATAGCTTTGCAATCTCAGTGTGCTCTTGGATTACGCGTTGAGAGTTTGTATGAAGACTCACGCATCCAGTCTAAGTTACTAAACCTAGCTAGAACTATGGAAATGGCGTCTAAAAAAGTGATGAAAGCTTTGGTGGCAGAGCATATTGGTATAAACATGCTGTAGGGACCAACGACAGGGTCAGTGCAGGAGCTCTGATATTGCACGTACATTATGAGAGGTGGGTGGCACAAAAAAAATGGGTCTGGTGGGAAACTTTGCCGTGCTGTACTGGGAGTCAATCAGCACAAGTGTATCTGCTCAGAGTAGAAAATTGTTTTAATTTTGGGAAGCAAGAGTGCAAAGCAGGGCTGTATGCAGGGCTAAACAGAGTTTGGTAAGGTAAGGTAGTGAGATTCATTCCACCGAGATGTAACACTGAGTGCCATAGGAAGTCATTCCTACCTGTGGCCATCAAACTTTACAACTCCTCCTTCGGAGTGTCAGACACCCTGTGCCAATAGGTTGGTCCTGGACTTATTTCCACTTGGCATGATTAACTCATTATTTAATTATTTATGGTTTTATATTGCTATATTTCTTCACTATTCTTGGTTGGTGCGGCTGTAACGAAACCCAGTTTCCCTCAGGATCAATAAAGTATGTCTGTCAGCCTGTCTGTCTGTCTGGCAGTCAAGTTGTGTCCCAATGGAAGGGAAACAGTTACAGTAGAAAATTACTGAAGGGAGATATCCAGACACTGAAGTGCGCAAATAATCCATTTTACCAGATGTAAAGACCACTAGTGGTGCCAGAACTAATCAATAATTCCAAATTTAATGATTATTAATCAAATCATTGACATAATTATTGCTCCAGTTGATGAGTGCATCATCTTGGGAAGGAATACTCTGATGTCCAGAGTATTCAGACTGGTTGCATCACTGTCTGGTATGGATGTTCTAAAGTGCAAGATCAAAAGAGGCTGCAGAGAGTTGTAGATTCAGCCAGCTCCATCATGGGCACAACCCTCCTCAACGTCAAGGATGTCATCAAAAAGAGATACCACAGGAAGGTGGCATCCATGATTAAGGTCCCTCATCATCCGGGACAAGCCCCCTTCTGATTACTACTACTGGGGAGGGTACAGAAGCCTGAAGAACCACATTCAATGTTTTAGGAGCAGTTGCTTCCCCTTTGCCATCATATTTCTGAATGGCCCATGAACACTACCTCGCCATTCCTCTCCTGCACTGTTTATTTATTGTAATTTATAGTAATTTTTATGTCCTGCCCTGTATTGTTGCAGGGAAACAAAGAATTCCACAACACACACAAAGTGCTAGAGGGACTCAGCAAATCAGGAAGCACCTATGGAAGATGGTTCAGGCGAAGATCCTTCTTCAGGTCAGAAAAGGAAAGGAGAAGATGACAAAATAAGAAGGTGAGGAGGAGGGGGGTGTGCAAGCTGGTTGGTGAAAGATGAAACCAGGTGAGGATGTAGATGAGTCGGTGGGGCAGGGGTGTAAAGTAAGAAGCTAGGAGGTGATAGGTGGGAGAGGTGAATGGCTGAGGAAGAAGAGATCTAATAGGAGAGGATAGTGGGCATGGAAGGAGGAAAGGCAGCAGAGGGAGGTGATGGATAGGTGGGGAGAAGGGAAAAGGAAGAAAGTGGGGGAGGAATTACCAGAAATTAGAGAAATCAGTGTTCAGTTTGAAGGCTGCTCAGGTGGAATATGAAGTTTTGCTCCTCCAGCCTGGGTTCGGCCTCATTGTGGCAGGAGAAGGAGCTATGGACTGACATGTCAGAATGGGAAATGGGAAGTTGAATTGAAATGGGTGCCCACCGGGAAATCCTGCCTTTTGTGGTGAGGGAAAGAAGGTGTTTGACAAAGTGGTTCCCCCAATCTACATCAGGTCTCACTGATGTAGAGGACACCACACCAGGATCACCGGATACAGTAGATGACCCTGATAGACTCGCTGGTGAAGAGGCTCTGAATGGTAGTGAAGGAGGAAGTGCTAAGGCAGGTCTCTTGTGTTTACAATTTCACAACTTATGCAAAAGATAATAAACCTGACTCAATTCTGATTCTGATATTTAACATAGCAGTTATCAAGAAGTACATTAAGGTTAAAGGCATATTCTGGCAAGATCCTGAGAACATGAGGACTACCAGAAGGTGTAATCTTCCATAATAGATTATGGGAAATGTGATAAGAGGACAATTGGAAGTTGTCAATGGACTTAGACAAAGTCAGCATTGGTTTATGAAAGCAAACTTTATATAACGAACCTGTTTCTTGAGGTTGTATTTGGTAGATTAGATAAGGGAGAATCTGTAAATATGGGGTATTTGTGTTTTCAAAGACTATTGGTAATGTCTTACATACGAGGTAAATGGGGTGGATTGAGAATTGGTTAACTGTCAGGAAACAGAGAAAGAATAAATAAGTCTTTCTTGGGGTGACGAACTGTGACTAGTGGAGTAACATAGGACCTGAGGCCCATCTAATCAGTAAATATACTACTATTTGACTTCCCATTTCCCGTTCTGACATGTCAGTTCATAACCTCTTCTACTGCCACGATGAGGCCAAACTCAGTTTGGAGGAGCAAAACTTCATTTTCCATCTGGGAAGCCTCCAAACTGATAGTGTGAGTGAGGGAACCAAATGAAATATTGCCAACGTCAATAATCTTGGCAAACTCGAGAGTTTTGAGCAAGATGTAAAGAGGCTTCAAGGTAGTTTTGGCAAGTTGATGGAGTGGGCAAATATACACAGGCTAAGATGGGTAAATGTGAAATTATCCACTTAGTTAGAAAAAAAGCAGTATTATTTAAATAGTGAAAGATAGAAAATGTTAATGTGCAAAGGACCCATGTGTCCTTGAACATTAGTAGGTGAATGTGAGTATGAATGTACAGCAAGTATTTATGAGGACAGATAGTATGTTAGCTTTCATTACAAGAGGATGTGAATATAAACAGGTCTTGTTACAATAATACAAGGCCTTAGTGAGATCACATCTTGAGAATTGCGAGAGCTTGGTGTGGGTGCTACCTGTGTCTAATAGTGCCCTGCACTCACTAAGGTGACTTGATTGCAGGACTGAGCCAGCATATGCCATTCAGTGGTGTATCTAAGGTATGGCAGGTATGGCATGTGCCCTGGGCGCCACTGAGCAGTTTCTATTAAAATCAGGCAAGCCATCCTCGGATAGTGAAAAAAGAATTTTCTTCAGATGTATGATCTGTCTTTGATTATCATGGGTGAGAAACACTAGGATGGCCTTATTTCAGAGAATTGTGCAAGAAGACCATGAAACGTTTTTTCACGAAGAAGAAGGAAAGTGGAGCTGAAGGACGGAAGAGACGAAAGTTGGAGGCGGGGAAAGCCAAGAAGTCGAGCAAGTTCTTCGTGCCCTTCTTTGAAAAGCCCAGAACAAGTAGTTTGACACGTTCCATGGAGTCGCCTGCACCAGCTACAAGTTTGTTAGAATCCAAAGGTGGATCAAGTACAAATGCATCACAAGTCGAAGAGGAAGTCAAGTCAGATAAATCTGAGTATGACGAGATTAAGAGTGAGGCTGCCACAGAGAACGTGGACATGACAGGAGGGGAAGACGATGGTGGTGATGTTGAGTTTATTGTTGTCAACATGCTCGGCACTCACCTCTGCAGGAGCTTCTCCACACTGGGCTGTGGGAATTCTTTTTTGAGGTGAATGAATTCCAGGGAGCACACTCACTTCCTACATAGGAGCTACAATACCAGCCATGAGAGGACTTTCCTGTGGTCCTTTGTGATTTTAGTTTTCTTAATGCTAACCAAAAGCTAGTTCAAAATTATGCTGAATTCAAGGCCAGTAATTCTCATCCTATCTACTCTTCCAAGGAAGTGTTTGTTCTGGAGAATTTAATGCCACTACGGGCATCATGGTAGAGGGCAGGGCTAGGGAGATTGGAGGGAAAGGATGTTTGCGGGGGAGAGAATGAAGGGTTAAAGGAAAGTGAGTGATGATGTACCTGGATCAAAGAAGGTGAGTAGACAGGTGCAAGAGAAAGGGTTGGGGGGCGGGGTGTGGGAAGGAAAGGCTAAGAGAAGCGGAACTGAGGGATAGTGCCAGGTTAGGACGTAGGTGGAGAACGTCAAGTTTTGAAAGAAGATGCATGAGATAAGGGGAGGAGAAGGTTAGTCGGTATGGAGTGGGGGAACTCTAAAACGGAGGAAATTCGGGCTAGAGGAATATCAAAGATGAGGGGGTGATGAATAGTGAGTGAGGGTAGAACTAGCAAAACTTTGTTGTCTGAGCGTGCTTGTGAGTAAGTGAGTGCACGTGAGCTAACAGGTATCTAGGTATGCATTCACTTCTGTGTATATTAATGTCCACGCAGCAAAGCCTGGTCTCCAGTTGTCTCGGACCCATTGCCACTACAAGAATGACATGAAACAGCCATCAAAAGTTAAAAGAAGTTATTTGTCACAGGCAACTTCCGTTCCTGATCATAAAATGTGGGACCTGGAATATGAGAGTCCTTATAGACAGCCCTCCCGATGAAAGAGCTAAACAGCCCTCTGCTTTTGTAGCCCAGGTACACTGACATTAAAGATTAGCTTTATGTAAAGATCAGATTGATTGATCACATGGACATTGAAACATCAGAACTTGCTGCGTCATTTTGTGTCAATAACCAACATAGTCTGAGGATTGTGCTGTGATTGCCTGCAAGTGTTGCCTCACTTCCAGTGCCAACATAGCATGTCCACAACTCACTAACCCTAACTGTACGTCTTTGGAATGTGGGAGGAAACCGGAGCACGCAGGGGAAGCCCACACGGTCATGGGTAGACTGTACGAATTCCTGACGAAGGTGGGAATTGAACCTTGATCGGTGATCCCTGGTGCTGGAAAACAAAGTGCTAACCGCCCTACTGCTCTGCCACCCCAGCACCATGAGTGAGAAGTGATCGAAAGGAGGCGACCAGCTCAAGGAATGAGGCGATAAGTTCACTTACTTTTGAAAGGGAATCTTCATGGGCGAGACTTGCTGTCAAGCATGTGTTAGACTTCTGTCGGTTAAGTGAACATCTCATAACACTCACTCTAGCATAGATCCAACATGTTGAGGTGATCAGCACATTTGCCATGATGTTTGTATGGATAAGCCAAAGAGGATTATACTCTGGTCTCAAGATCAAAAGAAGAACACCCTGGATAACTAATCCCAGAGTCAGAAAGCACGGAAGTTTCTGGAATGACTTCATTAGCAATTAGGGAGTAGGGAACTCCACCTGGATTTTTCCCCTGGCAAAACGCCTTGCAGAGAGTATTGTTACAACAAACACTTTGTTTTGTCAGCCAGGCAAGCACAAGACCTCATGGCAACATGCCTGATTCATGCTGTAGCACCTGTTAGATCATAACGTCAAACAAGCTAAAGGTTACAAGGAAGTCTGCATAATTTCAGGTAGCAATGACTATTGGACTGACCACCTCTGTTATCCGCATTGGCCTGGGCCCAAAATAGAGGCTGCAACTGAAACACTGCGCAACAAAGTCAGTTCTGAAGGTCTCAAAGACCCTGATAAATTGTTTTCTTTTCCAGAAAATACCTCTGAGGCATCCTGATGAATCTAAACAATTAGATGCCACAGGGGGTTCAGCAGCTTCCCAAGTCCATCAAAACAGGACCAGCTAATCAAATGCAAATGCAGGAAGTTCTTGGATTAAAGGTTCAACCATATTCTAAAGAAGCAAACAGCACTATGGATGCAGCAGAAAACCCAGGAACTAAAGTGCCAATGATATCCAGCAGCTCACTGTAACCATGACATGCAAGATTCTTTAGCACCATGAAGGTCATCTATTCTCTTAGACACTCAATCCCAACCCTACTGAGAGCCAAGAATGAATGAATGCTTTTCAAGGTTAGGGAGATCGCCAATGTCTTCTGGCTAGAATACCTCAAAGTGTTACTTAATCATGACTCTGTCTTTGATTCTATCTCACAGCAAACCATTTAGTTCTGTCTCATCAGCAGTCCAAATGATCAAGAGGCTGCTTGCCTAATGAAAAACAGTAAGATCTCAAGAGCAGACCTTGAAATTTCTAAAACTCGGCAAAGAGCAATTTCAGTCACACATTCGCAATCTCATCCTTGACATCTCTGCAAAATCTACCAAATCCACTGACAAGTTATGCAATATCACTGTCCCCTCCCGGTCAAATCCATAGCACTGAAGCTGGAATAACCTTAGCTGTTTCCAGTGGGCATAGCACATCTGAAGCGGGTAGTCAACATCTATTTTCATCGTAGGAGTTTACCAGGTGGTAAATAATTTCAAAGATATTTACAAAGCCTTCTTGAAAACAAGATGGAACTTCCATCTGACTCTGAGAAATCCATTGCCTATGACTGCAGAAAATACATAAAAAGTATTGGAGATGGCACCGAGAATCTAAAGTCCACATCAGGAGTACAGAAGCCCAGCCTAAATGGCAGAAAGAATGGAAACAATTCCCAAATCTCCTATCTGCCTGTTGCATCAATGACCCCTGTCACATCTGCAGCAGATTTGTGGGTCCCATGCTGGCCTCATCACGTACCTCATAACCCACTGAACTGGAGAGGCAACATTTCAACTTCAACCTGGGAAACTCTCTAAGAGAAGAAGAGAATCTAGCAGCCTTGGCTAATAATCTGGAGACACAGTTTCAAATCCCATCATGAAATTAGGGCAAGCAAAATTCAGCTGACATGTACAAATCTTTAATAAAAAATTATTTTCATTAATAGTGGCATATATGTCCTTAAAATCTCACCTGGTTCACTAATGCTCTGCAGCAAATGAAACCTGTTGCTTTACCATTTCTGTGATACCAAATCAACAGCAGTGTGGCTGAGTTGTTGTAAAAGCCTGCAAGCCATTCACTTTGAGGGAAATCTGAGGTTGGCACTAAATGTTGGCCCTCCTGTGGAAGAATTTATCATATTTATATTTTACAAGAAGTTAACTAGGAGTTTTGAATCATGTTGATTAATTTTGTAATTGCTTTTGTTAATTAACTATATTATTTAGGAAGATTTGAATATGTTTTGGAGAAAACAGTGTATTGTCATTTTAATTCTAATTCATCTCTTAGAAAGGAAAATACTTTATGCTTACCCCGTTTTTTCTAGTTTTTTGATACAATAGAAGGAAATGGTCTAATAATTCACAAATGAGTGATGAAATCTGATCTGAATCAAACATGAGTGAGCATTATATTTGGTTTAGAGTTTTTGCTTTGACCTTCATCTTTAAACTCTTCTGCTTTATTAATCATGTGTTTCCTGAATCAAGTGAGATATTTTGGAGTAAAGAAAATTGTTCTGGGACTGAAGGAGTGTTATATGTGTAGCAGACATAACCAGATGACAAATAGCCCAGCATGACAGCCAAGGTTCATCCAGCTGGTCTCTGCTGCATGATGTGATTGATGGTGTTGATGTTCTAAATAGGCCTCAGATACGCTCTGCCCAAGAATCATAATACAGTCCTTCAGTTTCAACTGTAGAGGCAGAAAATGTGAGCATGTTCCCAGCATATGGTAGCACTGTGGATGGTGTCACCACGAGGGTTAACTTTATTCTGGCTGTCTGGTTTGTTTCTAAGTAAGACAAAAGATATTTTCTCAGTAACAATGAACAGAATCACATGGGGGATGTTCATTTGTACTGTAGGTTAATAATAGTTTCTGGTTCCTGCTGGATTCTCTTCTCAGAGAAATAATGCACACATGTTCTCTCTTTGTATTTTTGAAACATTGTTGTTAATAATTTCATAATAGTTACAATTTTAAAATCTAAGTTGATTTATTTGAATAAAATTCAAAAATATTCTGTATGAATGTTATATGCAGAATGTCTGTGCATAAAGTTGGTTACATTTAGATTCAGTTCAGATATTGTATAGTTGGTGTATTCAGGATGAAATAGATGCAGTTTGCCAAGAGAGATATTCATGTACAATTAAATAAGGTCTCTATTAGCTGTGTGGATGGAAAAGCTCAGAATTTTACAAAAGGATCAGGAATTGTAGTCCTGAAATAACATTAAAATTGCTAGCAATCACTATTAGTGTGTGGTCATCGTGAGATGAATAGGATGAGGTGAGGGAGAAATAGAGGACAGGTCAATACTGTACTATGCCTAATTCTGTCTCAGCTCCCTGTATTAGTAAAAGGGGTCTTTTAAGTTTCTGCTGTTTTCTCCTATTAATTATTAATCTTTTGATGTTTGTTGCATTAATCATTCTTCCCACCTGGAATTTATTGACAAGTTTTCTTCTAAAGCTATGAATACTGCAGCTCCTGGGTTAATGGCACAGTTTTGAATTTATTTCTTTTTAATAGTTAAATAAAACATTTCCCATTCATCTTCCGAATGAATTCTAAACTAGATTCCTCCCTCCTTTAATTTTATCTTGGTTTCTCACCAAACTTTGAATATCTTTATGAAATACATTTTGAATGGGTAATTGGTTGACACAATTTAACATGTTGCTGAATATGAAAGCAATGTGCAACTTAGATATCTGGCACTGTCTTCCTGGATTTTATTTTCTGACATTTTGAAACACTCGCTTCGATCTCCATCGCTAGTTTAGTTTATCAGGATCAACATTTGGGGCACCATAATTAATTGAGTGCCCAAGTAGAGGGAAGGAAGAATCCACAGCTGTCAGTTCTTGGTGTTTATCCAGAATTTGAAAATACTGTCCATCTGTAGGTATCTGATGAGACGATGCTAGTGATCTGTGCTGATCTATCCCATTTTACAAGACTTTTACCCTTTTGAATTCCAGCATTGTGAATGTTCAGAGTACTAACAATTATTATTGTTTTGACAGGTGAGCAGCAGCTCTCAAGTCAGATCTCAAAGCAGCACCGAGCAAAACAAAAATCAAACGAACATTCCTTACACCAATCATGAAAGAGGTGAATTTTGATGTCATTCCTGCTCAAGTTCAACATTCAGTTGGGTGCATATCCTAGTTTGAAAATAATAGAACTGAAATGATCTCCAAAATAATTTCTTACCCCTGTTATACTCACAGTTAACTTCAGTATTATGACATACATGTATTGGTTTACATAATAATAATGGTACATCTTACAGGAGGTCCAGCGTTCTGCTGACATCTGGGAGAAAGCCTAAACCTTCAGAAGGGGAAGGGAAGAAAGTGGGGGAAATGAGAAACCCTTTCCAAGGTGAGGAAGGTGATTGAAGATTAACTGTCTGCAGTATTGATTTATCAATTGCTGCTGCATCAGCCAGTACTATTTTGGTTCCTGTCATGTTAGTTGTTCCTTTCTTTCTGACCTGCTGACTACCTGGTGTAACTTAAGACTTGATTTTGCAAAGAAAGTGAGAATGGGGAGTAAGGAGCAGGAAGGGGATCCAGGATTTTCATAATAATGTACGTGAAGCATTCCAGCTCCTTCTGAACCTCAAGGGTCTGAGAATGAATACCTAACTGGACAAGAAATGTCTTCAGGCTCATTGCTCTTTCTTGGCTATTGTTAAGATTACAGCATCAGTTTAATACTGAGTCAATATAGAGTCATGGAGTCCTAAAGCACACACTACAACACAGAGACGGTCCCTTTAGCCCTTCTAGTCCATACCAAACTGATATTCTGCCTCGTCCCATTGATCCACACCTGGACCATAGCCCATACCTTTCTCATGCATGTACAAACGTTTGTACTTATCCAAACTTCTCTTAGTGTTGCAATTGAACTTGCATCCATCATTTCTGCTGGCAGCTTATTCCACATACTCACCATCCTCTGAGTGAAAAAGCTCCCCCTCAACTTCCTCTTAAATATTTCATATGAACCCAAGACTTCTAGTTCTGGTCACACACAACCTCAGTGGAAAAAGCCTGTTTGCATTTACCTATCGATACCCCTCATAATTTTGTATACAGTACCTCTATAAAATCTCCCCTCATTCTCCTATGTTCCAAGGTATAAAGTTCTAACCTATTCAACCTTTCTCTATAACTCATGTCCTCCAGTCCTTGTAAATTTTCTCTGTACTCTTTCAATTTCAGCTCAGGGCTAACAACGCTGACTGGTCGAAAAACAACTGTAATGGAAACAGCAATGAAGAGTCTTTCTGTACAGGCAGAGGATGAGGACCTTCATTGCTGCCCCAAATGCCAGTGGTGTGATGGGTGGGAAGTAAGTTTTCCAATTGTATTGGTATCTTTCCTGTGGATAGGTGAGCAGAACTGCACACCTTACTCCACATCTGAGCTCACCAATGTCTTATACAATTTCAACATACTGTAACATCTCAACTCTTGATTAAGACAACTGTGCTTCTCCAGAGAAGCGCTATACGAGGTCGTTCTTACCCTCAGCTATTAGGATCTATGAGTCAACCTATAGCCAGGGAAGTCCCCTCCCATTTTACTGTTTGTGGTAACTTATTTTTTATTCTTTCTACTTCTCTAAATATTTGTATCTGTGCACTTGTAATGCTACTGTGACCCTATTCATCTGTGATGCCACTTTGAGGGAATTATGGATCTGTATTCCCACATCCCTTTGTTCTACCACACTCCTCAGTGCCCTGCCATTCACTGTGTATGTCCTATCCTGGCTTGTCCTCTCAGCATGAAATACCTCACACTTGTCTGCTTTAAATTCCACCTGCCATTTTTAAGCCTTTTTTTCAAGCTGGTCCAGATCCCTTTTCAAGCATTGATATCCTTCCTTGCGCTCCACTATGCCCCCAGTCATGGTGTCCTCTTCAAATCTGCTGATCCTTTTAACCATGTTATCATCCAAATCATTAGTATAGATGACAGACAACAACGGGCCTGGCACTGATCCCTGCAACGCTCCACTAGTCACAGGCCTTCAGTCTGAGGGCAACCTTCTATTGCCATTCTTTGGCCTCTACTGCTAAGCCAATGTTGGATCCAATTTATTACATCATCCTGAATGCCAAATAACTGATCCTTCTGAACTAGCCTCCATGATAATTTTGTCAAAAGCCTTGCTAAAGTCTACGTAGATCAGTGGTTTCCAAGTTGGATCATATCACCTCCCGGGGATGGTGGGAGTTTCTAAAGGGGCGATAAAGTTAAAGGGGAGATGGTGGGCAAGGGGGTATCTGAGGGATTACAATTGAACTGAATTGAATTAATTTTATTACTTACATCCTTCATATACATGAGGAGTAAAAATCTTACGTTACGTCTCTGTCTAAATGTGCAATGTACAATTGTGTTAGGGTGATGACTTCTTCTCTGGAGGCTGCCTCATTATTATTTGAGATTAGGCAAATCAGTGTAGTATCGTCAGCAGCTTTAATTAGCAGATTGGAGCTGTGGGTGGCGACACAGCCATGGGTATACAGAGAGTAAAGGAGAGGGCTTAGGACAGCCCAGGGAGACTCCTGTGTTGAGAGTCAGTGGGGTAGAGGTGAGGGAGCCCACTCTTACCACTTGCCGGCAATCTGACAGGAAGTCCAGGATCCAGCTACACAAGGCAGGGTGAAGGCCGAGGTCTCTGAGATTCTTGTCGAGCCTGGAAGGGATTAAGGTGTTGAATGCTGAACTGTAGTCCAAGAACAGCATTCTCATACAATCATCCCTCTTCTCCAGATGTGTAAGGATGGTGTGTAGAGCTGTGGCTATTGCGTCATCTGTTGATCGGTTGTGTTTGTAGGCAAATCATAGGGGGTTCAGTGTAGGTGGTAGCAAGCTGCAGATGTAGTCCTTGACCAGCATCTCAAAGCATTTGCTTATTATTGAGGTGAGTGCGACAGGATGCCAGTCATTCAGACATGTTACCTTGGTCTTTTTAGGTACAGGGACAATGATGGATATTTTAAAGCAGAAGAGCACTTTACACTGGGAGAGGCAGAGATTAAAAATGCCTGAAATCACACCTGCCAGTTGTGCCGTGCACACTCTGAGTACCCGCCCTGGGATGCCGTCCTGTCCTGCAGCCTTGTGACCGTGCACTCATTGGAAACACCAGCATACTGCAGCCTCAGAGATGAGCAAGGTGCAGGTCGTATCAGTGGTTCTCAGGGGCTCCGTGTTGGCGATATCAAATCGAGCGTAGAAAAGATTTAGCTCATCTGGTGGAGAGGCAGCAACGTTACAAGCTTAATTTAAGAAATTAATTAATTATTATAAGCATTTCATCCTCAGTGCCTCATAATTGATTACAATGTTCACATAATCACCTCATCTCTTGCTAACCCACCATTTTCTTAGTCTGTAGTTGAAGCACATTATAGTTGTTGAAAAGCAATGTGACACTTCTGTTTTTGGCATATCATGAGAAATCTAGACTGAAGAAATATTGTTATTCCTGCGCATTATTGCCATTCACTAACGTAGTACAGTGTTAGCTAGTACAATTCCTATACTCTAATCACGCAGTGATGCATTTCCTGTGAATTAGGGTATGGTGTTCAAGGGGTGAAGTTCAGAATCTACCCTTTCAAGTGGTTTTGACCACATTTCCCTAGCCCATGGCCCAACCAGTATATTACTACCCCACTTTCTGCACCTTCAGGCAGAGAGTCAGGTTTTGGCTGAGCTATTAATGACAATATAACTATCCCCTTTATTGATCACAGTGCTTGAGGTTAGACTTAAACAAATGGTGACTGACCACGGTCACTAATCCACAATAAAAATGTCAGAATCAGACCAAATGAAAAAGTGTAGACTTTATAGTGTGGAGTATCGGAAATATGGATTTATACCAGCACCAAACAACCAACAGCAGCCAATGCATCTGTTGTGTGAAGAAGTTTTTTCAAATGTGGCAATGAAACCATCCAGGGTCCCTGAACATTTGGAGAGAATACACTCTTAATAAAGCAAACAAGAACTTGGCTTAATTTCAGTCATTTTGTGAAAACTTTCGGCAACTGTAAACAATTAAAAGCATGTTTGCCAGTACAACAGTGATGGTCTGTGTGCTCCATACAGCATTTCATTGCTTGTTGCTAAATCTGGAAACCGCATACAACTGGAGAAGAACTGATTTTGCCAGCAGTAACGGGGGAGTGCAGCTTTGGATAAGTCTCCAGTCCAAATAATTAAAGCAATTGCACTTAGTGACAACTCTATTCAAAGACAAATTGATGAAATGTCTCAGAATACTTAAGGCACATTGTGCAATGTACTTAAGACAACAGAATTTGCTTTGCAGTTGGATAAGTCAATTTTGCCACGCAACAATTTTTTCTTCTTGGTTATGTACACTTCATAAAAGATGAAAACATGGTTCAAGAGTTATTTGCTAGAGGACTGGAAACAGATGCAAAGGGGGCTCAATATTTCAGGGTGTTGAGCAATTTTTCAAAGAGCAAGTCATTTGGCTCACCAACACTCTTATTTGTGCAACAAACGTGGCACCATCAATTACAGGACGCCGCCATGGGCTCATTACTTCTTGAAAAAAGCTGTACCTAACATACTTACTGTTGACTGCGTAATTCACAGACAACATCTTGTCACAAAACACCTAAGTGATCGGCTGCACAAGTCATTAAATACTGTTATCACAGTGGCAAATAAAATCAAGTCCAATGCTGTCAATTCTCGACTATTTCAAGAGCTTTGTCTCGAGAAAGATGAACTGTCTGAACACTTACTGTTACACACAGAAGTCAGATGGCTTACAAAATGAAAAAGCCTGAGACACTTTAATTTGCCTTTTGAAACTGATAAAATTCTTAGAATACTAAGAATCATTCAACTCAATAATATTAGGCAAGCATTACTTATTTGTCAGAATTATTTGTGGTTTAATGAAATCAGTCTTTAAATGCAAGAAAATTATGTGAATCTTATCAAAGTTAGATCAGTGTTCTCCACATTTCTGTCCAAGCTAACCCTATTCAAGTGCAACATTGGCCGTCACAGCCTTTTCCAGTTTCTGAGTCTCTCTGAGTTGGAAGAGAAAGAAGGAATATCAGATGATGATCTTCAAGTTCAAGTTTATGTTTAATTATCATTCAACCATACATGCATACAGCCAACTGAAGTGGTGTTCCTCTGGAGCCAAGGTGCAAAACACATTACCAACAGCACACAGCACACTGCACGTACCACTTATGGTTATTATTTCAGCAAAAAACCACAGTCACAAAGAAAAAATATATAAAAATGTATTAAAAAGTATATGGTGACCACCTGGGTGAGCTGCATAAAGACTTTTAAAAGTGATTTCAGGATCTTCTCTTGATCAAAATTCCAGATTGGGTAATAAATCCATTCCTGAGCACTTGAAATGAGGAATTAGCAGGAAGGATGGAGGAAGAGCTGGTTTCGCTATGAAATGATTTTGAGGTGAAGGAAAAAGTTCAAAAAAACATATAAAGACTTTTGGCTGCAGAAAGAAATTTCTGAACGCTATCCTGCACTGTGGAAAAAGATCAAGGTGTTCTTTATTTCCTTTAAAATATTATATTTAGTGGAGCACAGTTTCAGTGCAGTCACCCAACTTCTTACAAAGGAACAAAACAGACTGCAAATTACTGAAAGTGGGGATCTGAGACTCCTGAGTGACACTCAGCCTGATGTTGAGAAGCTGATATCACTGCACCAAGCCCATCCATCTCATTAAGTAGTGAATAGTTGGACCACTAATGAATGTGCTAAAATTGTTTTTATTGTAAATAAATAAATAAATTTGTAGCTTTAAATAGAGTTTAATTTTTTTTGCAATTATCTGCCACTGCTTTGAATTTGTAGTTCCTATTTTCTTTCCCAGTGCATCGTAAATCAAAATTCTTTATAGTTTTTATGTACTAGTCAGAGAGGCATGCAGGGGATATAGTCTGGGAGCCAAAGGGAGCGGTAACCTAAAAAAGTTGGGAATCACTGATGTAAACAAAGTCCACTGCTTTTCCTTCATCAACTTTCCTGGTAGCCTCTTCAAAAACTCTGATTCTATTATATTTTACTTTACTATAGTGAATTGATCTGTTTTGGTGCTAAAACTATACTTCAGTGAGGACAGGTGAATGATCATATGCAAAACTATAGCATTGTTGTCCAATTTGCACTGCTCTTCACAATCTTTAGCTTCACTGAAATGCCCTCCAGCTCCTTGGATTTCCATTGAACTGTTAAAGCTGCGTGAAGCTGCTGCACTTGCATTTGCATCATACAGTAAAGCTCCAATAATGTGACACACTCAGAGCATTGGTGTACCCAACTGGCTGATTTACTGGACTAGTGAACATTATTCCCTATTAATACCTGCCAACGCCACCACATTTTAATTCACTTTTTTAGATGTTACACAGTATTGGAATAAATTTGCTAGTGAATCTGGTAATTGTAAAGGAAGCAGGAGATACAGGTTTTGCCTAGTCGAATGGGAGTGTGGGTAATGAAGCCCAGGCAGGTCAAAGGGAGGACGGGAGCTGGTGCATTAGTGAGTAAGAAGAAAGTGTGGGAACTGGAACCTGTCACATTGGAAGAGGATGCGGGAACTGGAGCCCCCATGAGTCAGAATAGAATAAGGGAAACATTACCTGGTGACCCAGATACTGTACCAAGCAATCAGTATTATTGAATGATCCTTTCTGATGAATGATCTAATGTGATCTAATTCATCTGATTCATCTAATCTGATGAAACGTATTTCCTGATAGTCTCTTGATTAACTATTCAAAGTCTGAGTCTCATTTCTTCAGTTTAATTATTATTGAAGATTTGAAAAAAATAACTTTTAAAACAAATTTAGCTGGAAATATCTCCAAATTTATGTTGGCATTATGAGAGCTTCATGAATCAGCCTACTGGTGTTTATTAAGGTCACTTGAAAAGTAGGAATTTCAATTGCAAAGTTCAGAGCTTTCCTTGTGCAACATGTTTTGTTCTTGTCGCTGCTCCTGAATGAGCAGTTGCTGCTGCGATGGGGCTGGAGTGGGAGTGACAGTGAGGAAGTACACTCAAGGAATGAGAAGATCAAAGGCAGGCTGGTAAAGGACAATGCCCACAGGTCACATACATATTTTTGCAAGGTGTGCACAGAAACTCTAAGGGCACTGGCTGGGCATGAGTGCAGTCTTTTGGGAATTCTGCAGGTTTTTAGATGTAGCAGATGTCAGCAATCTGGAACGATCCCGGAAATAGGAAACTGAGAATGATTTTGATTACAACTCACCTGGGCAAAGCAGACTGGGCAAAACTGAGATTGCATCTGATGTTGCAGATGGTCACAGAAATCAGCAAGTAGAACAAAATTTGAGTGTTGCTGTTAAATATCTTGCTTTCAGAAGAAGGGGGCTAATGAAACCCAACTCTTGTGTAATTAAATGAGGACTTTCTTTTTTTTTCCAGACCAATGTGTTTATATATTTCTATCCCCCTACTCCTCCAGACACTTTGATATTGCTCTTCCTCCAAGAAATTATCAAAATTTCCATCTCCACAATCTCTATCTACCCTTGATAAACACTAGCATTATTCTTCACCTTCAAAATTCTGGGGATCACTAGTGACCAGGAATTAAATTGGGCCAGCACTATTAATACTATGGCTACAAGATCAGGTCCAAAACTGGGTTACCTGTGGCAAGTGACTCACCTCCTGTACTCCAAAGCCTTTCCAACATCTGCAAGGTACAAGTTAGGAGCATGCAGCTCCAACAATACTTCACAAACGTAATCCCATCCATGGCAAAGCAACTCATTTGAATGCCACCCAATGTACAACACATTAATTTCCTCCACCACCAGCACACAATGGCTGTAGTGTGCATCTTCAACAAAATGCACTGTATTTACTCACCCAGGCTGATCTGAAAGCAGCTCCCAAATCTATGACCTCTACCACCAGAGAAGACAAGAGCAGCAAATACAAAAGACTAGCACCACTTGGACATTCCCCACCAAGTTACACTGATCCTGGTCTTGAAATACATTGCTAATCCTTCACTATCACTAGGCCTAAATTCTGGAACTCCCAACACAATGGTATTGTGTGACTACCTTCACTAGAAGAACAAAAGTAGCTCACCGCCATCTTCTCTGGTGTAACAAAGGGCGAGTAACAAATGCAAATCTTGCAATGCTTATATCTCCCAAAAAGAGTTGGAAACTCTCCTACCTCATACATGCAGGTAAGCCACTTCATCTCTTCCCCACTCTCCCTCTTCACCCATTCTCCCTGCAGACTCAAGCCCCAACTATGCATCAACAGGCCTTTCCAGCACCGCTCTCCAAATCTTCATGTGAACCTAAGTAAACCGTTTGAGCTGGTGGAAGCATTGCAGCTGAGTCTCATTCTGGGAGATTGCTAGCTGGCTTTCATAAGGAATTCTGCTCTATTGTTTCTTTTTTTTAAAAGACACTTCCTTCCTCATGTTATCCTTGCACCAGTGCCACATACTACTTTTCAGCTGGGAACATGGGCAGAATGCTTTCAGGCAAATAACCCAAAAACAACTTATATTTCTGTGCCTTCTGTCATTTCAATTTTTTCATTGTTGGAAAACATATTTCCTATTCATTGTATTTTCTGGATGAATGATCTGACCTTCCAATAAAAGAATCGCATAGTTCATTCATTAAAAAAAATTCAATTTCATCAAAAAATCAGTGCTGTTTGTAAGAAAGGACTTTATCCTATTGTTAGTTAGGGATTAGTAGAACTAATGGCATAGGTCTGTGAAAAGTACCTGCCTGGAAAGGTCAGCCTGTGTAATTATGCAGTACTGAGTTTCAAAAGTACATTCTTCCTCTGGTGAGTGGAAAATTTCATTTTCTCTTTAATATTGGTAAAAGCTTATAGAAATGATGATCTAAAATTGTTTTAAAAAACACAACATTCAAAATTGAACATCAGTCCTGCAGATCCCAGAATTCAGTTGAAGTGATTTCAATCTCCATCCTTAAGGTGATCTCATTACATTTGCTAAAATTTTAATTATTATCAATTTTACAACATCATACCTAAATTAGTTTCACATTTTACCTCAAAACAAATTTTAAAAACTTTTCTTTGCCTGAATGCAAGCTGTAATGTGACTGTCTATTTAGCAATGGGTGGATTAAACAGTGCTTAGTGTATTCAGACTGGTTAAAAACCAAAAGGCTTCCTTTTCCATTGAAGTCCTGTTTTTACCTCCCCCACCCAAGACCTCTTTGAAACTGATTTCCTCCGTTCTCAGAGGCCCAAGAGCCAGACTTCAGACAAGTCACTACTTTTGTTATTACTTGACATGTGTGCAATTTTCACTATTTTTGTCCACAAGTGACCTTTGAAATTCCTCAATAATTTTCCTCCTTTTCCTGGTGCCCCCACGTGACCTAGGAGCAAAGCATCTGAGAGACCTCTGGGCATCTTCACATCTGCCAAGTCTGGGCTGAGACTCATTGTATAGTGTGGCTTTAATAGCAGGTGGTGGGTGTGGGGAAGGGTGTGCTAGATATAAAGAGAAGGGCAAAATTATCTATTTAACTCGTTCTTCCCAGGCAATGTGGGAACCATTTGGAGAGTTTCATAAACTCAGACCAAGGCAAAAAATCTAGAAAGCAAATTTCCTGCTAAATACACAGTGTGATTACGGTTCCTCTTTGGCTATATAACAACTCTCCAAGTTTTTCAACTCTGACAAGTTTTGAGTAGTGAAAAAGTAATAATAAAATATCGATTTTAGCATGGGACTGGGAAAATGTCCTCATGAAAATGTAGCTTCAGAAAATTAGAGTTTAAATTCAATTATACTTTTTTGCTCAAAACTGAGGGTGGCTTGACGGATAGGCAGTCATAGCTATAGGAGTGATAGAACAGGTTTAATTAACCCTGTATGCTTGATTTCTTTTTCATCCTGCTCCTCATGTCCTTCTCCACCAAAGGTAACAAATTCACATATCACCAAACTACCTCCCTGCAACCTTTCATTCTCTCAGAACCACAAACTTCCCTGCTTCCTCAGGTATTCAGCTCTTCTTTGTGTGGGTCGAGGTGGTAGACATCAACAGGCAATTTTGCTCTGTGGTTAAGCACAGTGGGAGTAAAAACTGTCCGATTTTTTTTACATCCCTTTCCTAGCTTGGGGCCATTGTGGCAATTGCAATCCTCCCTTGCTGCCACAGTTGATATAAATAAAGCCAGGTTTAAACTTAGGGCTGTCGGCAGACTCAGATCCTCTTAATTTATTGTAATTAAGTATGATGTCATCGGAAAAACACCACATTATTGTAGAATGAGCTAAACAAAAATTAAACTTATCCTCTTGTTTACATCAGAAATCTGAATGCATTTGGTGTTCTGACTTTAGCCACTGGATTTCTCTGGGAAACAGGTTAATCTCAGTGCCGCTGGAAGCTGTTGATGTTACACATCTTTAAATCTTAGAATGGATCATTTACAGATTGTAAAAATGTGTTTCTCTGTATGTAATTATCACCTCTGACAAAATAAGGATCACATCATGAGGGGGGAAACTAATCTGGGATGGTCCAAATATTCTGCAACGAACAGTGCATTTGTACCAAAGTGTGACTTTATTAAATTAGCAACGACACAGGATAATCAGCCACTATTTAAAATTCTGTTCAAAGCATGCTACTGGAGTATGGAGTATGGAGTATGGAGTATGAGGGAGTATGTCACCCTAGAGTCTCACACATAGCTTAAAGCTACAAGCCTCAGAATCCAGAAGTGTGTTTACTTCCACTGGATCCACATCCAATCCTTAGGACTGTATTTTAAATTAATTATTAAGAGGATTAAATAAATTTTAGCAGTTAAATCTATTCAGTTCAGAATCTGCCCATTAAAGATATGATTATAATATTATCTCCAGCTTTTGATCTTCTTGGGCACTTATGAGCAGCTGGCACTGCTCTGAACAGTTTTGACCTTTAAAAAAAAGAGAAATTTGCATGTACACTGTATACATGTATACCTTTCAAGGCCTCAGGTTGTTCCAAGGTGGCTTACAGCCAATGAAATACGTCTGAAATCCATTCACATAAAGCAAACATTATAGCCAAGTTCCTAATGGGATCACAGCCAGATGACCTGCTTTTGCCATATTGACTGAGGTATTAATGTTTAAGTGTAAATAGTGCCATGTCATCTTTTGCTTCCTCCTGAGAGGGCAGGTCCAGCTTACTTTTAACACCTCATCTGAATTACGTCACTTGCAGCCATATGCCATGCCCTCTGTACTGGACAGTGACACTACCCTGGAGAAAATCCCCTTCATCTTTGATCTGAACCGATCTCTATTTGATCTCTATTTCTCTTTTCACAGATGCTTCCTGACCCACTGAGTGTTTCCAGACTTATTTCAGAGTGACTTTTTCCCAGGGTGAAAATGACTAATACGAGAGGGCATAATTTTAAGGTGATTGGAGAAAAGTATAGGGGGATACCAGAAGTCATATTTTGTACACATAGAGTGATGGTATGTGGAACACCCTGCCAGGTGAAGTGGTAGGAGCAGATACATTAGGAACATTAAGAAATTTTTAGGTAGGCGCATGGATGATAACAAAATAGAGGGCTATGTAGGAGGGAAGGGTTAGACTGATCTTGCAGCAGGTTAGAAGTTCAGCATTCTATGTTTTATGTTCCATTTCCAGCACCAGCAAATCATAAACACAAGAAGTTCTGCTGATGCTGGAAATCCAGGTCAACACACAAAATGCGGGAGGTGCTCAGCAGGTCAGGCAGCATCTATGGAAATGAATAAACAGTCAATGATTCGGGCCGAGGCCCTTCTTCAGGACTGGCAAGGATCTCCTTAGTTTGTTTTTCCTTAAGTTTGCACCCACAGCCACCTGAAATCTTGGATGCAGGCTGAGAAGAATTATCCATGGGTTTCTGGCTGGAGATAGTCGAAACACCTGACACTTATCTTTCATTCTTACATGTTGCACTCTAACATGACCAAGGAATGTGCATTGAATCTTCTACTCCTGTTAGCATTTGATGGTAGGACTTCCTATCATGATGCCTTAGCCTTGGAATATGTTGGTGCTGGGAACCCCATGCTGAACCATCACCAGGTTGACACATCATATTTTTGTGCTCGACATGCTGTTCCTGCCAGGATTTTCTACATTCCTCATTGAATCACGATTGGTTCCCCCACTTGATAAGAATTGGAGAGATAGAATTATACCGAGCCATGAGCTTACAGATTGTGGTGGTGTGTGATTCATCTGCTATTTATAACCACTGTGCTTCATTGAAGACCTGTTTTTGGCTGCTAAATCTGAAATAGATCCAGCCTACTTGTGTGATAATTCCACACAACGTGATACAGGATGTCACAAACACAAGAAAATTTGCAGATGCTGGAAATCCAAGACAACACATAGAGAATGCTGGAGGAACTCAGCAGGCCAGACAATGTCTATGGAATAGAGTAAACAGTCTATGTTTTTGGGCCAAGACTCTTCATTACGACTAGAAAGGAAGAGTAGAAGTCAGTGTAAGAAGGTGGGGAAGGGGAGAAAGAAGTACAAGGTGGTAGGTGATAGTTGCGACTGGGAGAGGGGGAGGGGTGAAGTAAAGAGCTAGGAAGTTGATTGGCAAGAGAGATAAGGAGAAGGGGGAAGGGGGAAGGGGGAAGCTGATAGGAGAGGATAGTGTGTAGGCCTTTGTTAGCCCCAGGACGCAAGCCTGGGCAAGGTTTTTTTAATATGAAAGACCGGAAGTTGCCCAAGCTGCAAGTCTCCCCTCTCCACGCCACCAATGTTGTCCAAGGGAAGGGCATTAGGACCCATACAGCTTGGCACCGGTGTCGTCGCAGAGCAATGTGTGGTTAAGTGCCTTGCTCAAGGACACACACGCAGCCTCAGCCAAGGCTCGAACCAGCGACTTTCAGATCACTAGGCGAACGCCTTAACCACTTGGCCAAGAGCCAACACAAGAGAGGATAGAAGACCCATGGAAGGAGGAGGAGCATCAGAGGGAGGTGATGGACAGGTAAGGAGATGAGGTGAGAATGGGAAACAGGAATAGGGAATGGTGAAGGAGTTGGAGACAATGACTGGAAGTTAGAGAAATCGATGTTCATGCCATCAAGTTTGAAGCTATCCTGATGGATAGCTGCTCCTCCAACCTGTGTGGCCTCATTGTAGTAGGAAAGGAAGCCATGGACAGGCATGTCGGAATGGGAATGGGAAGTAGGATTGAAATGAGTGGCTATCGGGCGATCCCATCTTTTCTGGTGGATGGAGCGTAGGTGTTCAGAGAAATGTTCTCCCAGTCTATGTCAGGTTTCACCAATATATTGGAGTCCACACCAGGAGCACTGGATACAGTCAATTACCCCAGCAGATTCACAGGTGAAATGTCACCTCATCTGGAAGGACTGTTTGGGGCCCTGAATGGTAGTGAGTGAGGAGGTGTGGGGGGCAGGTGAAACACTTGTTCCACTTGCGAGGATAAGTGCTGGAGGGAGATCAGTGGGGAGGGATGAATGGACAAGGGAGTTGCATAAGGAGCAATCCCTGTGGGAAGCAGAAGGTGGGGGAAAGGGAATAATATGCTTGGTGGTGGGATACTGTTGGAGATGACGGAAGTTGTGGAGAGTTATGTGCAGTTCCTCCCCACTGATATCCCTACCTCCTCCCTCACTACCATTCATGGTCTCAAACAGTCTTTCCAGGTGAGGCGACACTTCACCCGTGAGTCTGTTGGGATTGTCTACTGTGTCCGGTGCCCCCATTGTGTCATTCTATATATCAGTGAGACCCAACATAGACTGGGAGACTGCTTCGCCAAGCATCTAAACTCCATCTGCCAGAAAAAGTGGGATCTCCTGTTTCCCTCTTTCACCTTATCTCCTTACCTGCCCATCACCTTACTCTGGTGCTGCTCCTCCTTCCCCTTCTTCCATGATCTTCTATCCTCTCCGATCAAATTCCCCCTTCTCTAGCCCTTTATCCTCTTCAGCAATCAACTTCCCAGCTCTTTCCTTCATCCCCTCCTCCTCTCCCAGTCTCACCTATCACCGACCACCTTGTACTTCTTCCTCCCCTCGTCCCAGCTTCTTACTCTGACTTCTCCTCTTTCTTTCCAGTCCTGATGAAGGGTCTTGACCTGAAACGTCAACTGTTTACTCTTTTCCATAGGTGCTGCCTGACCTACTGAGCTCCTACAGCATTCCTCCAATGATAGAGGATGTCTTCAGTGATATTGCACTTTGTCTTCATGAGGATTACACAGCAGTGCCTCCTGCAAATGATCATATGGCATCTGTGACAGGTGAGTCAGTGAGGATGTTGAGCAGCTTTCTCCCCCATACTCATCACATGTCAAACTTAGTCTAATCAGGACCCAACTAGCTTGGAGAGGGGTGGTGTTATTCAGATACTCCTGGCGGTAGACAATGTAGACCCCAATCCAGAGATATTTCTTGCACTTTCATTATGCCTTTATGACTCCATGGGTGGGTTGTTTAGAAGAAGACATGGCAAGTAAACATGCAAGTATAGCAAACAATTAAGAAGGTATATAGTATGTTGGCCTCCACTGAAGGGGAATTACTGTACAAAAGCATGGAAATATTGTTGAGTTTGCACAGGGCTTAGCACTTATAAGTGTCATTTGTTTCCAATATTGCAGTGTTTTCTTGGATTTGACTAAGATTTCAATAATCCTGAGGTGTTGTTGGTGTATTGTTCCAGTTTTGGTCTCTGTGCTTGAGGAAGAATTTTCAGGCTGTGCAGTATAGGTTTACAAAATAGATGGGGGGTTGCCCAGTGAGGATGTGTATCCTGTGCCTACTGGAGACCTTCTGTCAATATGAACTCCTATTGAGAACCTTATCCTCGTTTCCCTTTCCATCCCTCATCTGCAAGCTGTCTGTTTCCATATTCCCTCATGCTTCCTGCAAAGCTCAGTTTCAATGAGCATGGATCCATGTCCTGAAACATGTCTGATTCAGAATGAGCTTTCACATCCTGAAGAAGTGCTTGAATACCAGCCAGAACTTTCCATCAACTCCAGGAAAACCTCAAAATAGTGACAGTTGTAACAGTGGAGAAGTAGGCGGTGCTTGTAGGTGGGTGTGGGGTAAGGGATTTAGGGAATGTGGTAGATAGGGCAGGGTTGACCCTCCATGCTATTTACTGTCATATTTAGTTGTGCATGGGTCATTCTTGCTGTGCAATATTATGCGCTGTTTACGTTCAATTACATTTGTTGTGCTTGCTGCTGGCAAAGCAAGCCACATTCCCAAGACAGATGCGGCCCAACTTCTCCAATGTGTAAATTTGCATCAAAACGCAGGTGATGTTTAACACAGATAGATAAAATGCACTACATATGTGGAAAATTGCCAAGGGTAAAGTTGAAAAAGTCCAACAATCCTAATAGGTCATTCTAGGTCAAAACAGAATAGTGGGATAGAATTAAAATAGTGTGCGTGCTGGTATTTTAAAAAAAACACTAAAATTGTTGAAAATGCTCACCAGATCCAGCAGCTTCTTGGCAACAGTAACAATTTGATCTGGGAAAATGAATTGATGCTACATTCCAATCTAGTGGGAATGTACAGAAGCAGGGTAAGGGGGACGGAAGAGAAGGACAAATTAAGTCACTGATTGACAAGGAAGTAGAAGAGAATAAATCAGAAAAGGGATGTTGGTGCAAGGCAGAATGAGATGGTGATGGTGAATATGGTTTCTAGTGGAACTGTGAGTAACAACAATACAATTATCACCGGCACAGTTTGTCTGAAAAACCAATCAATAGATGCATTTCTTACAACTTTCGATGTTTGATAAATGAAAGGAAGCAGCAATAAAAGTTGAAAGTTTTCTGGTCAGACTGTAGTTTGAATTCAGCCATTCAGTAAGTCAAAGATCTGAAATTTGAGATAAGGTGGCAAAGCTTGGATTTTTGATACAACGAGAAGGAATCTGACCGATGAAGCTTAAGAGAGGTTTCTAAAATTATTAAGGATGTGCAAAATATCAACGTTACATTAAATTAAGATAAATACAGAAAATGCTGTGGTAGGCAGAATTTGAGAAGAGAGAGAACTTGTTAATAGTTCTCTCAATGCTTTTCATTGTTTTGATTGTGGACTTCAAAAGGATAAGATGAAGGAATACACTCCAGTCTGCACAGAGGGATCAGAAGTGAAAAGAGTGAGCAATTTCAAGTATCTCTGCGGCCCAACAGCTACAAAGTCATGAAAGTGGCTGTCTTTCATTAGGAGTTCGAAGAAATCTGGTATATCACCAAAGACACTCAGAAATGTCTACAGATGTACCATGGAGAACATTCTAACTGACTGCATTGCTGTCTTGTATGGGGGTGGGTGGGGTTTACAGCACAGGATCGAAATAAACTGCAAAGATTTGTAAACGTAGTCAGCTCCATCATGGGCCGTAGTCTTCATAAATATCCAGGACATCCTCAAGGAGCAATGCCTCAAAAAGGCGGCTTCTATCATTAAGGACCCCTATCACACAGGACATACCCTCTTCTCATTGATGCCATCAGGGAGAAGATACAGGAGCCTGAAGGCACACACTCAATTTTTCAGGAACAGCTTCTGCCCCTCTCCAACCCAATTTCTGAATGTGCATTGAAACCATGAACACTACCTCACTACTTTTTTTTTCCATTTTTGCACTACTTATTTAATTTAACTACAGTATTATAAATATGCTTACTGTAATTCATGAGGTTTTTCTCTATTATCACATTTTGCATTGTACTATTGACGCAAAACCATCAAATTTCACGACATGTGCCGATGAAATTCAACCTGATTCTGATTCTGTTCTGATGGATGTTATCTAGCCTGCTAAGTACTTGCTGCTTTCTCAGTTTTTTTCCATATCCCTCTCCGAATTACTGTGTTAAACAACACTTCATTGTTCTATTACTTCAAAACTATTTTTCAAATTTCAAGATAGCAACTTTGGAATAATATCAGTATATTCTTTACATAGAGAGATGTAAGAATGTGGAATAAACTTTCCAATAGAGCACAGAACACAGAGCATAGAAATCTACTGCACATTACAGGCCTTTTGGGCTACTATGTTGAGCCAACTATGTAACCTACTCTAGAAACTGCCTCTGTACTCTTTCTATAGTATCCACATCTTTCCTGTAGTGAGATGACCAGAACTGAGCACAATACTCCAAGTGGTGTCTGATCAAGGTCTTATACAGCTGTAACATTACCTCACGGCTCTTGAACTCAATCCCATGGTTGATGAATACCAATACACCATATGCCTTCTTAACAACACTTAACAATTGATTAATAAAAGTCAAGAACTTGAAGTTATTTGAGCAACTGGAAGTTAGAAACAATCAAGGGTGGATCAAGATGGGCTGAATGATCTTCTAATCTTGCCACTGAATAAGACACATGCACTTTCAAGTAGCACACAATCTAATAAAACTGAGTCATTGTCTGTATCTCCTTGTTTCTAATAAACACATTTGCTCTTTATTGGTATGCTATTCACTACAATGCTTTTTTTTTGTAGTTTCCAATTAGAGCACTATAACTGAACAGAAGAAGGTACCATTTCACCTTGGATTTTGCCATTATGTATTGTTTGTTTCAACAAAAATGATACATCCCCAGAAGTTCCATATTTTCAGAGAACAGCACAGTTAAAGTTCACTTAATAATATTATTAACTAAAAATCCAAAAATGTCCAGAAAAGGCTTTATTCAAAAAATTGAAAAACATGTCATTGTATCAGGGACTTGAACGTAAAAAGATAAGTCTGCTTTTAGTTAGATAAGAAGGATAGTTTCCTTGTTGTGAAGCCATACCTGTGCTGCTTTAATAATCCTTGTCAATCTGTCACTGTCTTGCAGAGGAGGCTGCATACACTGAGCCATGTAGATAGCTCAGAAGGTATTTAAGATTAAGCCTTTGATTACTCCAACAGAACAAATTACTTTGCCTCTGGAAAGTTTCCAGGTAGCCAAATTAATCAACAAAGTTTGTTGCTTTTCTGTGTGATGAAGACAAGGATGTCAGTTAAAACCACATGATTCTCATTGTAGATAAATGCAACAATCCACATGACAAATCCAGATCTTTAAAGAACATTTCTGGATGGAATAAGTTTAAATATATTTGTATCTTTGAATCTTAAAATCATTTGCAAAGGAAACCATTTGCTAAAACGGCAATTTGCAAAGAATCTTAAAATCATTTGCAAAGAAAACCATTTGCTAAAATGGTGATTTGCAAAGAAAGTCATTTGCTAAAGTGGTGATGTTTGGGAGATGTGTTTGTCTTATTCTCACAATGGATTTGTATGCATGTCTCATGCAATGGTTTGTTTCCTTCATAATGGTCTGTCATAATGCTTTTTAGAATATTGTGCACTTCACGAGTCTGGTACACCAGATGAGATTAACCTCGGTTGATTTTTCCTGCCTACATCGCTTAAGGGGGGGGGGGGGGTGCTGATCATTCTCGTTATACTTCTTCTTTGTGCCTCTTTGTACTGTTGGGGGGGGAGGGTGGTGCGGGTGCACAATGATATGATTGTGATACAATAAGATGAATGATATGGAAATAGGCATTCTGCTTCTTAGGCAATGATCTGAACAATTTTGTGGAAGGGATGGGATGGGCATGAGAAGTTTTGTGTACATGGAGCTGGGAAATCTTTTCAAAGTGAACCAGCACCAGGAGGAAATGGCCAGCTGAGTGATTGGAAAGATAATGCTCTTAGGGCATCATTACAGTGCATAAAGAAGTTTACTGACTTCACAGGTGTGATGAAGGTAAATGAAATGGATGACAAGTCTTACTTGCCAAAAATCGCCACCTCTGTCCTCAGTTACTCACCAAGCTCCTGCACTCATCTAACAAGGATCCCTATCCCCACTAAACATTCATATGCCTCTGGCCTACAGCGTTAACACTACTCCAACACCTACATGCCCATCACACAACTTACACACACCTACTGGACTTCAACCACGACAAGTACAACTTGCAGTTTTGCAATATTTTCACTTACTGCATTCTCTTTTGTAGGAGATGGCAAACAACTATCAACTCCAGCAGCAGATAGCAGAGGTGTGGTGCAGATACAAGGGGACCTACTTTGCTCATGGAAATTGAGGAGCTAATCACAGGTTCAGTCATATCAGACACCATGGCCAGTAGTGGACTGGAGATTTTTGAAGCTGACTTTATACTCATTTACAATGCTACCTCTCCCTCACCCTAAATCTCTTCTGAGATTAAAATGCAAATTGCTTAAATATACCTGACTTGCATGGCCTCTGACCTCAACTTGACGATCCCCTTATTCACTTCCGCCTTTACTGACCGAGAGATCACTCCTGCACATGGTGAGGCTGATGCACACAAATAGAGCATGGAGGGACTGGATCTGCGTCTGGCAAATTGGTGAAATCATGAAAGAACTATGGAAAGGTGAGGGGCAGTGAACAGCTTAGGCACCATTTTCCCAAGAATATGATGGTGCATCAGGTCTGCAGCTGAAGGCTCAGATGAGAATCTTTAAGAAGCAGACTTGAAGTGAAAGTTAATGCTTGAACACAGCCAGATTTTTGAATTATTATTGGAATTCTCTGAAAAGCTGTGTTACAGAGTCATAGTGTCAAAGAGCACTACAAACACAGAAACGCAGGCTTCACCCACCCAGTCCACATCTAGTCCCGTCTACCTACACCTGGACCATAGTTCCCTATACCTCACTCACCCACATAACTATTCAAACTTATCTTAAATGTTACAATTGAACCTTTCATCCATCAGTTTTGTTGGCAACACATTCCACACTTACACCTCTCTGCATGAAGAAGATCCCCCCTCAGATTCCCTGAAATATTTCACCTTTTACCCCTAACCAATGACCTCTAGTTCTAGTCTCATGCAACCTGATGGGAAAAAGCCTGCATGCACTTGTCATATCTATGCCCTCATAATTTTGTAGATCTCAATAAGATTTCCCCTTGTTCTCCTGCACTCCTGTGAATTTCCAAAATTTTGGGATTTTCCGCTCCCAACCTTGGCCACAGTTTTGGTCAATGGCTAGTCTGCATCTCTACCCTACATAAAATGGAGCCCATTCTGACAGAGTGGAAAGGCTGACCAGCTCCATTTCAACAGAGGCGAGACCAAAGTTTCTGCAGGCTGTGACGACAACTTCTGTAGCAACACAGGCAGGAGCTATATATTGTACAAGTGCAGCGGTGGACGCTCAGAACTCTGCTTTCTAAGCTGACCTTTCTTACTACAGCTCTCGATTTCATTATTCATTGAGGTTTTTTGGTGTTATCGCAGATTACTGGAATGACAATGACCTGTCCCAGTGCATCTATGGAGGCAAAATCTCTCAAACTGATAACATTCCAACAGTACCTTTGAGATGCCCCCAGGCATGAGATTGTGTATGTCCTACAGTGAGCTGCTAGTAGTTGCCTTCATCGTCATCTGCAGCTTCATTTACTGTGAGTCAGCCAGTGCCTGTAAGCTTAGCGGCAAGCACTAATGAGCCATCACAGAAGGGTCAGACAGGTACAAGTCAAGGATGCAGAAAGCTCTGGAGAGATTCGTCAACAAATGTACCGTTTTCCTACTGATTGAATTTGAAATACTGTTGGTCATAAAGATAAGGTTAAAGATTAAAGATTAGCCTTATTTGTCACATGTACATTGAAATCCATAAGACCATAAGATATAGGAGCAGAACTAGACCATTTGGCCCATCGAGTCTGCTCTGCTATTTTATCATGGCTGATCCAACTTTCCTCTCAGCCCCAATCTCCTGCCTTTTCCCTGAATACCAATCAAGAATCTATCAACCTCTTCCTTAAATATATATAAAGACTTGGTCTCCACAGCTGCCTGTGGCAAAGAATTCCACAGATTCACCATTCTCTGGCTAAAGAAATTCCACCTCATCGCCATTCTAAGAGGATACCCCCTCTATTCTGAGGCTGTGTCCTCTGGTCTTAGACTCTCCCACCATAGGAAACATTCTCTCCACATCCACTCTATCAAGGCCTTTCACCATTCGATAAGATTCAATGAGTTCATCCTTCATTCTTCTTAATTCCAGTCAGTATAAGCTCAGGACCACCAAAAGCTCTTCATAGAGGGAGACAGAGCAGGAAGGCTTAGGCAATAACGGGTTGAGGAAAGGTAAGTTACTTGTGAAGCATAGAAACAGGAAGTATGTCTGTGAGGCCGGTGTTCTGTATTGGGTGTCAGATGTGGGAAGTCCGAGATACTCCCAGCCTCCCAGACAGCCACATCCGCGCCAGGTGCATCGAGCTGCAGCTCCTTAGGGACCGTGTTAGGGAACTGGAGATGCAGCTCGATGACCTTCGTCTGGTTGGGGAAGTGAGGAGATGATAGAGAGGAGCTATGGGCAAGTAGTCACACCAGGGCCTCGGGAGACAGATAAGTGGGTAACACTCAGGAGAGGGAAGACAAGAAAAAGTCCCCTGTGGCTGTCCCCCTTAACAATACGTACTCCTGCTTGAGTACTGTTGGTGGGGGGACCTACCTGGGGGAAGCAACAGTGGCCGTGCCTCTAGCACAGAGTCTGGCCCTGTGGCTCAGAAGTGCAAGAAAAGGAAGAAGGCAGCGGTAATAGGGGATGCTATAGTTAGGGGGCCAGACAGGTGATTCTGTGGACGCAGGAAAGAAACACAAATGGTAGTTTGCCTCTCAGGTGCCAGGGTCCAGGATGGTTCTGATCACGTCCACGGTATCCTGCAGTGGGAGGGAGGCCAGCCAGAGGTCGTGGTGCATATTGGTACCAACGACATAGGTAGGAAAAGGGAGGAGGTCCTGAACACAGACTACAGGGAGTTGGGAAGGAAGTTGAGAAGCAGGACCTCAAACGTAGTAATCGTGGTATTACTGCCTGTGCCACGCGACAGTGAGTATAGGAATAGAATGAGGTGGAGGATAAATGCGTGGCTGATGGATTGGAGCAGGGGGCAGGGATTCTGATTTCTGGATCACTGGGACCTCTTTTGGGGCAGGTGTGACCTGTACAAAAAGGACGGGTTGCACTTGAATCGGATGGGAACCAATATTCTGGCGGGGAGGTTTGCTGAGGCTGCTGGGGAGAGTTTAAACAAGAATTGCTGGGGGGTGGGAACCAAACTGAAGAGACTGGGGAAGAGGCGGTTGGCTCAGAAATAGAGAAAGCTTGGAGACAATGCGAGAGGGAGGATAGGCAGGTGATAGAGAAGGGACGTGCTCAGACTGTTGGTCTGAGATGTGTCTATTTTAATGCGAGGAGCATCATGAACAATGCAGATGAGCTTAGAGCATGCATCAGTACGTGGAGCTATGATGCTGTGGCCATTACAGAGACTTGGATGGCTCAGGGGCAGGAATGGTTACTTGGAGTGCCAGGCTTTAGATGTTTCAGAAAGGACAATAAGGGAGGCAAAAGAGGTGGGGGTGTGGCACTACTGATCAGAGATAGTGTCATGGCTGCAGAAAAAGAGGAAGTCATGGAGGGATTGTCTACTGAGTGTCTGGGTGGAAGTTTGAAACAGGAAAGGGTCAATAGCTCATTGGGTGCTTTTTATAGACCACCCACTAGTAACAGGGACATCGAGGAGCAGATGGGGAGACAGATTCTGGAAAGGTGTAATAATAACAGAGTTGTCATAAAACCATAGAACACTACAGCACAGTACAGGTCCTTCAGCCCTCCATGTTGTGCCAACCCATATAATCCTTAAAAAAAGTACTAAACCCACACTACCACATAAACCTCCATTTTTCTTTCATCCATGTGCCTGTCCAAGAGGTTCTTAAATACCCCTAATATTTTAGCCTCCACCACCATCCCTGGCAAGTCATTTCAGGCACTCACAACTCTTAGTGTAAAAAAACTTACCCCTGATGTCTCCCCTAAACTTCATTCCCTTAATTTTGTACATATGCCCTCTTGTGTTTACTATCGGTGCCCTGGGAAATGGGTACTGACTATCCACTCTATCTATGCCTCTAATAATCTTGTAGACCTCTATCAAGTCCCCTCTCATTCTTCTATGATCCAAAGAGAAAAGTCCCAGCTCTGCTAACCTTGCTTCATATGACTTGTTCTCCAAACCAGGCAACATCCTGGTAAATCTCCTCTGCACCCTCTCCATAGCTTCCACATCCTTCCTATAATGAGATGACCAGAATTGAACACAATACTCTAAGTGCGGTCTCACCAGAGATTTGTAGAGTTGCAACATGAACTCTCTACTCTTGAACTCAATCCCCCTATTAATGAAGCCTAGCATCGCATAGGCCTTCTTAACTACCCTATCAACCTGTGCAGCGACCTTGAGGGATGTATGGATTTGAAACCCAAGGTCCCTTTGTTCATCCACACTCTTAAGTAACTGACCATTAATCTTGTACTCAGTCTTCTGGTTTGTCCTTCCAAAATGCATCACCTCACACTTGTCTGGTTTGAACTCCATCTGCCATTTTTCTGCCCAACTCTGCAGCCTGTCTATATTCTCTTGTAACCTTTGACAAGCTACAGTTCCATCCACAACTCCTCCAATCTTTGTGTCATCTGCAAACTTAACTCACCCATCCTTCCACCTCTACATCCAAGTCATTTATAAAAATCACAAATAGCAGGGGTCCCATGACAGATCCCTACGGCACTCCACCAGTCACTGACCTCCAGGCAGAATACTTTCCTTCCACAACTACCCTCTGCTTTCTTCCTTTAAGCCAATTTTTTATCCAAACAGCCAGGGTTCTACTTATCCCATGCCTCATGACTTTCTGGATGAGTCTCTCATGAGGGACCTTGTCAAATGCCTTGCTAAAGTCCATGTAGACCACATCCACTGCCCTACCCTCATCAATTTCTTTTGTTATCTCTTCAAAAAACTCAATCAGGCTCATGAGGCACGATCTTACCTTCACAAAGCCATGTTGAATATACATGAATAGACTGTACTTCTCCAAATGCTCGGAGATCCTATCCTTAAGAATCCTTTCCAATAGTTCGCAAACCACCGACGTAAGACTCACCGGTCTATAGTTCCCAGGTTTCTCCCTATTACCTTTTTTAAACAAGGGAGCTACATTTGCCATTCTCCAGTCCTCCGTCACTTCCCTTGTAGCCAAAGAGGATTCAAAGATCATAGCTAATGCTCCTGCGATCTCTTCTCTCAATTCCCACAACAACCTGGGGTGTATCATATCTGGCCCCGGGGATTTATCAACCTTAACGTTTTTAAGAAGATCCAGCACTTTTTCTTCCTTAATCTCCACATTGTCCAGCACACAGGCCCGCTCAACTTTGACCTCATCCTGATCAAGATCCTTTTCACTTGTGAATACTGAAGCAAAGTATTCATTTAGGACCTCCCCAACCTCCTCTGCCTCCAGGCACATGTTACCCTTTTTATCCTTTAGCGGTCCCACCTTTGTTCTCGTCATCCTCCTATTCTTCACATACGCATAGAATGCCTTGGGGTTCTCCTTAATCCTACATGCCAAGGCCTTCTCATGCCCCCTTAGAACTCTCCTAAGTCCTTTCTTTAGCTCCTTCCTGGCTACCCTATATTTCTCATGAGCCCCTCCTACTTCCTGCTTCTTATATCTAACATATGCTTCCTTCATGGTGGTACCTACTTCCAAGCACCTTAAAACTATGCTCTCTCAGGCTGGTCATTTCAGCCCTGAGAAAAAGCCTCTGACTATCCACACGATCAATGCCTCTCATCATTTATGCAGAGAGTGGTGACTGCTTGGAATGGGCTGCCAGTGACAGTGGTGGAGGTGGTTATGATAGGGCCTTTTAAGAGACTCCTGGATAGGTACATGGAGCTTAGAAAAACTGAGAGCTATGGGTAACCCTAGATAATTTCTAAAGTAAGTACATGTTCGGCACAGCAATGTGGGCCGAAGGGCCTGTATTGTGCTGTATGTTTTCTATGCTTCTATATGAGAAGCCATTTAATTCTGGAATCATTTTCACGAATTTCCTTTGAACTCTCTCCAGCTTCAGCACATCCTTTCTAAGATAAGGGGCCCAAAACAGCTCACAATACTTAAAGTGAGGCCTCACCAGTGCTGTATAAAGTCTCAACATTATGTCCTAGTTTTTATATTCTAGTCCTCTTGAAATGAATACTAACATTGCATTTTCCTTCCTCACCACAGACTCAACCTGCAAATCTTAATCTTTAATCAAATTAATCCTGCACAAGGACTCACAAGACCCTTTATGCCTCAGTTTTTTGTATTTCCTCTTCATTTAGAAAATAGCTAACCCTTTCATCTCTTCTACCAAGGTACATAACCAAACACTATATTCCATCTGCTATTTCTTTGCTCATTCTTCTAACCTGTCTAAGTCCTTCTGTAATCTCTCTACTTCCTCAAAGCTACCTGCCACTCCACCTATTTTCATATCATTTGCAAACTTTGGAACAAAGCCATCAATTCCATCATCCAAGTCATTGATATATAATGTAAAAAGAATCAGACTCAAAACAGACCCCTGTGGAACACCACCAGTAACCGGCAGCCAGCCAGAGCAGGCTCCCTTTATTCACACTCTTTGCCTCCTGCCAACCAGCCACTGTTTTATCTATGCGAGAATCTTTTCTGTAATACCTTGGGTTCATAGCCTGTCAAGCAGCCTCATGTGTGGCACCTTGTCAAAGGCCTTGTCAAAATCCAAGTACACAACCTCAACCGAAATACAGAAAATACCCCCTCCTGTAATCCAGCACCAACCTGATTTTCCCAATCAACTTGCGTATTGAAGTCCCCCATGACTGTTATAACAGTGCCCTTTGGAATGCATTTTCTATCTCCCATTGTAATTTGTAGGCCACATCCTTACTACTGTTTGGGCGTCTGTATATAACTCTATTAGGGTCTTTTTACCCTTGCATTTCCTTAGCTCTATCCATAATGATTCAGCACCTTCCGACTCTATGTCACTTCTTTCTTTCTTTTTTTTTTGAAATTGATTTTTTTAATGCATTTTCCACAAAACTACAAACAAAAAAACCCCCAAAAACAAAGTAGGAAATTAATACAGTGCAAGATAAACATACAATAGTAATATAATACAAAATAAGATAATTGAGAAAGCACCCAAGTTGAAGTCATGTAAAGTTAGTGTCCACCCCAAGCCCCACAAAAAAAACTCCAGACCAACCAAAACAAAATGTAGAAAATATAAATCAGAACATTCAAACCCCCAAAACTGTAAATACAAATGAAAACAGAAGATAATAATGCCTACTACCAAATAAAAGAGCTGAAAGCAAAGGACTGAAAAAAAAACTTGAGGAAAATTATGAAAATACTCAATAAAAGGTCCCCAGACCTTATCAGAATCAGAATCAGACTTTAATCGCCAAGTACCTATGCACATACAAGAAATTTACTTCCGGCAGATGTTGTCTCTCTGCTCATAACAATAATAATGATAAATATAAATGAAAATATAAATTATACATACAGGTAGTGCAATCCAAGTAACTTTATATCCGAATTAAGAATTGAATAATGAATTTTTTCAAGGTTTAAATAGGACATGATATCGTTAAGCCATTGAGCATGCGTGGGTGGGGCAACATCTCTCCATCTAAGGAGGATTAGACGTCTAGCCAGGAGAGAAGCAAAAGATAATATTCGACATTTAGTCGAACTCAAGCGTATATCTGTCTCACCCAAGAAACCAAACAGAGCAATTAAAGGGTTAGGTTCTAAGTGGCGATTCAGAACACAGGATAAGGTTATAAAAACATCTTTCCAAAAATTCTCTAAGCTAGGATAGGTCCAGTACATATGAATAAGAGAGGCCTCGCCACTTTTGCATTTATCACAAAGAGGTCTAATATTAGGGTAAAATCGAGACAATTTAGATTTGGACACATGGGCTCTATGAACAATCTTAAACTGTAAAAGACAGTGGCGAGCACAGAGAGAAGTTGAATTAACCAATTTGAGAATCGAGTCCCAAACCTCATCAGATAAAGGGATATTTAAGTCATGCTCCCAAGGGGACACGCCGTAAGGATGCTAATTTATCACGGATAAAGGATATTAAGCCTTTACCCAGTGGATTAATAGAAAGAAAGAAATCAATAGCATTTTTCTCGGGCATTTCAGGGAAGTTGGGAATAAAGGATTGATAACGTGTCTGATTTGGAGATATCTAAAGAAATGGGCATTAGGTAGATTGAACTTAGCAGAGAGCTGTTGAAAGGATGCGAAGCGATTATCGGTAAATTATCTTTCTAATGACCTGATTTCATTTTTTACCAACAGAGCACCATCGCCCATTTGTATCAAATTAAATCCCTCAGTTGCGTCAAATTAAATCAGTGAGGATTGTGCAAGGCAGCTGCCAAATGTTCCCATACTTCTGGTGCCACCATGGCATGATCACAAGTTAGTAACCTCTCCACCCCAGTTGCACATCTTTGGAATGTGGGAAGAAACCAGAACACCCAGAGGAAACCCACGTGGTCAGGAGAAGAACCTACAAAATCCTTACAGGCATGGTGGGGACGAAACACCAATTGGTGATCACTGGCACTGTAAAGTGATGCATTAATCTCAATGCCACCATGCCATCCCATGTTACTGATACACTTAGCTTTGCAATCAGAGTAATTACCCAGATAGGCACTTGTGGTATCAATATTTGAGGGATTACAACATGGGAATTGTGGTATCATGGGGATTTAGGTTTCATTATTTGTAACAGGGTGTTGCCTAGTGGTCAACGTTTATGGAATAAATCTAATTTCTATTGAAGTTCTTTCTGAGCACCTGACAGCTTGGTGCTTAACACCATGACCCCCCCAGTACTAATCAACACATTTCAAAACCTGAGCCTCTATACCTCCCTCTTGAACTCAACTTACTCATTGGGATACCTCAGTGAGTGAGGATCAGTAATAACATGCCCTTTTCATTGATAATCAACACAGGCACACCTCAAGATTGTGTGCTTAGCCCATTGCAGTACTCTCTTCACTCATGGCTGTGTAGCTAGGAACAGCTCAATTGCCATCCATAGATTTGCTAATCACACCACTATTGTTGGTGGAAACTTAGATGGTGACAAGGAGGCGTACAGGAATGTAATAGATCAGCTGGTTGAGTGGTGTTGCCACAACAACCTTACACTCAATGTCAGCAAGACCAAGGAATTGATTGTGGACTTCAGGAATGGAAGTAAGGAGTGTACGCACTAGTGTTTATTGAGGAATCAGCGGTGGAAAGGGTGTGTAACTTCAAGTTCCTGGGTATCAGTGTCTCAGGATCTATCCTGTGCTCAACACTTTGATGCAAGTATGAGGAATGCACGCCAGCAGATAAACTCCATCCCCACTTGCTGGAAAATGTTGTGCTAGCTCATTGCACTCTTCACCTTTGTTATACTTTGGAGCATCCTTAAAGGAGGTTTCCTGGTCCTAGACCCTGCAGCTACCATGAAGCGGGTGTCTACACCTGCACTTTCACAAATCCAATCACTTCTGCTCCTGACATACAGGCGAAGTCAGAGGGCTGCAGCTCCAGTGGTGAGGACAGCAAAGTTACGGTCAAGGGATATGGAGGAGCATTTTTCAGGACTGCTTTGAATCAGTGGACTGGACCACATTCAGGGGTTCATTTTCATATCTAAATGAACTTGCCACAGTTGTCACCATCTTCATCAAGAACTGTCTTTGAGAACAGACCCAATATACCCAAACAGGAGCCCTTAATGAATTGGGAAATTCACAGTCTGGTAAATGCTAGATCTATGGCATTCAATAGTCCAGAACCTTAACAAGAAGTCCAGGTATGACCTAAAAATGCCTTTGAGAGAGTGAAAAGGCAACTATGAATTAAGCTAGAGACATAATCAAATGCACAGCAGCTGTGGCAGGGTTTGCATGCCATTACTACATATAACACAAAACCTGAGAGCAGAAATGGCGGTGATGCTTCATTCCTCAATGAGCTCTACACCTTTTATTCATACTTTGAAAAGGAGAATTACACCACATCTGTGCAAATCCATAGAGCATCTGGTGACCCTGTGATCCCTGTCTGAGAGGCTGACATCAGAGCATCCTTCAAGGGAATGAACCCTCGCAGAGTGTCATGCCCCGATGGTACACTTGGCAGGGTTCTGAAAATCTGTGCTGACCAACTGACTGGAGTGTTCAAACTCTTATTTCTATAGACGGAGGTTTCCATCTGCTTCAAAATTGCGTTAATCATTCTGGTGCTTCAGAAGAGCTGGATGAGCTGCCTGAAGTGCCCTGTAGCACTCACGTCTACTGTGATGAAGTGTTTTAAGAGGTTGGTCAAGGCTAGAATTAATTCTTGCCTGAACAAGGGCCTGGACTCACTACAATTTGCCTACAAGTCTGGAGCAGACACCAATCTCACTAGCTGTCTACTGGCAATTGCAAAATATACATCAGGCTGTTGTTCATTGCTTACAGCTCGGCATTGAGCACCATCGTCCCCTCAGAACCAATTAACAAGTTTCAAAACCTGTTCTTCTGTACCTCCCTCTGCAACTGGATCCTTGACTTCCTCATTGGGAGACCATGGTCAGTGTGGATCAGTACAGGCTGAGTATCCCTCATCCGAAATTCCAAATTCCAGAATATCTTTGAGCGCTGACATGAGGTCACAAATGGAAAATTCCACAAGGTGCTGGGAAGGTTCCCAGGTGATGTGTGGGTCTCTATGCACCACGGACAATTCTGAGATGTGACCTCACATATGAAATGAAGAGAAGTTAATGAAAAATAGAAAAACAGTGCATAAAGTGAAAAATGAAGATCTTGATTGTGTATTGAAAGAGTGGACTCCTCAGTGTTGGAGTGAACATAGAATAGTATGCTGATCATGAAACATGCAAAGATCTATCACAATGAACTGAAAATTGAAGGCAATAATGAATATTCAGCAGGACAGTTGCAGAAATTAAGTTTTTAAAGATTTGTGGTGATAAAGTGTCTGTTGATCACAATGCAGGAGAGAATTGACAAAAATCTAACATGCTAATTGGCTGTTTCAGTATATATGTGTGATGAACAAGTGTAAGACAAAGACTGCTAACCAGTTGCACATAAATTCAGAGCTGGAAATGATAGCGAGTCCAAGCCATCTCATTATATATTCCAAAACCTGAAATCTGAAGCACTTCCAGCTCCAAGCATTTCGGATAAGGAGTACTCTGCCTGTAATAACACCTCCTCCTTGCTGTCAGTCGATACCGGCACATCTCAAGGATGTGTGCTTCACCCTCTGCTCTAGTCTCTCATGTCTGTGTAGCTAGGCAGAGCTAAAATGCCATCTATAAATTCATCAATTACATCACTGTTGCTGGCAGAATCTCAGATGTCAATGAAGAGGCGTAGGAGTGAGAGAGATCAGCTGCTTGATTGGTGTTACAACAACAACAACATTGTACTCAACATCAGTAAGATAAAGGAATTGATTGTGGGCTTCAGGAAGGGGAAGTAAGGACATTACAAACCGGTCCTCACTGAGGGGTCAACAGTGGAAAGAGTGAGCAGCTTCAAATGCCTGGCCATCAGCATCTCAGAGGATCTATCCTGGGCCCAACACATTGATTCAACCATGAAGAAGGCAATCGGTGGCTCTACTTCATGAGGAGGATGAGGTGGTTTGGAGTGTCACTGAAGTCTCTGGATTATGCTGGCGAACATTTTGGCTAGTTGAATCCACTGCCTGGTATGGAGACTCCAAGGCACAGTTCAAAAGAGGCTGCAAAATGTTGTAGACTCAGCTATCTCCAACTTGAGCACCACCCGTCCCACCATTAAGGACATCTTCAAAAAGCAGTCCCACAAGAACGTGGAATCTATCACCTGGGACTTGCTCACTTCTCATTACTACTATCAAGGTAGAGGTAGCAGAGTCTGAAGACACACGCTCAATGTTTTAGGAATAGCTTCTTCCCTTCCGATCAGATTTCTGAATGGTCCATAAACACTACCTCCCTATTCATCTTTTGCTCTATTTTTTATTTATTACAACATTACACTGATTGGCCTAATCTCAAATAATAATAAAGCAGCTTATAGAGAAGAAGTCATCACCCTGACACAGTGGTGTCAAGAAAACAACCTCTCCCTCAATGTCACAAAAACAAAGTAGCTGATTGTGGACTACAGGAGGAATGGAGACAGGCTAACCCCTATTAATGTCAATCAGTCTGGGATTGAGAGGGTGAACAACTTTAATTTCCTCGGCATAAACATCACCAAGGATCTCACGTAGTCTGTACATACCGGCTGTATGGTGAGAAAAGCACAACAGCACCTCTTTCACCTCAAACGGTTGAAGAAGTTTGGTATGGGCCCCCAAATCCCAAGAGCCTTCTATAGGGGCACAAATGAGAGCATCCTGACTGGCTGCACCACTGCCTGGTATGGGAACTGTACTTCCGTGAATCACAGAACTCTGCAGAGAGTGGTGCGGACAGCCCAGCTTATCTTGCAGATGTGAACTTCCCACTATTCGGGACATTTACAAAGACGGGTGTGTAAAAAGGGCCCGAAGGATCGTTGGGGACCCGAGTCACCCCAAACACAAACTGTTCCAGCTGCTACCATCTGGGAGACGGTACCGCAGCATAAAAGCCAGGACCAACAGGCTCCGGGACAGCTTCTTCCACCAGGCCATCAGACTGATTAACTCACGCTGACTCAACTGTATTTCAATGTTATATTGAATGTCCTGTTGTACATACCATTTATTATAAATTACTATAAATTGCACGTTGCACATTTAGATGGAGACGTAACATAAAATTTTTACTCCTCATGTATATGAAGGATGTAAATAATAAAGTCAAATCATTCAATTCAATTGACTGGTTCCTTCAGGTTGTTATAGTGGTCCCACTACCTATTAAGTGCTCCCAATGGTGTGTGCCTCCAATAGTCTCTGACAAACCAAGTCCAGCTCGTGGACTTCACATGTGGCTTAACTACTAAGCCTGGCGGAAGCTTCTACTGACAGGAGAAGGAGCAAAGGTGGGTTACTTATGTCTTAAAACCAGTCACTTTGGCCAGATGGGGCTCGTTGTGTGTGTGTGTGTGTGTGTGTGTGTGTGTGTGTGTGTGTGTGTGTGTGTGTGTGTGTGTGTGTGTGTGTGTGTGTGTGTGTGTGTGTGTGTGTGTGTGTGTGTGTGTGTGTGTGTGTGTGTGTGTGTGTGTGTGTGTGTGTGTGTGTGTATTCACGTGACTCAAGGTGCTTGCTAATGTGACAGTCATGAATCATTTTCCAAACTACATTCAAACATCATTAAGAAAATATGTTTTACGTGACCACATTTCCAATTCTTATTTATGTAATTAACCCTGTTGCTTCCTGTTATCTATTTATTTCATGTTGGCTGTATTCATTGTTATTCGTGTATGGTTGAATGAAAATTAAACTTGAACATGAATTTAAACATTATTCCCTTGACAAAATATAATTGTAACAGCGCCAAACTATGTCAACAGAATGGATAAAGGAAGAGTTCAAAGTTCAAATTTCAAAGTGAATTTTATTATTCAAGTACAAATATGTCACCAGAAACCTGGAGATTCATTTTCTTGTGGGCATACTCAACAAATCTATAACAGAATCAATGAAAGACCTCCCATGTAGGGCCTTCAACCAAAGTTCAGAAGACAACAAAATGTGCAAATGTAAATATAAATAAATAACAGTAACCATCGAAAATATGAGATGAAGAGTCCTTGAGAGTGAGTCCATAGGTTGTGGGAACATTTCAATGATGGGGTAAGTGAAATTGAGTGAAGTTATTGCCTTTTGTTCAAAAGCCCAATGTTAAAGGGTAGTAACTATTCATGAACCTGGTGGTGTGAGTCCTGAGGCTCTTGTACCTTCTTCCTGAGGACAGCAGCAAGAAGAGAGCGTGACCTATGTGGTGGGAATCCCTGGTGATGGATGCTGCTTTCCTATGACAGCATTTCATACAAATGTGGTCAGTGGTTGGGAGGGTTTTACCTGTGATGTATCCATTACTTTTTGTAGGATTTTCTGTTCAAGGAAATTGGTGTTTCCATACCAGGCTGTGATGCGCCAGTCAATATACTCTCTGCTACACATTTATAGAAGTTTGTCAAAGTAATGTGGAATCTCCGTGAACTCCTAAGGAAGTAGAGGCACTGCCATGTTTTCTTCGTAACAGCACATGCTGGGCCCAGGACAAGTCCTCTGAAATACTAACACCAAGGAATTTAAAGTTGCTAATCCTCTCCACCTCTGATGAGGACTGGCTCAGGGATCTTTGGTTTCCCTCTCCTGACGTCTAAATTCAGTTCCTTGGTCTTGCTGACATTGAGAACAAGGTTGTTGTTGTGACACCACTAAGCCAGAATTTCAATCTCCCTCCTTAATCACCACCTTTGACTCAGCCCATGATAGTGATATCATCAGCAAGCTTGAATATGGCATTGGAACTGCTTAACCACACAGTCATCAATGTAAACTGAGTAGAGCAGGGGGCTAACCACATAGCCTTGTGCTGATGGAGATCGTGGAGGAAATGTTGTTGCCAATCTCAACTGACTGGGGTCTACAAATGAGGAAATCCAGGATTCTTGGTGTTGAGGCCAAGGTCTTGGAGCTTATTGATTAGTTTTGAAGGGATGATGGTATTGAATTCTGAGCTGTGGTCAATAAAGAGCATCCTGATGTATGCATCTTTGCTGTTCAAATGAACAGAATTGTGACCAAAATTTAACTCTGTCATGGAAAAGACTAACCACAAAGTTGTTACTTCAACTAAATTTGAGCTTGAATTACAGCAACTGCCACTTCTTCAGACAGAATATCAAACTGTAAGGTAAAGAGGGAATATGATTTGCTGTTACAAAATTTTAATATTTATTTTCCTCCATTGATTGTAGTGGATACTGTGGCGACCCACTTTCTGCGTAGGCGACCCGGTTCACAAATAGCCAGCGTGCGGGGGAGAGACTTTGGTAATGCACCTCTGATGTCATTTCCGCCCGGAGAGGGCGGGTGCTAGGGATTAAATGCCAGCGCCGCGAAGTTTGAATAAACTAGTCTCGAAATGACTTACCGACTGCGTGTCGTTATTTCAGCGCTGTGTGTAGCACATCGCTAAAATACATTGAAATATTTTTAAACATTGAATGTCTTCAGTTTCTGTTTCCCTGCCTGCAATCAGTACAATCTGCCAATTCAGTTCAGGAATATACAGGTAAGTTGTGGAAAGATGCTGGAGATCAAAGAAACTCAAAACCAAAACCATTCATTGTAAAATTATATCCATAAGTGTTTCACTGAATATCTCCTTTAGTTGAAACAGAATGGAGGCAAGGCATATGATTATGAACAATAAAAGAGATAATGGAGTTGAAACTGACCTGGGAAGTTTTCAAATATGGAAAAACTTGAGGGCAACCGAGTTCCATTCTGCAGTGAAGCAATGGTGAAGGGATGGAAAGATGTTCTGTTTTAATGACTACTGGAGTTTCTTGAAGATATTAGTAGCAGAGTAGATGTGTGCAAGCCAGTGGTTTCAGAGTCTGTCTCAATGATTTGGCTGAGGAGACAAAATGTAACATTTCCAAGTTTGCCAATGACATGAAGTTAAATGAGAATGTGAGTATGGTGAAGATACAAAAAAGGCCTAAAATGATAAAGACAAGCTGAATGAATGCACAACAATGTGCTAGATAGGATACAATGAAGGAAAGTGTGGGGTTATCCACAAAATAAGAGTACTGAATATTTTTAAATAGGAGAGTGGTTGGGACCTGGGTGTCCTTATACAAAAATGACTGAAAACTAAAGTGCAGGTGCAGCAGGCAATTAGGAACACAAGTAGTATCTTGTTCTTTATTGCATTGAATTAGAATATAAGAGCAAAGTTCTCTAACAACAATTACATAGGATCACACCTAGATAAACATATACAATTATGGGCAACCTAAAAATTATATACTTGCTGTAGATAGGGAGCAGTGAACATTCAACAGACTGTTTTCTAAGATGAGGATTGATTGAATAGGCCAGGACTCTACTGTCCAAAGTTTATACAAATGACTTTATCACATATAAACTTCTTGGAGAACTCGACAGGATAGGTATGGGGAGAGGTGTTTTCTCTGGCTGAGAGGCTAAAACCAGGGCTCACAATCTCCAAATAAAGGGAAACCCAATGAGAATTGAAATATGAGAAATCCTTTCAATCGGAATATGGTGAATGTTAGGAATCCTCGTCCTGAAAAAGCAGTAGAGAATAATTGATTGCATTTAAAGCAGAGGCTGATAGATTTCAGGAAACTAAAAAAAAATCAATGTATATGGGTATAAAACAGAAAATGGTGGAAGGTCAGCTGTAGCTTACTGTGGAAAGGAATGGGAGTGTGAAGAGAAGAGTGGTAAGCAGGGAGGCAAGAATAACTACACCAGTTTATTACTGAGGCAAGAAAGATTACCATTACTCGAGCATTCTACAGAATTTATAGCCTATTGTGCAGTGGAAACCTTGGAGGATGATGAACTCTTTTGTAAGTTTTCTTTTCAGGTCCCATTGTATCTCTTCTTCTATAGAAAATGTAGATGCTTTAGGTCTGAGCCTCCTACCCTTCCATCATCCTCTCACCAAAAACCAATTTTGTTGACTTAATGTTTTCAAGCAGGTATTAAGTTCAACTTGGCCTAGATGCGGTAGAAGAATGAGAAAGGGGTGAAGGCAAGATCACATTGATGCTCATTTTAACACCGCCCTAGACACAGACACTGCTCATAATTTAGAAGTTACCTCGCTGGATACATGTGGCCTTCAGCCAAGGAAGGTTCACCACTGTTTTCGATTCTCTAAAGGAGATGACTCATGTTAGATCTGTTGCATAAAGGAGGTTTCAACAGGGTAGCCTGCACAAGAAGGCTGTTCATTATGCACAATTCCTGACATTGCACCAAGCTTAATAAGAAGCTTGTGTTATGAACCCCGTAACTGGGTCACTTACCAGCAAAGATGGAGATGTCCGTTGAAGTCTGATGATACTATTTTTAACAGTATTTATTAGTAAAAATACACAAAAATAATATCAATGCAAATATACAGATAATATACGTCATCAATACTAAATCTAAAAGTGCGGGTATAATAATAATCAATAAGAAATAAGCTCTATCGTTGTCTAGGGGATAATGTATTGTCCGATGGAAATATAAAGTTCACTCAGTTCATGCAGGCTGCAGCCGTTGGGGACCGCTGTGTTGCAATTGTTGGAGAGAGAGAGAGAGAGAGATTTGGAGAAAAACTTGCCGGCTTTCCTTTATGATTTCGATCCGTCAGGAGTCTCGTTGTCGTGGCCATTCACTTGTGGCCTCTCCTTTAGCTAAACCGTTCTTCCGTGGTGAGCTCGCCACCCCAGGCAAGGGAGGACGCACACGAGCCCCCACCGGCTTTCGCTATTAAAAGCTGTCACGGGATTTCTAGCGTTTCTCCTGGTGCGTCTAAAGGGGTTGTTCCCCAGACCCCTCTTTTATCCTTACTCACGGGGTCTCAGATGTCAATCAGGTTGGGATGATGCAATCCCTCAACCAGACCACTCTGGTTGTCCCCTGAGGGGCTTCAATGAATAGTACAGTACTCGATACACAATTCCGTCTCCAAGAGACAATAGCCGTTATCAGTGGTTCGTTTCGCTGAGGCCAGGACACATTCCAAACCTTGTGTATTCTGCGTGTCTCTCTCTCATTTCCTGGGTCCCAGACCCGAATTAATAGCGATCTTGCGATTCTCAAAAAGGAGGGGGCGACTTTGTACCCTTCGGCCCCTCAGAGTTGCGTCACATTCGTAACACTTGGTGCAATCTCAGGCCCTGTGAGAAAAACTGCCTGTTCTGTCAGGGAGCATTGAGTAGTTCAGTACCAAATCTTTCAGGAATCATAGCAACAGGGAACAGGAGCAGCCTCCAAGTAGTTGATGATTTCATTAAATAGCAAAGGCAGGAGGTCCATTCTGCTGATGAATGTATATAAAAGCTTCTGAAAGCCTGCTTTAGGCATCTGTCCATTCCATTGGCAATAATGGAAGAGGAAATGGATGGATTTCCTGTGGATAATGAGGGTCTGCTCAACTAGTTTCTTTCAATGGCAAGAGTACTGAGGAGACCAGACACACACTAAGTGCTCACCTTACTGCCTGAGGTAATTATGTTGAGTCAGAAGTGCTGAGTCGATGGTTCATATCAGCTTCTTCAATTCATATAGTAAGGAAACATGTGACAATAATAAAACAAAAACAAATATGGAAAAAAGCATAGCCCTTGCCCAGCACCTCCATGCTGACCAAAATATTTCTCTACACTAATCACATTTTCCTGCATTTGGCCAATATCCAAACCTTCCCTATCCAAACATCTGTCAAAATGGCCTTACGTCTTGTAATTATACCTGCCTCTAGCACCTCCTCTGGCAACTCATTCCACATGCCATCATCTTCTGTGTAAAAAAACATACCTCTCAGATCCTCTTTCAATCTTCCCCCTCTGAACCTAAACCATGCCTTTTAGTTATAGACTCCTCTACTCTGGGAGAAAGACTGTGGCCATCTACTCTGTCTATACTCCTCATAATTGTTAAAACCTCTTCCCCTGTCCGATTTAGTTGATATCAAGAAATGGCTGAGAACATTGGATGCATGAAAGGCTATGGGGCCAGACTGCATCTCAACTGTAGTACTGAAGATCTCTGCTACAGGACAAACTGTAAAGCTAGCCAGATTGTTCTACTATAGTTGCAACTTAAACATTAACTGACAATGTAGAAAATTAACTAGGAAGTCCCATTCCACAAAAAGGGATGAAACAACTCTAGCTTATCATCTTAATGACTTTAGTTTACATTCGATCATCAGGTAAATGATACAAGGTGTCATTTATATACCAAAAAGCAGCTAAACAAAAATATTGTGAGAATACTTTCACTAGAAGGACTACAGAAGTTCAAGAAGATAACTCACTCATACCTTCCCAAGGCCAATTTGTGATGGGTAACAAATGTTTGCAGTAAGAAAAAGGGGCTCAGCCCATTTTTCAGGATGAAGCAAAAAAAAGATTATTGGAGAGCTGTGTTTCAACAGAAATAAAAGGACATTGTGAGTACAGTCTTTGAATATTATTCAAGCAAAGATGCATTCTTCAAAAGCAAGGGGTGGGAAATTATCAGGGAGCGATGGAACTGCTGAGTTGTTGATGTTATTGAAAGCTTGAGGGAATGAGTAGGCTAATCCTGTATACTTGTATGTTAATATTGCTATCTCACCAGGTTAGATTTATGCTATCAAGGTTTGTTTGCTTCCACTCTTTTTGCATAATTAACTGAAAGATCATTTAATGGCAATATATGACTGCATCAAAATCAGGTTTAATATCACAGACATATTTTGTGAAATGTGTTGTTTTGTGGCAGCAGTAGAGAGCAAGACATAAAGTTTGCTATATGTTACAAATAACTAAATGGGGGAAAAGAGAAATAGTGAGGTCGTGTTCATGGACCATTCAGAAATCTGATTGCAGAAGAGGAAGAGGGTGTTGCTAAAACACTGAGTGTGCATCTTCAGACTCCTGTCACCTTTGAAAGTTACTTAAAGAGCTTTGGGAAATTGCTTTGAATTCTGTAACTCAGTGTTTTATTGTACATAATGATAAAATTCACCATTTCCAAATATAATTCTTGTAATCCATTGTAAAAGATTTGAATGGTTGCTTCATAATTTTCCCATTTGGGAAACTTTGATTCTCAGGATACTTGTCATCAGAACATGTTGTGAGCTGGCTGATTTAACAGGAAACCAGCAAAAACTCCATGGTATATATGGAATGGGCTTCCAGCAACAGTGGTGGAGGTGGATCTGATAGGGTCTTTTAAGAGACTTTTAGATAGGTACATGGAGCTTAGGAAAATAGAGGGCTATGGGGAAGTCTAGTAATTTCTAAGGTAGGGACATGTTCAGCACAACTTTGTGGGCCAAAAGGCCTGTATTGTGCTGTAGGTTTTCTATTTGATGCCCTGGGATGGCCCAGAATTCTCATCTGACACCAGTTGGAAGCTTCTACAAATGTAGAATATGCAGGACCAGGTGGTAGCTGGCCAAACTTTCTCTTTGGAGCTTGGAGAAATATTTCTACTTCTCTTGATACTACATTAAAATATTTTGGATTTATTTATAAACCTTTCCACTCATTGCTCACCTAGATTTTCTGTACAATTTTTCCATTGCAAATACGACATCCACCTGGGTACTGAGAAATGTTTAAGGCCCCATTTCCCATCTTATGATCCTTCTGTGACAGGCACACCCAAGAAACAACAATGTTAAATATTCACATGGTGCTAAGTCTACTAACTGGATTTGAACTGGGTGGAGGGAATTAAAATTTGCCCTCTCTCACCTTTTAGACATTGCAGCTCAACACCAAACAAATGGGTGTAATTTAGAGTGCTATGCTGTAATTTATTTAAGACAATTAAGATATTTAGTGCCACTAATATGTTTGCAGGGCTGTTTTATGATGCTATAAAAAGTGGTTTTGTTTGAAAAAGTGCCTTATAAATAGATCGAAATGGCTTAGGGCAACTTTGTTGTTAAATTCACAGAGATCTGAAGGCTATTGCTACACACAAAATTTATTAATCTACTAATGAAGCCACACTTTTAAGAACTATTATACTTTCATTGCAGTTGCTGGCGACATATTGTAACTTTTATCACTGCCTATATACTTTTTTAATTATTGCCGGAATATCACTCTTCCTACACAGGCAGTAACTTTTGAAGGTAATGGAAGAAAGGAATGTGCTAGTGGAGTTCTCTCTCACTCTGTGTGTGTGTGTCTGTTTCTGTATCTCTCTTGCTCTCTCTGCCTCTCTCTCTCTCTTTCTGTCTCTGTCTGCTTGTCTCTGTTTCTCTCTCACACACACACACACATACTCTCTCTCACTCATTTTGTGTATCTGTCTGTGTCTATCTCTCTCTCTCTCTCTCTCTCTCTCTCTCTCTCTCATTCTGTGTGTGTGTGTGTGTGTGTGTCTGTCTGTCTGTCTGTCTCTCTCTCTCTCACTGTTTGTCTGTCTGTCTCCCTGTCTCTCATTTTTGGACAAAAGGGGAAAGGGGATTGAATTTACTTGCATATTGTGATGGACTTCAGCCTTAACTCTGACAAGGTGTGATTGAACGGTACACAAGAGGGTTGGAGACAATGGATCCCAAACTAAGAATGGATTTTCTAATTAGTCTTGTTAGGAAGTAATTCTGCCACTCGTCCCGACTAAAGCAGTGATGGAAAAGAAGTAAAACAGAGAGTCTAGGTTAGGATGGGGACTCTGCAAATTAGGTTTTCCTTCTTCCTTGTCTTCAGTGGGACCATTTTGCAGTCATTGAAGTGATGTTAATGGGACACAGGCACACAGTAGCAAAGCTGCTGTTCTCACAGAGCTCCTGGTTCAATCCTCACTTGGTGCTGTTTGTGTGGAGTTTGCACATTCGTCCTGGGACTGCATGTGTTTTGTCTGGTTTCCTTCCACAGCCCAAGGACACGCGGGTTGTTACGTTAATTGGCCACTGTGGATTGCCCCTAATGTGTTGGTGAGTGGTAGAATCAGAGAGTAGTTGATGATAATGTGGGGGAATTAAATAATGGGAATGCTGTTGGCATTATGTAAATGGATGGCCGCACGTGGAGTCATAGGGACATACAGCATGGAAACAGACCCAACTAATCTATGCTGACAAAGATGCCCAACCAAGCTTGTCTCTGTTGCCCGTGTTTGGTCAGTATGGATCAAGGAGCCTGTTTCCACGCCATGTCTTTTTACAAATCTGTGAGGAGAGTGATCTAAACCCTTAGTATCAGCCATCTTAGTAAGAGAGACAAAGGGGGTGGGTTTGCTGAAAATATCCACTGGCTCAGGAGCTTTCAATCTATGATGTTGTCAGCTGCCTGAGAAATACTGACACCGGTACAGGCACAGAGAAGTAAAACGTCTCTCCACTGTCCTACACACATTGGTGGAACCAGCACTCAGCAATGCGATTCATCTTGACTCCCAGGTGCATGGCTCAAATGCTTCTTATTATTTGTCAGGAATTCTCCATCTGCCTATTATCCGATTGCTGAACAATAGCTTAAAACGTTGAGGAGACTGAAGATAAGCAATTCAATCTAACCGCACTGTCGAAAAGGGATCTGGGAATCCTGGCATGAAACTTCATTAAAGATGTGGAGGGGGTGACTGCGTTATTATTGTTGTTTGATCCTTTTTCTAGGACCTTCAACACTATCTTTATGTCTGAGCTTTCTGTCTAATGATGTAGGTCAGAAATGCAGAGCTGACCCTTAATTAGTTCTTATTGGCTCTTGAAAATAAGTAGCTGCTTTTGACACAGGTATCTATCTTTCATCAAAAGATATGGATTGTTAAAATCAGGTCTCCAGGGAAATGCAGAGAAAGAAAGATAAACCATCTTATAGAGTTTCAGCCTAACTGAGAAGTCGAAGAGCTTCTGACTTTATTTTCAAGAAAAAGATATGTGGAAATCTTTTTCAAGATTATGAAGGAATCAATGAGTCCTAATAACATGTATGAAATTGTCAAATGGCTGTGATCAACAAAGGTCTGCTAAAGAGAAAATTGAGGAACAGTTTAGAGTTAATTACATATACTGATGAATGTTTTATCTGGAGTATCTAGGAAGACAGTGTGAGCATACTGTGTGATATAAGCTAAGAGAGAGCTTAATTCAGCTGTAAATAATGGGTGAGCTTGGACACAAAAAGCCTGCCTGATGTGATTTTCAAGAGGGTATACAAAGAAGAAAAGGTCACTTGCATCGGTAAGTTTGGTGTCCTCAATAAGTACTAAGATTTTATTAGAATTTTCAAGTACATTTGATTTATTTCCATACTCTTCCTTTTAGACCACCAACTAACTATTGCTGAAGCTGACTGACAGAGGTTGCTTCATAATGTTTGAAATCTAGGAGGACTAGTACACACAAAATTAACAACAGCAATCACTTGTATTCATATAACATAAAGAATTGCAAAGTGCTTGACAAGTGCTGCAAACAAAATATAACTCTGTTCCACTACAGGTGAAATTTCCTCTCTAGTGTATGGTTGGTTTCTTATTCTAACTGTACGTGTTGCCTAGAATATAATGACTTACTAAGAGAAGTAGAGATTTGTCTTTGCCTTGTTTATTTCCCTCTTTTCACACATTCTAGTACTTTCCTCATTTTCTAAGGAATAGAAATTCACATATTCACAATATTTATGAAATTAATCTCTGTATGTTAGAGTCTCTCTATTCTTAACAAAATAATTTACATAATTGGTATTATCGGCTCTTCTTCACTTGGATAAGGTGTTCAGTAGATTCTTGCATTACTTTCTCCACAATTTTCATTTGATTAACTTGTGCTAAGGACCATATATTCCCTTGTGCATCTCTTGCTGGATTTAAGTAAGTCATGAGTACACTTCTGATTTTCATTATCACAAGTTATGTTGATGCAATGTATGCTTCCACCATCTCTCCATATCTGAATGTCAAATTTGTTGCCTGGAGTTAGAAAGAAATTGTTGTTTAATACTTTCCTCTCCATGACTTAAATCTGCCATGGACCATCCAAAGCTTAGTTCAAAGGAAGAGGGTTGGGCAACCGCAACCCATAAAAACCCAATGCTACAGAAATGTAACAGAAGCCCTAAAGACCTCATCCCTGTGGAGGAAGGAAGCACCAAGAAGATGGGCTACACCTGGAGCCAAGGTGAGAGGACCTTGGCTCCAGGACAGAGGACTCTGGTGAGCTACTGTTGTCAGTCTATGCCCCAGTAGGTGTGATGGGACTTAAGTAAGTAAGTCTCCATGATTTGTTTCAATACTTCTCTTCCTTTCTGCCTGCAAGTTTTGGCTGAAATAGTTGAACCATCAATACCCTAGCAGGAATGTAACCTATCTGCAATGCATTATCAACCTGTGATTCAGTCAGATGCTTGCTAACCTGTATCTCATTGTTAAACTCAGCACCAGTTTCTTCAGTGCCTCTTTGACAATTTGCATTCAAAATTCAAGTTTCAAGACAATTTAATGTAATTTCCTGTACACAAGTGTAAAGGAGAACAAAATAATCGTTCCTCTGGATGTGATGTAGCACAAAAATCGCAAAAGATAAAGAGCACAATAATAATTTAAAAATCACAATAAATATGAATACATAACATATCTTATATACATGTGCACCACCCTGGGAAAGGTTTCACTGTTAATGTAATGGTCTGTAGAAGCAGTGTTTGGGTTATGGTTAGAAATAAGAGATGCTTTGGACTGTGAGCTGGCTCTTTCGTTTGGCAGAACCAGAGTGTGTATTCCCTGGACTTAACACTGCTAAGGAAACCAGTAGGGTTTCACATGGCTTAATTGCAAGTCTATAAAGTGGCACTAGGCTGACAGGAAATAAAAAGTACTGGTAGAGTTAGTGTGTGGAGATGTTGATCTGTCTCACCGCTTGGACAATGTAGCTGTTTTTGAATTTGGTGGTCCTGGCGTGGATGCTACATAGCCTCCTCCCTGATGGAAGTGATGGAAGCCGCCTCCTCTCTTCAGCCTTCTTAGAAAGTAGAGGCATTGATGAGTTTTCTTGACTGTGATATGTTCTAGGGCCATGAGCACCGAAGAGTTAGAAACTGTTTGCAGTTTCCACTGCTGTGCTGCCGATACAAAGGGGGATGGGGTGAGTGGTGTGAGTTTTCCTGAAGCTAATAACCATCTCCTTTTTGTTGACATTAAGGAAGAGGTCATTTGCCTGGCATCAGGCAACGAGCTTTTCCACCTCCTCTCTGTAGACCATCTTATTGTTGTTGGTGGTGGGCCCTGCCACTGTTGTGTCATCGCTGAACTTGATGATGTTACAGCTTGGATGTTTGGCCTTGCAGTCATGTATGAGCAGAGTGTATACAGCAATGGGCTCAGCACACAGTCCTGGAGGAGGCATCCATGTTGAGGATAATGGGGGCGGACGATTGGTTGTGCATCCTGACTATCTGAGGTCTGTTGGTTAGGAAGTCCAATATCCAGTGGCGTATTTAGACCGAGATGTAGGAGTTAGTAGTTAGTTCACCAAGATCTGTGGAACAATAGTGTTGGATCCAAAATGAAATCCAGAAGCAGAATTCTGACGTAAGTGTCCTTCTTTTCCAGGTGTGTCAGGACCAGTTGCATGACAAATGGTGTGGCATCTTTCATAAAGAGGTTCTTCCAGTAAGCACATTGGTGAGTGTTCAATGTGGCAGGATAAGAGTTTTTGATATGAGCCATTATCAGCCAGTCAAAGCACTTCATGATGATTGTTGTCAATGCCACTAGACAGCAGACATTTATTTCTGAAGGTGTGGAGTTCTTTGGTACAGGGATGATCTCTCTGCTGCTTCATTTGATACAGCATAGTACTGAGAAATAAGGAATATCATTTTGTTTCATAATGAACAAAACAGAGGACAATTATCCTACATCAACTCCTCTGGTAAGCCAGGAAATGAGAAAACAGATTCTCTTAGTTGACAGTAGACTTGCTAGTAATACAAAGTCCAGTTCTGCATGTTTCCCTTCCATCCATCTGTAGGGTCTATCTATGATACTAAGTAGTTACCAATCCCCTTATTATCTTTATTGAAATGTACTTGTGAGAAAGTTCTTGCTAATCATTTCCAGCTCTGCAACAACGTTCCAGAGCTGCAATCTTGAATGTTCTTGTATGCAGTCCCGATCAATTGCCTGTTGATTTATAGGTTCTACTTTTGCCTATTACTTGCGCTTGCAGACATATGGAAGGGCAAGTTACAGGAGGGATTTGAAAACAAGAATGGAAAATTTAAAACTGAAGTAAATTTTAAAACTGCTGGGAGAGGAAACTGGGACAGTAAGCAAGCACAGAGATTAGTTTATAAAGGGGTGAGATGGAAGAAGACAGCTCATCTCGAACAGCGTTGGAATAGTCAAATGCAGAGGTAACAAAGGCGCAGGTGGTGGTTTCAGCAGCAGGTAAGTTGAGGCAGGGTGGATTCTCACTGAATGCATCAGATGGACAGGATGATAGCAATGCCAAATCTCTTTTGTTTGAAAGCTAAAATCAACTCAATAGTTTGTGGATGAGATCTAAACTGAAAAACCTGCTCTATTCTAGAGTACATAAGTTTCTCATGACACTTTTGAAAAATAATTCTCCTGATATATCTCCTGAAAAATTTATCTCTGGTGAAAAGGAGATACAACAGGATGTTACCTGGGATGAAATAGTTCAGTTATGATGATAAACTGGACAGGCCAGATCTTTTTCTTGGGGCGGTGGGAGGCGGGGAGTATTAAGAGGGGACATGATTGAGACATATAAAATTATGAGGGTTACAGATAGAATGAACTGCAGGAAACTTTTTTGCATATCAGAGGTAGAGAAAACTAGAGGGCATAGATTTAGGGTAAGAGGTAAGATGTAACCTGAATGGGACATTTTTCACAGTGTGAGCACACTGCAAAAGAGAGTGACGGAGGTACTGACAGCAGTAGGAGGTGCTTAGTTGAGCACTTGCATCACCAAACAGGTAAAGAAGATGGCAGGAAGATGGCATTTCGGTTCAGAGCCCTCTGGTTGTCATGGACTCAATAGGCCAAATTATCTGCTTTCATACAGTTTAACTTTATGACTCTCAAAACACATCTCGAAAACATTGACTGTGCAAGACCAGTGACTGGACTCGTGAAAATAAATTATTACCCACTTAGCATTTAGCTCTCCTGTTGTTGAGAGGTTTTCCATATAAAAGTTAATTTATTTTCTTCTTTGCCTGGAACTGTTTATTTGAGCTGTGGTACCTTTATTATTTCCTATATTTTCTGGAGCTTAAGGTAACTATTTTAGTTCTATTTGAGGTTAGACTCTGTTCTTAAGTTCTTGCAGTGATTACTGAAGTACAAGTTATTTTTCATGCTCTCACTAATTCTTAGTGATCAATTTCCAGTACTTTGGTTTTCAGTAAATCAATACTATTCACAAAATCTGGATGATTTGTTTTGCCAATACTACTGAATGACTATCAGCTACCTTTATTAAAGGCATTGCTGTGCATATTGAACCTTTTGCAATGGCTTAGTTAGAGAGGTCAAGTTCAAATTCAAGTTCAAGTTTAATCATCATTAAACCACATACATGAATACAGCCAAACAAAAACTGTTCCTCTGGGTCCAAGGTGCAAAACACAGTATCAACTATCACACACAGCACACAGCACCTATAGCATATATAATTAAGATAGCAGAAAACATGCAGTTACAAAAAAAAACTATAGCCCAAGACCAGAGTGTCATCATCTGTAGATTGATGGTGCATGGATGTTGTCTTGGAGCCATGTTTCTGCGAGAACAAGCCCATAGCAGTTACTCATCTCAAGTAAGTGCAGCCACAAGCAAATACAATCCAGCTTATCTTCCACCAAGCGAATACTGGCGATCAGCACCAACGGGTGGGGCCAGCCCCCAACCCAGCATGGAATCCTGCGGAGTACAGCAAGCTCTGGCATCTCCTTCCCTGGTGGTTGCAAAAGGCAACCCCGAGCCATTAGGGTCTGGTCCACGTGACGACCATGACCTTGCAGCTCCCCAGGCATCGGTCTCACTAATGAACCAGTGAATCAGACTCACAATGTTCTACATTGTCACTGTCCGATGGGGTATTGCAATTGCAATGAGATCCATTTGTTAGACTGCACCCCAGCTCCGAAGCTTTCTTCCCTGGGTGACAGAAGCAAGCTGAAATACAGGGTTCAACAAGTGCAGCTCCACTGCTGTCGGGCAAGTTGCTTGTGGGTTAGGTCTACAGTACCTGATGTTCTTAATATCCCGCACAGTCCTGTGATCGTAAAAGGACAAACAATTACACCTTTGTCTGGATCCAGACAAGCCACTGCAACCAAGCGTGCTGTTATCTTACTGGAAGATGATAAACGTGATGTTCTCATTTACCGAAATAATACAAATCATATTCTTACTTTAAAATTAGTCATACAATTGAATTAAAATAATTCGTGCGTAGTGTGTGCCTCAGCATAGATTAATAATAACTGGGTATGAAACTGTCAACATCCATTAGTTTATAAATAACATCACAATTATAGTGTTTACATATTTTTTCAATGTTTAGTTTCTCAAATTACATTGAAAATCTCCTTAGAAAACCAAAAGATTTACATTTTATTATGTCACAGGTGTATTTGCCAAATGTCTTAAACATTCTGGGTCATAATTTTCATTCTGGCCTTTGTCCAAGAGAGTACTGAGGGGTTCCTTTGGAAGTGGACTGGGTTTTCATGAAAGATCTTTTTGATGAATACATTGCTTGTATTTAAAAATTTCCACCTAAATTCCTTAAGCTTCAGGGAAGACATTACCATTTTAAGATATCATGTGATCAGTGTGCTAAATTATACTGAACTACACATATAGTGTAGAGGGGGGAGGGGGGAGGTAGAGTGGGGGAAGTGGGAGGTTAAGGTTTAAAAGCTTAAGGTTCATTAGGAGATTATATATATGGAAAATTATCCAAAAACTAATTACTGTTATTCTTTTGTTATTCTGTTTACTGTTATTCTAAACCAAGTACTGTTGTTTCATTTGCGAATGGGACAGCCATTCTAAAGAATCTCATTACATTAAAAAGGACTGGACATTCTGTAAGCAGTTGTTTCCAGGGCAGAAAGGTATGGCGCATGAGCCACTGTGGTCCCAGCAAAGCTATTTTTGCCTTCTCTTCATATAAAACTTGGGCTTATGAAAAATTTTGTGAAAGCAATGAACAAGGAAGGTGAAGGATTTCAATATTGGAGGCAGATGATTCCCAGAATAGCTGATGTCAAGAGTTAGCAAGGTATTTTTGTTGGTCCACAAATCAAACAGGTCATCAATGACAAAGCAATTCGAAGAACTTCCAGTGGGACTGAAGAAAATCGATTGGAGGCTTTCAAGGATGTTGTTGAAAATTTTCTTTGCAACTACAGAGCACCAAACTATGTGCAGCAGGTTGACAACATGCTTCAAGTATACAAAGCCATGAAGTGCAACATGTTTCTAAAGTTTTATTTTCAGTATTCCCATTTAGACTTCTTCCCTGTAAATCTTGGCACTGTCAGTGACGAGCATGGTGATCTGAATTATAAATGCCAGGACACTTAGAAGCGTGTGCAGAGGGACCTTGGGGTGCATGTCCAAGGCTCCCTGAAAATGGCAACACAAGTGTAATGGTGTAACGTTGATCTGGTTCGAGGGTAGGGCAAGTGAGACAGAAAACACTGATTGAGAGCAAGTATATTAATCATTTATTTACTAACAGTAAAATTTTGACCAAACGTTTATGTCCCGCAAGTTACAGAAATTACAACGTTAAGCATTCAACAAACATACTAGCTAAAAGTGTGCACAGAGCATACCTTCCCAGTGGCTATGTGCTTGCTTTAAATAAAGGAAGAGAGAACAAACCTCTTTGATATATTTTATACTTGGGATATTTGAAACTGGACACCAGGTGTCTAAGCAATGGGAAAATGGCTGTAGTTTCTAAACTAACCAATCACGGCGGAAGCAGTTTTCAATGGGCAGAATAAGCCATGCCCCCACAGGACAATAGGGTGGTAAAGAAGATGCATGCTTGACTTCATTGGTTGGAGTGCTGAGTATAAAAGTTGAGAAATCATATTGCAGCTCTATAAAACTTCAGTTGGGCCAAATTTACAGTTCTGCTCCCCACACTCTAGGAAAAATGTAGAGGCTTTGGAAAGGGCAAAGTAGATGTTCCTGAAGAAGGGTCTTGGCCTGAAATGTCAACTATCTATTCAGTTCCTTAGAAGTTGCTTAACCTGCTGAGTTCCTACAGTATTTTGTGTGTGTTGCTTTAGATTTCCAGCGTCACCAGACTTTCTTGTGTTTAAGATGTTCACCAGGATTAGAATATGTTTTGTTTAAGGATATGTTGGACAAATTTGGACTGCTTTCACTAGAGCATCTGAGGCTGAGAGGTGACCAGATAGAAGTTTATAAAATTATGAATGTCAGGACTGCACAGGCAGGTAACTCCCAGCCTCCACCCAGTTAACAGGAGTCATCTGCCATTCATTTCCAACTCATCACCTGCAGTCTATTTAAACCCAACTCTCATCCACAGTGCTTTGTTCACACATCAACCTAGCCAGCCTCAAACAGTTGCTCCTAGCCTTCAATTACTATGTTGCCTTATCCTGTTAAGTATCTATTCTCTTTGTTTTGTGGCCCCTACTGTCTTGTTATTTTGAAGTTTATTATTAAAGTTATTACTCACTGATAAATCATCTCTGCTGCTCAGCATTTGGGTCAATCCTCCTCTACATCTCCTGACAATGAAAGGCATATTTAGGGTTGACATAGTCTTTTTCTATGGATAAAAAATGCCAAATCAGAATCAGGTTTAATATCACTGGTATACTGTAAGTTGTGAAATTTGTTGTCTTTGTGGCAGCAGTACGATGCAATACATAATTAAAAGGGGAAAACATGAATTACAGAAACTTGAATTAGAAATAAAAGTATTGACAGGGACATGTCAAAATGAGAAAATGCTGTCCCACCTTCAAAATTCTGAACTACACAGAAAATTCTGCAGGATTGAGATAATTATTTTTTTAAAAATCAGCAGAATTGCCCATCAAATTTAGGAAGACATTTTAACAACATTCCCACAACTTTGGTGGAACAGATAGAACAACTTTCACAATCTGTTTGAGCATGATATCGCTACAATTCAATGATGAACAAAATAGCTAAATTATCCATAACTGAATTTATTTGTTAATTAGCGAGTGTTCCTGTGCTGAGTAAAAAAAAACATAGCTCTGGGAAAACCAAGGCTACATCTTGCACCCAGGGCTCATTACTTAAGTGTACAATACAGAAACAGGTGTCTTTGATTAATTGCTAGCTGTCTGTCATTTTTATTCCCTCATCTACCCTTCCTGTGTATCCCTGTTTTCCATTTTTCCTCATAGCAATAGAGCTAGTTCCCTTTGAATATGTCAAAACTATCTGTTACACTCACTCAAACATGGAATATTTGACATCTTCATTACTGTACTGAAAAGAACCAAAATTAATTAATTAGTTACCAATCATTAAATAATGCCTCCTGATGTACCTCAGACATGTTGAAGTAATTGCCTGGAAATTCCAACGCAAGGATCAGAGTGTGCTAGGGTTCTGCAGCAACCTGATGCCAATGACTGTTTTGGTTGATAGCCAACAACATAAAACTTTAGTTGTGTTCGAAGCCTCAGGTGAAACAGACCAAGTGCTGCACACTTTCACAGCCAAAAACGTATTGGCTTGACGTTCTCTTCTGAGGCTGGGATAGAAGCTCATTGGTCACGGGCCTGATGATAAATACACCTCGACAACGTGCTCCTGGTTTCTCTGCAATGTTGCTAACATGGGAATTGGCATCATCCCATGTGTCCCTCACCTGGAAATTGGCAATTGCAAGGGTAAATAATGAGAGAAAGTTTCCAATCAGATTTTATGAATAATGCAAAACAATTCATTAAAGGTTATTACATGTTATACTCCAGTAAAGAAATAATCTTCAATTGTATAAGGCCGAGAAAAAGAAATTACTCATGTAATTTAATTTCTAGATATATATCAATCCATTTCCCCTGAACAATTTTAGAGATTTATGTCAGATCTCTGGAGTCATTTCCCAAAGAACCAGGTCTGTTTCATCTATACTGATTCTCCAAATGCTAGTAAATTGGAATCTGTTGTTTCTCAAGTTTTTTTATTGGTGCTTTTCTCACATGGATAATTGACATGCATAGAACATTACAAGTTCTCAGTAAATTTTACATTACCTTCCTGGTTTTCAAGTTCACAGTAAATGTATTATTAAAGTATGTATATGTTATCTTGAGATTCATTTTCCTGCAGACATGCACAGCAGATCAAAGAAATATATTCAATGAAAATCTACACACTAAGACTGATGTGCAAACAACCAATCTGCAAAAGAAGGCAAGCTGGGTAAATAAATAAACAAAGAGATAGATAAATGAATTAATACCACGGTAGTGTAGCAGTTAGAACGACACTATTACAGATTGAGTCATTGGAGTTTGGCGTTCAGTCCCAGCATCCTCTATAAGAAGTTCGTATGTCCTCCCCGTGGAATGTGTGGGCTTTCTCTAGCTGCTGCAGTTTTTTCCCACAGTTCAAAGACATACAGTATCCATTTGTAGTTTAATTGTTCATTATAAATTGTCCTACGATTAGGCTTGGGTTAAAATTGGGGATTGCTGGCAGTGTGGCCTTGAGGGGTCACAAGTTCCTATCCAATGCTGTATCTCTAAATAAAATAAGTAAATAAAATAGCTAGCTAGATAGATAAATACTGAGAGCGTGAGTTGTAGAATCTTTGAAAGTGAGTCCGTAGGTGTTTGTGCAATCAGTTCAGGAGCCCGATGATTGAAGGTTAATAACCTTTCTCGAACCTGGTGGATTGGGGCCCAAGGCTCCTGTACCTCCTTCCTGGTGGCAGCTGTGAGAAGAGAACATGGCCTAGAAGGTGCTTTTGTGCCCTTTTCCTCTGGATATGGATCCCTGTATGTTGCTTGCACTTTTCATGGCCTTAATTAGAAGGCTCCAAAGTAGAGTATCGATCATCTATCCTATCAGCAAATTCGTCATTGTGGTAATGCAACCATCGACAGATCTATTAAGTGCAAATATGGTGTATAGTTCATCTGAGTCACAGAGCCATTGCTGTTTGAAGTACAACGTTTCAACTAAAGAGGGTGGAGCATACTGATGCAGCCAATGGAACCAGTAGAAGAGAGGAATGGAGCCAAATATGTAATATCATAATTCTCAGTCTTAGAAAGTTGCCTCCCAAATGGTAAATTATTCCAGCTTGCATGAGGTACTCCCACTTGGCACTTTACACTGATGAACGTATTCTTGTTATAGTAACCTGGCAGATCAACCCCTGTTCCTACCATATAAATTTTGCTCCTTTACATGCCAGTAAAGAGTCTAATAAAAGGAAATAAGATTTCACAATTTTTTTTAAAACTACAAAATTGGTAGTTTCTTCTCCTTATACCTATGCTTCTCCTTTGCTGACCACTCAATCCAAGGTGAAGACAAGCTGACTAACTATCTTATGGAGCAGGAAAGGCTGGGCAGCTACAGAGCCCCTTGGATGGATATGCGTGTCATCTATTGGCTAGAGAAGCCAGTGTTAACCATCAAATACCTAGAAGCTTATTGCTGGCATGGGATCTCACAAGGTTTACCTTCATTTGAAAATTGGAATTAAGTTTCCATCTGCTTTAGTCTTATGTGACAGATTTCTGTCCTGTTTTCTGACTGAAAACAGCTACATTACCCTCATTATCATTACATTACTTCTTCCGTGCAAAACATTGATGGATGAGCAATTGACCTGATTATATGGTGTTGTCAAGCTGCCCTTCATCCGTTCGTATAGACACAGATTAGAATTCTGTTATGTGTGTAGATCCCATAATCTCTCTTTTTAATCCATTCTCCATAGCTATTTCAGAAGTCAAAGCCACTTTAAGTCTAATTACTGGAGCTGTTATGGTAACTTGGTTAATGCCTGACGGCTTCCACATTAATGCTTAGCACTGCTACCCTGAGCAGCTGAAAAGTTATGTTATTGCTAAAGAGTGACCAGGGCCACATCTGTATTATACCGGTGAACAATAATTATTTGCCCCATTAATGTCATTGTTGACAAGATCAAAAGCAGGGGAATTTCTCTCTTTGGCTCAGTTAGTAGATTTGTCAATCAGCCTGTAAAATAATATAATTGCAGAAAGCAAGCTACTTTTTAGTGCATCAAAATTGAAATATAATCTGTTTGGTAAATGCCACCATAATTTAAATGTAATTTTAACAGGGATAATAAATATCAATGTTTCTTCACTTACATTTACACAGAACAAAGAGTCAGATATTTTGCATGTATTAACAGTACTGTAAATATTGGAAATGTGGGTATGTTAAAAAGTCCATCTTCTAAGTTTTGGTGTGACACGTAAGGGAAATACACCAGTTTCTGCACTCAATGGGAATACAGTAGGATTCCTACAGCCTGGACTATTGTAGCCTGATTTTTAACTTGTCTGCCCATGACAATCAGAAAACCATCGTTGGTCACAATTAGGCCTTGGGAGTCAATGCAAGAAAGATTTGCAGTAACGTACGCAGATATCTTATTTATTTTAATTGTTTGCTGATAAACACTGGGAAGTACACTCATTATTAGAAATATACATATAAGTAAAAGTCAAATTTCAATAGAACCTGTATATTGTGAGCAAAGGAGTTGCAGTGAGAACTCATCAGGTCAAGTAGCATCTGTGGGGGTAAGTGACAGTTAATGTTTTGGGTTGAGACCTGCACCCGAAATGTTGACCATCCCTTTTCCTCCACAGATGCTGTCTGATCCACTGGGTTGTTCTCGCAGATTGTTTTTCATTCCAAATTCTAGCATCTGCAATTTCTCTGTCTCCTGCTTATTGGGAGTCCTTTGGGTGAAGCCAAACATAGTGCCTTGAGTGATACTATATTTATGTTCTGGAGTGAGGGGTGTTTATAGCTATAATGACATAAATCAGTAATATATCAGAAGTTGGAACAGTGAAAAATAGCATTCAGTAGAGATGGGTGCATGGAGTGCACTGCCAGGGAGATATACTCAGTGGCCACTTTATTACATACAGGAGGTGCGGAATAAAGTGGACTCTGAGTGTAGATTTGGGACATTTAAGACGCTCTTAAGCAGGAACATAGATGATAGAAAACTGTAGAGCTACAGTGTGTGGGAGGGAGGGTTAGATTAATCTTAAAGTAGGTTAAAAGGTCGACACGACATCATGGGTTGAAGGCCTGTATTGTTCTATATCATTCTATGCACATTGTACTTTAGCTGGATTTTGATTAAATTGTGTAAAGCATTCTAAAACTGTTAAGCCTATATATTGTCACAAAGTTGCATTTATAAAGTAATTTGCTAAATTTAGTTCAATTTTGATAAAATATTTAGAATATATATTCTACTTCCTATAAGCGCAATAGGAATTTAACTAATTTGTAGTTTACTTCATTTTTAATTGGAAGGTAATCTGACAGCTAATCTGTGGGATATCCTTTTCCTGCAAATGCACCTAGATAATGTTATAACATATAAAGAAGACCCCACAATACATGTGGCATTGAATCAATTTATTCCTCTCAGCATGCAATAAAAGCGCAAATGACAACAGAAAGTAATGGACTTTTTCACTTCCCTGTGGAGTCAGATATCTGTGACTCAAAATTCACTCATATCTTACACTTTTTTCCCTAACATCTTGTAGGTGTATTTACAGGATAATATGTTTAAGCCTGTCTAATTTGTGTTTTACTTCATTTTATCTATCTCCTTGCCGCAAACTTAAATGTTGTGATTAAAATTAAAATTACAACATTGAAAGGGTAGTAGAGTGATGATTATGTTACTGGAATTATTGATCCATGATACAAGGATGGCAGCTGGGAAATTAAGTTTACAGTACATTCAGTTAGTTAAATAGTCTGAAATAGTTTACTCATGATATGTAAGCAGCACTGAGAATTCATCTGGCATCAGGTTAAGCACTGGCAAGGAAATCTTCTGTTAAACATTCCTCATGTAAGTTTCTATTATGTTGAATAACAGAAGAAGAAGAAGAAGAAGAAGAAGAAGAAGAAGAAGAAGAAGAAGAAGAAGAAGAAGAAGAAGAAGAAGAAGAAGAAGAAGAAGAAGAAGAAGAAGTGTAGAAGAATACAGTGTGCTCTTGATGGACAGCATGAATGTCTATCACTGGGAGTAACTTATTGGCACTAACTACCAAGTGAGCTAGATAATTCTGTATTAGCTTTAAAATAGATCTAGCAGCTCATAACTGAGTATCCATGAGATGTCTACACTTTCGATGCTACAGAATACCACTACACAATTATATGCAACCTTGCAACCGAGTTTATCCCTCGCTCAACCATAAACATTAAGTCAGGGGAACAACTTTGGTTGAATCCAAAATGTAGAAAAGCATGCCATAAGCAGCATCACACAAATCTGAACTGAGGTACTAACTTGATAAAAATGCAGCGCCAAAGAACTAAATGCGTGCTAAGCAGTGTACCAACAGAGCAGATCAAAGCTTTGTTGTTCTGCAACATCCATCATTTAGCATAAAATTAAGCAACCGATGGGAGGAGACGGGTGTGTTCTCAATTATGGTGGAGTCTGTCATGGGAATGCAGAAGTCAAAAGCAGAACAACAAAGCAGTTTTCAGCTAGAAATAGCAAACAAATGATCAATCTTTATCTCCTCCTGAGTTTTCCACCGTCATAGAAATCAGCCTTCATATAACTTGGTTTGCTGCACATTAGATCAAGATACAGCTGAGAGCACAGCTTTTACTGGACACAGTAAAAACTGTGGGGCCCGAGAACAAAGCCTAATATTGAAAGCCTATTCTACAGATCAGGTGCACTGCCTGTTGGAAAGTCCCATCACATCCATCATATTAACATTGAGATATACATGTAGAAACTTGGTCATACCTCTCTGTAATGCAAAATGCTAGGCAAATTAAGTCTGGTTAATTTGAACCACAGCAGTCCTGTTTCAATCCTTACCCTTGTGGTGGGAATTATTATCTATAGTGTTATGAAACAACATTTACAATGCTCACTTAAGGTTAGGCAAGACTCTTACTGCATTGGAGCTCATAGCAACTAAATTCCTGAAGTAATCCAAGATTAGCTTTCTCGAACGACAAGGGAGTAGTTAACTAGGTTTGGCATGAAAGAGACCTGATAAAACCAAAGTCATCGAGAATCTAGGGGAAATTTTTCTACTGGCTAGAAATAAACCTGGCACAAAGGAGCTCAAGTATCATGGTCCCAACATATTGCTACAGAAGATACATTCAAGCTCAGTCATCTTTAGTCATTTCATCACCATCTTTCAGTATACCTATGAATGTCACAGTCCTGACAGTTAATTCCCCATTTTCTCCTAATTCCCTGTGATTGTGCCACAGTTTCAACCATTAATTCCCCATTTTCTCCTAATTTCCTTTGCTGGCAGCACACCTGGTTTTCATCAAGACCTGCAGCATAAGAACGCCAGCTTTGCACCCACTAGTTGCCAGATCGTTGGTTTTGCCAGCGTGGTGATTAACGTTTCCTGGCCGCTTAGGATTGTGTGTTCTAAGTTCTGCTTTAGTACTGAGATTTACCTGTGCAACTCAGTCTCTCCGAGTCAAGATAAGTTTTCTAAGTTCAACTCCAGTTCTGAGGTTTACCTGTGAAACTCTGTCTCTCTGAGTCAAGATAATGATTCCAAGTTTACTCCAGTACCGAGGTTTACCTGTGTAACTCCGTCTCTCCGTGCTAAGTAAAGTTTTGTCTGCCTCTTCCCTTTCTACGCTCCGTGTCAAGATAAGTTCTGCCTGCCTTCGGTTTTCCTGCACTCCCTCCTGTTTGCTGTTCAACGCTTATGCCCACGCCTGCATCCTAACTCAATCTCCGTGCCTGTGTCCTGCGTTTGGGTTCTCCTTGTTCATTACAACAATGAAAAGAGATGTTTATGATGATTATGGAATGTTTTATCCCTTATGTTACTGTTGTGTAGTTACTATTTCAGTAATATTTGAGAAATATTGTAAATATATTATTTAATTAAGCATTCTTTATTGTTTACATAATGCATTACGGGTTAAATGTAAAAGTATGTGAATAGTGTACGTCATTATATCGCCATGATATACGTATGTGCCTCACCACAGTAAATTGAAAACTAACGTACACAAATTATCCCAGCTTTGTGGTTTATTTTCAGTTAATTTTTGGAGTTACAAAACATACAGGGCATTTTTAAAAAGGCATTTTTAAAATGAGCCTGAGATGACTACCTACTTGTTTGAGTTTAAAAAAGTGCAATGACACATTTGAGTTAAAAAAAGGTGCAGCACATTTTTGAAAATGGACAAAATTCATGGGTTCATAAGTAATGAATACCAGGCAATATTAATCCTAATTTAAAAATCGCCAAAATGGCAGTATACATTGGAAAGATAGAGCGTTCAATTACACAGAAGATAACTGGGTCATGTGTACAGAACAAATTGAATAGTATTTTGAAGCAAATGATATAGCCAATGAGAAGCATCTTCCTGTTTTACTGCCTATAATCGGTGGGAAAGCATACAGTTTGTTTGGAAGTTTGTCTACTTCAACCAAATCAGTCGAGCTAAGCTTTGCAGATGTTGTGAAAGTAATGCAAGAATATGTATAAGCAAAGCCATTTTTGATTGCAGAACACTTTAATCAAAAGGCAGGGAGATCCATTTCAGTTTGCATGGCTGAATTGAAGAAGTTGTCTGAGTTTTGTCTGTTCAGTGATGGGCTTAATGATGTACTGAGAGATTGTTCAGTTTGTGGAATATTGCAAGAAAGCATTCAAAAATGGCTCCTCACTGAAGCACAACTTACATTTACCAGAGCAGTTTAAATTGCTGTATCAATGGAAAAAGCAGATCGAGATGCAATCGAGTTGCAGTCAGGAAGGAAAGATAGCATGAACAAAATTGCAGTTTTTAAACATAAACCAGCCGGGCCGAAAAAATTGTGTTACCTTTATGGCAGGGGCTCACATACACCAGACTAATGCAGATTCAAAAGTGAAACTTACAGAAAATACCACAAAGTAGGACAAAAATAAATGGGCTGCACAGGGAAAAGAAAAAAATAAAAAGTCAAGTTGCAGTTTCAAAATGAACACTAATTTGCATGCAGTTGGTGAAAAATCTGATAATGATGAGAGTGGAACAGGACTGGGTAGCCTTGAGATTTACATTGTGAAAACTAATAATAGACAAGCAGTATAGACCAGAAGTTAATGGCAAATTAATTACAATGAAATTGGACACTGACTTGGCTGTTTCAATAATTCCGCAAAATGCATTTGAATGGTATTACTGAACTGAAGCCTGCAGATAACCAACTAAGAACATGTACTGGAGAAAAGGTAACTCCTGTGGGAATGGCATTTGTAACAGTGAAATAGAACAACCAGCAAGCCACGTTGAGCTTGTATGTGGTAAGAGCAGGAGGGCCAGCATTGTGGGGTCATGAATGGCTGAGACAACTACAACTTCATTGGAAATCCATCCACCATTTGCATGCACATCAAATGCAACAGAGTCAACTGAAAGTGAATTAAGAAAGGTACTGGATGATATCACAGCAGTGTTCAAGGTAGGCATCTAAAAACTCAAACATATGAAGGGTAAAATAGTATTAATTGACAATGCCACATCCAAGTTTTGCAAACCCTGTCCGGTTCCTTATTCCACCCCATGATAAAGTATCCAGTGAGCTAGACCACATGGAATCTGAAGGAATTCTTTCCCAGGTTGACTGGAGCTCATGGGCAACACCTGGGTCCCAGTGGCCAAGAAGAATGGGTTTGTCAGGATCTGTGGTGATTTAAATGTCACAATCAACCCAAAACTGAAAGTAGATCAATACCCTCTGTCCAGGATAAAGGATATCTTTGCAAACCTTTCTGGAAGAAGACACTTCATCAAAGTGTACTTGGCTGAGGCCTACCTACAGATAGAGATGGAAAGAGAGTCCAAAGTATTTCTCACCATGAGCACTCACAAAGGGCTTTATTGCTAGAATAGAGTTACTTCTGGAGTAGCAACTGCACCCGCACTCTGGCAGAAAGCAATTGACCAGGTGCTGCAAGGCTGCCCAGGTGTTCAGTGTTACCTGGATGACATCACTGTTACCAGTAAGGATGACAAAGAACATCTCCAAAATCTCCAGACAGTGTTAATAAGGTTAATACTGTCAGAGCATGACACAACAAGTGTGAATTTTTTAACCAAGCATCGCTTATTATGTAACACTATTGATGTGCAAGATTTACACAAGTGTGCTGAGAAAATTCAAAGAGTAGTCAATGCCCCAAGGCAAAAAATGTGTCACAGTTGTGGTCCTTTTTAGGATTTGTCACTATTACAGATTACTGCTAAAAACCTGCCTATTGTTCTTCGCCCCTTGAACTCATTACTGCCAATCAGGAAGAGATGGCAATGGACAAAGCAGTGTGAGATGGTTTTCAAAAAGGTAAAAGAAATTCTACTGTCAGACACTGTACCTACACATTATGACCCACATCGCTGAGTGAAGCTTGTCATGCACTGTTTGGGATGTCAACACGTCCAGAAGAAAGATGTCCAGAACTATAAGAACCACTTCCTACAACTCCTACATCCGCCACAGAGGAGGCCCCAGAACTTGAGATTGTTTCATGGCCACAAGTCTCACCTGTCAAGCAGACATTCTCAAGAAAGATGTTATCCCACAAGAGTAAGAAATCCTCCACAGCAGCAAAATCTTCAGACCAGAATGAGGCAATTTAAAATTTACTATGCTGTGTATATGTATATAGTAGTTGTATTATATAGTATACTGTGTATATACCATATATCTATTTCTCACCCCTTGTGGGTGGTGTATATTTGTATTTTTCCCTCAATCTCGGGTCCGCTACCAGAGGCCTGGGAGCTTGAGGGTTCGGTGCAGTATCCTTGCCATTCCAAGCTGTGCACTCTTCTAGACCAAGGTCTCAGGTGTTGTTCCTGGGATTTGTTGGAGCCACTCTCCCAGTCCAGGTGTCACAGCTCCATGTGCTCCTATCACCACTGGGATTACTCTGGCTTTAACCATCCACATCCTTTCTATCTGCTCTTTTAAGCCCTCGTATTTCTCCAGCTTCTCATATTCTTTCTTCCTGATGTTACTGTCATTCAGGATTGCCACCTCTATTACTGTTGCTTTCTTCTGTTCCTTGTCCAGTAACAGTATGTCTGGTGGGTTGGCCAGTACCTGCATATCAGTCTGTATTTGGAAGTCTTAGCTCCGCCATCCTCCACTACCTTCTTGGGTGTTTTCCATTTGAACTTGGGAGTGTCCAATCCATACTCAGTGCAGATGTTCCTGTACACAATTCCTGCAATTTGGTGGTGCCGTTCTGCACGTGCTGTCCCTGCCTGCATCTTGCACCCTGCCACTATGTATTGAATGGTTTCAATTGATTCCTTGCACAGTGTGCATCTTGGATCTTGACTGGTGTGATAGACCCCTGCTTCTACGTGCTAATGTGCCTCTGTGCTGACCTTCAGCCCTACCATTGTCAGCGACCTCTGATATCTGGTGACGGTACATCCCGTGCAGTGGCTTATCCTGCCATGGCCTCTGGTCCTCTGGCTCTGCTTCACCTTCTTTCATTTCCGTGTGCCCTGCCTGCTGTCTGAAGTATTCTCCTAGCAGATTGTTCTTAAGGGCCATCTTCCTGACAAACTTACGGATGCTTTGCATTTCTTCCAGGACTGTGGCCTTGACAATTCCAAGTCCCTGTTCTCCTTTATTCCAGTGGGTGTACAGTTGCTTGATGTTGGACTTCAGAAGGAATTAGTAGTTTCCAGATCCTGATGTCAGCCATATCCTGTCCATATCTCTGTTTCATCTATCTCGTCACAAATGGATGAAATATATATTTCAGTAACATTTGAGTAATATTGTAAATATATTGTTTGATTAAACATTCTTTTTGTTTACATGATGCATTTCAGGTTATATAGTATGTAAAAGTTTGTAAGTGAGCTACGTCAATACACTGCGATGTTATACGCCTGTGCAGGGTAAAGTATTTGGTGGAAATGTACATAATTCACAACCACCAACATTGAGTTGGGGTCCAGTTTAAGAGGCTGGTCTGACATGAGTAATTACGCGAAGTTCGTTTACTGCACTTTCTGTTCAGGTTTTGGAATACAATAAATGAGTTGTTACAGTGTTTCTTAAACATAAAACTTTTCATTTCGTTTTATTTGCGAAGAAAGACATTGGTGACCCCAATGCTGTAGGACGATTCCAGAGTTATGAACACATTGGCCAAAACAGTCGCTTTGAAATAACTGGAGCAGACACTGATTAATCAATGGATCAAATCCAAATATGTGTGCTCAAATTACCAGGCAGTGAACATTGCAACAAGAGAGATTCTAACCACTTTTCAATGATAATGGACTGAATTACTATCCATACCATCAGTATTCTGGATATCAGCAATTTATCAGGACCAGCTGTATATATTTTGGCTAAGGAGAAGGGATTTGAACTATTTTTGTAGGGAAAAAAATCACCTTCTAACACCTCAAAGCCCTCTCATCATCTACAAGCAACAATTGTGTGGTGTGATGGAACACTAGTCAAAAAGCTAGTTGACCACCCCCTTCCTAGAGGCAGCTGGGAATGAGTGTTAAATGCTAATAGATTAATGGACTGGCAGAATAGTGCAGACACAATCAGGAAATATGCCAGAAAATAATTCATATGAATTTAAAGAATGGGAATGTTTCACCACTTCTAAGCAAACACTTCCAGTAATTTCTTTGAAAATAAATTTTGCTGAGAGCAAAAATAACTGATGCAATGGATAGATTACACTTCCTCACACCTCCACTCAAGCCCCTCCCCAAAACACAATAATCGTTAATTATATAGAATACATATGCTCAAGTGGTTTTGTATTTAGTTTTTCTGTTAAACATGCCTTTCCGAACATGGTCAAAGCTGTGTTCTATTTATACATAGTCTTTCCTATTTAGACTAGCTCTTCAAATTCTGGAAAGTGAACAAGATGAATTAATTTTGTTGTAACACACACAAAATGCTGGTGGAATGCAGCAGGCCAGGCAGCATCTATAGGAAGAAGTACAGTCGACATTTCGGGCCGAGACCCTTCGTCCAAGACACTTCGACTGAGTCCTGATGAAGGGTCTCAGTCCAAAACATTGACTGTACTTCTTCCTATAGATGCTGCCTGGCCTGCTGCGTTCCACCAGCTTTTTGTGTGTGTTGCTTGAATTTCCAGCATCTACAGATTTCCTCTTGTTTGTAATTTTGTTGTAGGCTATTTTGAGGTAGATGTCGCTGGTCCACAGTTAAAGATTATGTAATCTCTTAGCTGATATTTAGGTTAGGGTCTTCGATCTGCATCCTCAGCATTTGAAGATTAAACTGTGCCCTAATAGCACTGGCAGAGTAGCTATATTGTGATCTAGAGGTAAGTATCAGTGGTTATTTTGAAAGTGAAATTACAATAAAATTTTCCTTTAAAGTTAAAGGAAGCTTTAGCTAATTTATTGTCCATTAAACAAAGCTCTGCAACAAGATCCAATAATGTACTATTTACCCATCCCTATAAAGATTAAAATTCAAAATAAAGAGATTATTAATTTCTAGATTGAAATAAGTCCATTCCTAGCTATTTCTCTACCTACCAAGAGGCCAATCAGATACCTATAACTAACATTTTATAATCAACCACATGGCAAGGGAGGCAAATTTTGTTCACTACTAAATTAGATGAGACTGGGAGCCTATATAGATTCATGTTCAAATATGTCAAATATGAATGCTGCACATATATAGTGCCTATAAAATGTACCCCCACCCTGGAAGTTTTCATTTTTTATTGTTTTACAACATTGAATCACAGTGGATTTAATTTGGCTTTTTTTTTTACACTGATCAACAGAAAAAGCGCCAAGTCCCAAACACTGCACACCATCCCTACTGTAATGCATGAACATGTACTGCCTCATACTGTGGGGATGCTTCACTGCAGCAGGCCCTGGAAGGCTTGTGAAGGTAGAGGGTAAAACAAATGCAGCAAAATACAGGGAAATCCTGGAGGAATACTAGATGCAGTCTGCAGGAGAACAGTGACTTGGGTGAAGATTTGTTTCCCAGCAAGACAATGACCCCAGGCATAAAGCCAAAGCTACACAGGAATGGCTTAAAAACATCAAAGTTAATGTCCTGGAGTGGCCAGACCTCAATCCAATTAAGAACTTGTGGATGGACTTGAAAACGGCTGTTCACTCATGATCCCCATGCAATCTGACAGAGCTTGAGCAGTTTTATAAAGAAGAATAAGGAAAAATATGCAAAGCTGATAGAGACCTATCCACTCAGACTCAAGGCTGTAATTGCCCCCAAAGGTGCATCTACTAAATATTGACTTGAAGGGGGTGAATACTTTTGTAATCAATTATTTTATATTTGTAATTAATTTAGATCACTTTGCAGAAATATATTTTCACTTTGACACAAAAGAGTCTTTTTCTGTTGATCCATGTCAAAAAAGCTAAATTAAATCCACTGTGATTCAATGTTGTAAAGCTTCCAGGGGGAGTTGAATACTTTTTATAGGCACTGTGTGTTTCATATGTTTATTTGTAATTCTAAATTATTTTAGTGCAGCACAAATTTTTAAAAAATCAAGTTGTGCTTTCTTATAAACTATGGTTGTCAGATTTTGCTAAGAAATAGAGAGGAGTCAGAATAAGAGAGAGTAACAAACAGACTGTGGCATAAACTCTGGTATTTTCTTCTCTAGTGGTAAGAACACATTGATCACCATGTTCCTAAAGATAAACCCCTGTCCAGTTTACACTTTTATAAACAACTTAAACAAGAATCAAAATGAGAATCACTTTATTGCCAGTATGTGAAACATATCAGAATTGATTATGGTTTGGTACCAAACATAAAACACCATATAAAAAGATAATACCATAACAGACAACACAATAGCAATCAACAATTTACAAGACAACAGTGCAAACAACCATGAGCAATCAACAATTAGCAGAACGCTCACATGCGCAAACATCAATAATCAAATTTAAATAAATGTGAACTAAACAGACTCAATAATTATCAACAGGACAAGGAGAGCAGGAAAGAGCTTTCAACGGATGTTGTGCAGGGACAGTTATGGTATTACACCTGAGTGAATTTAGTTGAGAAGCTGGATAGCTACAGGAGAGAAGCTTTGGAGATGATATGTAGTCCTGGTGGTGATGGACTTGTAGCGTCTCTCTGATGGAAATTTGGTGAATAGGTGACTGTTAGGGTGGGCGGAGTCAGCAGTAATTTTTTCAGCTCTTTTCTTTGCTCTCGCGATGAATAGGTCTTTTCATGTTGGTAGCTGACAGCCAATGATCATCTTCGCTGAGTGGACCACTCGTTACAATCTGGATTGGGTGGCGGGAAAGTAAATGGTGATAGAGGTGGTCACAACACTCTCAATGATGCGGAGAGAAAACTCATCAGGCTACGCCCTGAGATGCTAAATGTCCTAAATTGGTTCAGGAAGAACAACCTCTGATGGGTTTTTCTAGTAATGAGTGTAATGTGTTCGTCCCAGTTCAATGCATTGGTAATGGTAGTCCCATGAATTTGAATGACTCAACCAGTCTGCCTATTAATTTCCAAGGTGGAGGAGGTAGGGGGTTGTCAGTGAAAGTCAATCCTCGTTTCCACTGTCCTGATAGCTTTCAGCTCCCAGTTGGTTCAAGCACACCATGCTGCAAGATGGTTTACCTCTCTTTGATAACAAGTCACATTACTATTAGAGATGAGACCAACTATGGTCCTGTTATCCATGAACTTAATGATTTTAATGGATTTGTCTGAGGAGGTACAGTCATTTGAATAAAGTGAGAACAGGAGGGGTGAAAGAACACAACCCTGGGGAGAGCCTGTGTTTACAGACATTGGATTGGACAAATAGGAGCCCAGCCTTACATTTTGCTTCCTTCCTGTCAGGAAGTTCATAATCCATTGACAGATACTGTAGGGTACAGCTGTCGGGGCTAGCTTGCTGTGGAGCAAGTCCAGAACAATAAAGTTGAAGGTGAAGCTAAAATCCACAAACAAGATCCTCACAAAGATATTGAGATAGTCCAAATAAAACCATAAGACCATAAGATATATGAACAGAAGTAGGCTATTCAGCCTATCAAGTCTGCTCTGCCATTCAATCATGGGCTGATCCAATTCTTCCAGTCATCCCCACTCCTCTGCCTTCTCCCCACACCCTTTGATGGCTAATCAAGAACCTATCTATCTCTGCCTTAAATACTCCTAATGCCTTGGCCTCCACAGCCTCTCATGGCAACAAATTCCACAGATTTACCACCCTCTGACTAAAGTAATTTCTTCGCATCTCTGTTCCAAATGGATGTCCTTCAATCCTGAAGTTGTGCCCTCTTGTCCAAGACTCCTCTACCATGGGAAATAACTTTGCCATATCTAATCTGTTCAGGCCTTTTAACATTTGGAATGTTTCTATGAGATCCCCCCTCATTCTCCTGAAATCCAAGGAATATAGCCCAAGAGCTGCCAGACATTTCTCATATGGTAATCCTTTCATTCCTGGAATCATTCTTGTCAATCTTCTCTGAACCCTCTCCAATGTCACTATATCCTTTCTAAAATAAGGAGCCCAAAATTGCACACAATACTCCAAGTGAGGTCTCATGAGTGCCTTATAGAGCCTCAACATCACATCCTTACCCTTATATTCTATACCTCTCTAAATGAATGCCAACATTGCATTCGCTTTCTGCACCACTGACTCAACCTGGAGGTTAACCTTTAGGGTATCCTGCACAAGGACTCACAAGTCCCTTTGCATCTCTGCATTTTGAATTCTCTCCCCATCTAAATAATAGTCTGCCCGTTTATTTCTTCCACCAAAGTGCATGACCATACACTTTCCAACATTGTATTTCATTTGCCACTTCTTTGCCCATTCCCCTAAACGATCTAAATCTCTCTGCAGGGTCTCTGTTTCGTCAACACTACCTGCTCCTCCACCTATCTATGTATCATCAGCAAATTTATCCACAAATCCATTAATCCCATTGTGCAAATCATTGGCATACATCGTAAAAAGCAGCGGTCCCAACACCGACCCCTATGGAACTCCAGTGGTGACTGGCAGCCAGCCAGAATAGGGTCCCTTTATTCCCACTCTCTGTTTTCTGCCAATCAGCAATGCTGCACCCATGCTAGTAACTTCCCTGTAATTCCATGGGCTCTTATCTTGCTAAACTGATTTGCTGCTCTGCTGTCCTTCCTGCTAGTGTCCCTTTCCAGTTCCCCTTTCATGCCATTGTAATTTCCTGTATTCCACTGAAATACCAACACATTGGAATTTAGTTTCTCCTTCTCAAATTTCAAAGTGAACTCGATCATATTGTGATCACTGTTCCCCGAGGGTTCTTTAATCTTAAACTCTCTTATCATCTCCAGATCATTGCACAACACCCAATACAGAACAGCAGATCCCTTAGTGGACTCAACATCAATCTGTTCTAAAAAGCCATCCCTTAGACATTCTACAAATCTCTTTCTTGAGGTCCAATACTGACCCTGATTTTCCCAAATCACTTTCATGTTAAAATCCCCAATGATTATCATGACATTGCCCTTCTGACACACCTTTTCTATCCCCTGCTATAATTTGTAATCCACTTTCCAGCTGCTGTTTGGAGGCCTGTATACAACTGCCTTTAGGGTCCTTTTACCTTTGCCATTTCTTAACCCAACCCATAGAGGCTCTACACCCTCCGATCCTATGTCATCCCTTTCTAATGAATTAATATTATTTCTTATACACAAGGCCACACCACTCCCTCTGCCTACTAACCTATCTTTCCAATACACTGTATATCCTTGGACATTCAGATCCCAATGGTAGCCATCATGTGTGGCACTTCGTCAAAGGCTTCTTGAAAATCTAAGTACACCACATCTACTACATCTCCTTTGTCTACCCTGCTTGTAATTTCCTTTAAAATTTGCAGTAGGTTTGTCATGCAGGATTTTCCTTTCAGGAAACCACGCTGGCTTTGAGCACCTTCTCAGTTGTAATTTTCACAGCACATACTTCACTTTCCTGACACACTTGAATGTCGGGTATACTGCAGATTTCTTCCACTATGAATACTGATGCAAAATACGCATTCAGTTCCTCTGCCATCTCTGCATCTCTCATTACAATATTTCCAGTGTCATTTTCCATTGGTCCTTTATCTACCCTCAACTCCCTTTTACCCTTTATATACTTAAAAAAACTTCTAGTATCTTCTTTGATATTAGTCACCAGCTTCCTTTCATAAATTCATCTTTTCCTTCCTAATGACATTCTTAGTTTCCTTCTGCAAGCTTTTGAAAGCTTCCCAACCCTTCATCTTCCCACTAGCTTTGGCTTCCTTGTATGCCCTCTCATTTGCTTTTACTTTGGCACTGACTTCACTTATCAGCCAAGGTAGTGTCCTACTTCCATTCAAAAATACTTTCTTATTTGGAATATAATTTAGTCTTGCACTTTCCTTATTTTTGTATGGTTGGTACCTCCCCAGAAGAGGCCCCAATGATCCAGGAACCCAAAGCCCTGCCCCCTACACCAGTCTCTCAGCCACACGTTAATATGCCTGATCATGCTATTCTTGCATTCGTTAGCACATGGCACAGGCAGCAATCCTGAGATTGCTACTTCAAATGTTGAAGAATGTAATGAAGGCACAAGTTAACTGCATCCTCAACTCATTTGGGTGAAGGCCAAAGCAACTGAAGCCTGCCAGCATTTGTACCACAGTTTCTTCATACAGACAGAAGAAAAGCAGAAAAATACAAATAACTAGGGAAAGGTTGTCAAATTTTAGTTGGTAGCAGTCCAAGGAAGACAAAAATAATTCATAAATGCAAACATGTATTAAGATTTCTTATAAATGGTTAGCATGAGCAGGACTGAGATCAGAAGTGTGTCTAAGAATGTGGATAGGAATAGGAGGGAGTTGTTTAACCAGGAGTGAGAATACGGAGAGAGTGGCAGGAAACGTGACTGGTGGACTAGATTGCTCCCCACCTGCTGAGGAGAAGTTGCAACCCAGCCTGACCCACCACTGATAGAACCATGGGTTCAGAGATGCCACCTCCCAGCAAAGCCAGGCACTTATGATGAAATACTCATCACGTTCAGTGCTCCATAATGCCTTTTGTCATCTAAGGAAAATAATGCCTGAAGATGAAGGCCTCAAAGTAAAACAGACTTCATGAAATACAGCGGTACCCTGTATTCGGTAGGGTAGGTAACCACTGTAGCCAGTGAAGTCTGGTCATGGACTGCCTACAGAAGACACCTAAAAAGCCACGGAGAAGTATCATCAAAACTGCTTTAACAAAATCCATCAAACCCACTGTCAGATCAAGCATTTGATGCCACTGTCTTCCCTGAATAGTAGGCTCTGCATTGAGATCCTAACTGTAAACAGTCAGACGGCCATGTTATTCACGTGCAAATAATAGACTCATGAAATAGATGCTTTTTTTGTAAGCTCTATTATGACAGCAGGTTACCAGGAGGAAAGAAGAAAGAATTCATTAGTGGAGGAGTGTATTTATATGCAACAACCTGGAATGAAAATCACAATCTTTTCAATTGATATGATAATCCCCAAGCTTTCTTTTATATTGATTTTTCATTCAAATTTCACCTTCCAATGGATTGTGTTGTAATGTTGTGTCTTCAAAGTTTTGGGAAATACAGATCATTGCATGGAATGTGCAGTCATTTCACCTTGGACCTGAGAGAGATAATTGTATTATTTTCTTAATGGTGGGAGATCAGGAATTATATAGGGGAGAAAAGGTGGTTGAAGATACGTTGCACATATTTGGAAGCTATTGAGCAAGTAAAAAGCAATCAGAAAGGATAGTAGAAATTGGCTATCTTCTCAATGCAAAAATGAAGAAGTAACACTTCACTTCATTCAAAGTGAATCTTAGGAAATGCTTCTAAGCCTTGAAGGACTGCAGTACAAATTCAAAAAGGAAGAGCAATGTCAAACAGATATCATATAATTGGCTTGACGCTCTTGCATTTAGAAGATTGAAAGATGATCAAACTGAGGCTTTAAAATTAATGAAGGGATTTGTTAGTGTAAGTATAGAGAACCTATCTCTTTCAGGGGATCTCCCTTTTCTCCCTCAGGCTACTGTTTATAATGAGCATAATCATTGACTAACATTAGAGCAGGGGTTCCAAACCTGTGGTCCACAGACCCCTTGGTTAATGCTAGGAGTCCATGGCATAAGAAAGGGTGGGGAACCCCTGTATTAGAGTGATGTTACCTTTGCAGGTGGAGTGTTCAATTTCATTCCATTTCAGACTTGCACCAGTAGCCAAGCATGTGCTTTTACACACCAAACTGAACCTGTAAAACAGCAATGGTCAGCTGTCAAAAAGATGATCGTTGCCTCATTCAGCAAAACTTTCACCTTCACCTCCTTTCCTATTGAACAGCAACATCAGGGTGACCCAATTCTGATGGAGGGTTAACTGTCTCCACAGATATAATTATCTCAGAACTTACTGTTTTTATTTCAGATATACAGCATTTGCAGTTTTTCAGACAGTTTCAGGCTGAGTCTCTCCATCTGCAATCCAGTCCATACGAAAGGTCATGACCTCAAACATTGGCTCTCCATTTCCCCCACAGATGCTGGGTCTGACCGGATGAATTCTTCCAGCAGTTTGCTTTCTTTGTCTTTAGATTCCAGCATCTGTTGTCTCTTTTGTCTGTACTTGCAGATTTAAGATGACAAAATTGTATTGGTATCATATTGGTTTATTATTGTCACATATACTGAGGTACAGTAAAAAGCTTGTCTTGCAAGTTGTTCATACAGATCAAATCATTACACAGTGCATTGAGGTAGAACAAGTTAAAACAATAACAATGTAGAATTAAGTGTAGCAGCTGCAGAGCAAGAGTAGTGCAGGTAAACAATAAAATGCAAGATCATAATGAGGTAGATTGTGAAGTCAAGATTCCAGCTTATTGTACTAGGGAGCCATTTAATAATCTTATAACAGTGGCATAGAAGCTGGTGGTACATACTTTCAGGCTTTTGTATCTTCTGCCTGATGGAAGAGGGGAGAAGAGAGAATGTCTGGGGTGGGTGGGCTTTCTAATTAGGCTTGCTGTTTTACTGAAACAATGAAATATGTAAACAGAATCAGTAGAGGGATTCTGTAATGTCCAACTTAACGCCACTTGAGGATAACCCACAGCATTGGGAAAATCAAAGGTGTACATGGGACTGCCTCGGCCTCCAGATTTAATACAAAGAATTGCTCTTTCACTGATGTACTGGCAGTTTGTGAATGACTTTTCATGCAGGCCAATGCAATTTCCCAGGCAGATCTTCACTGAAACTTGCATTTTGTGTCCATTTTCCAGGCTATCGTGTGTTACGGTTTCCACAAGTGGACCCCACATTTCAGATCTTTACAGTCTAACATTTGTTTCAGACAGTCTTCAGGAAAACAAAAAGTTTCCTGGGTTAATTTGTCAGCTGGTGAAGTTGGGGTGAGAGAAATCTGGTGGAAATTCAATTGTGTGCTGAATTTCACCATCGTATTCCCACGAGACCACCCTATTCCCATTTCTTTTTAGCCTCTGTGAATGTAGTTGCAAAGAGGCCAAATACACAATCATAATTAAAAATGCTGGAACATTTTAAATTATATTTTTCTGGAAAGTGTCAAAACTATAGCAATTAAGCATAAGGATTTTCCTTCAAGATTTAGTAGAGAGTAAAATTATTCTGCATCCCATGGGGTAGTTAGAAACCATAAACATGTCAACAAGATTGCTGACACTTCTTATTGGAAAACGAACTTATTGAAGGACAGTATACAATTTCTATAACTCTTTACTATATAATTAGAATTGAATACACATCACCTTTCTGTGTTCTAGTTTTTGGTGATTCTAGGTGGATTTGTGAAACCTATTACTCCATAGGAAGGCTGTTCATCGTGTTCAATGAGGTCTCTAATAGACATTAAAAGCTGCCAATTTTAGCCACTAGCAGAGAGTGGTCTGCCTCTCCAGATGTTGACCACTGCTTCAATTGGTTTACTGTTCTCATAATCTGAAACTATGCCAAGCCTCTCAGAGGAGTAGCACTGATAAATGAAACACTGTTAATAGGATTATAGGATTTAGGAATATGTTTTTGTTTTCGTTTTTTTGTTTAAGAACCCCTGATTGTGCTAATATATAACCACATTTTAGATTTTACTTATGGTGCAAGCTAATTGAAAAGCTGTGTAGGCCATGCCAGACAATTTAATTCTTGTTTAAAAGACACATGGTGACTATAAATATCGCAGTCACCATTGAACAAGCTTTACAATTGACTGACAATGTCCAGATGCCCAGTGACTGGTTATATAAATCAGTTTCACACCACCCCTGTGTTGCACTTTTGCTATTTTCAGATATTTTCTTTTTAAATAGACACAGATGTCAAGCAGCTCTAAAAAAGACACAGTCATTTGTAATAATTTTGAGATCATCTATCAACCATGATGGTGAATCATTCAATTCAATCTTAAATAATCAGAAAACATTTTCTTAACTTCTCAGTTTCCTCATTGAGCTTGTCAATAGCATTTGGCTTTTTGAAAATTAAGAAACGATCACAATTTTTCCAGTTCCCAATTCCAGAAACTAGGTTTGGAAAACATTTAAAGTGATCTAAAGTAGCCATTTGCCAGCATTTGTGAAACTGCTGTTGCTATACCCTGTTTAACATATTTAAAGCTGGATCTAACAATGTGGTTTGGATGAGGTGCACTAAAGTTACATTGTGTACCCTGCAATTTAATTCAGTTATGAAAATTCAAAATGTACTGAAACCCAGCTGTCATACTAGGATAATATATTTTCAGTAAAAAAATAAATGAGGTTTCAATCTGGCTTGGTTATTTTATAGAATTGTCAATTGCATATAATACACCGCATGCCAATGCAACATTTCAGTCAGTATGCTTAAATGGTTACAGTTCTTCTGGTAAAATCTTTGAGCAATATTTGGATCCCATGATGGAATCTTTTCTGACCACATTTTGTAAGTCACATTTTATTTATATTGGCATTTTTTTCATTATTTGTTCAGAGGATTTCGGGCTTAGTTTACTCTTCTCGTTTTGGAATGGAAGCGAAATCCACAGATTCTGTTAAGCAGAGCAATTTTTGTTGCTTTGGCTGCAAGCAGTTCTCATTGCAGGACACCTATGACTATAATTTAAAGTATGTCTTATTTCTTTTCTTTTCCTTTCATTTGGACATTAACTTTGCAAGGATATGGAAAAAATGAAACATAAAAGAGTGAAAGAAAAGTCACAGAAATAGTTTACAATATTTACAAAGACTGCTGCACATTAATAAAATAAATGCATTTGAAGTAGCATTTCTTTCTCAGTACAAAACTATCTTTTCAGTCACCTAATGATGGAATACCTGCAAAACTGATGTTTGTGATGACAGTATTAGTCATTAGAAATAGAAAGATGCTTGTCAGTTCCAGAAAATTTAAATTGGAATAGTAACAATTGAGATAATGATCAGAGAATATAAAAGCCTCACCATCCCAATGATTTTTTTTGCAGCTAGCTTGAACTTATTTAGTTGCCACTAATTTTGTTGGCAGTCAAATTTTTCGGGGGAGTATTCCCCTGAATGCTATACTTTTCAATATGAATGTTTATCCCAAATTCATACTGCCTTTTATTAAATTTTTAATTCCACACAAATAATCTCCAATGCATCTAGAATATTGATGTGCTTCATGAACAAAAGTTCAGGTAAATAGATAATTGGTGATTGAATCTGAATTTCAGGTACTTGTCTGAGCTCCTTATCTCTTGACATCCTCACATTACAAAAAAGTCTATCAATCTTAATCTTAAAAGCTACAATCATAACAGCACTCACAGCATTTGGACTAGCGAAGTCCAAATTTCCATTATCCATATAATTTTAAAACTGCATTCTGCTTTCTCGCTCATAGCTTAGTTATTTTAAGAACATATCCTTTTATTATTGGTTCAAATATCAGAGGGAATAATTTCTATGCATGTTCCTTTATGAATTTTTGTTCTTCACATTCTAAACACTCCTAAATCTCTGCACACATGGGAATACAAGTGAAGCTTATGCAACAGGGCACTCATAATTTAATGCTTGAATGCTCTGAGCTCTTGTATTACTGCAAAAGAGGAAGCTTGTGTATTGTTATCAATCCTATTTAAATTGTTGAAGCTTAATATCAGTAAACTATTCCCATTTTACTGAAACCAAAAATTTAATGAAGTACTATTTAGTCTACTAAAATTTGCTGATTAAATTTTAAGCCATGGGGCTTGAGTTTCCATTTTCCTTAAAGCAATATTAACCACAGAACAAAATCAGTAGCATCGCCATCCAAGTCTCTCCCTTGGCATAAAATTATGATTTTGCTACACAGCTGAGTGCTGTTGGCTCTGAAGTTATATTGCTTAACCTGGTCAAAATGCACATGTAAGTCCTAGAGGATGTTACTGTGAACGAGCTGTTAATGGCACATGGGCCTCATTTTACTGCCCCGGTGCTTGAGGGAACCACACAAACTGATACAACCAGCATCAATAATAAACAACAGAGCAGTATTCATTCTGCTCACCCAATGCTTTAAAACAAATGTCTGTAAGACCAAAGAGAGTTGTCCACTAATAAGTACTGCAAAGAAAGATGAATGGCATCAGGTGGTGATTTAGCAGGGTACAATAATTAGCTGAAAATTGAAAAAGGGACCCGATTTAATCTATCCTTTACTAATTTGCTGTTAGGTTACCCTTCCATAAATCCATATTTTGCTTATGTACTATTAATTTTAAAATATGTTAATAAAATAGACCTGATTTGCATTGTAAGTGGTGTGTTTTTTTAAGATCATTATCAATTGCAGATTTTAAATGTGTTGGTTGAGACGACATACTTTTAGCAAGAGAATGATTTTCATCGATTGGGAAGTAGGTGGCAGGAGACTCATTCTTGATTTCTGCAAATGTAACATGTCATATAGTCAAAGAGTCATGTAGAAAGCTAACAGGCTATTCAGCCCATCATCTCATGCTTACCAGCACAACCTATTTCCTTCCAGGCTTGGGCGATTCTACTCCTCGTCAAGAATTTCAAAAAGGTTTCAGCAATTCTGCTTCTGAGACTCCCGCCGGCAGCCTATTCCTGGTACTCGCCTCTGTCCTCTACTTAAATTTTTGTAGGGTTGTGGGTAAGATTGTCAAGGCCTCAATTATCGCCAAGATGGCTACTCAACACCACAGGACAATTGGCAGGAAGCGCAGCAGTTACTCCATCTAAGACTACATTATAGTTGCCAGGTATTTGTTTTTGATTTCTCCTAATTGTCCTTCTCCTGCATCTTAGCCAGTTCTTTGGGGTTAAGAATAAGTTGCTTTCTTCTTAAATTTGAGTGTTTTTGGGTCAAAGGTTCCCAAGATACGATGAGGATAGAATAGTATTTTCAAGGAGATTTTGTGCATATCCTCGAACTTGCACCTCTGTGCACCTGGTAATCTTCTCATGACAGAGCTTGAAACAGAGTGAGGGCTTCAGTCATGTGAATAACTTGACCTGCACAACAGAGCTGATTGAATATAACTAATAGCCTGGAAGAGGATATTGATGTTATCTTGTGTATCCTTACTATGAGTTTGGAGAATTTTGTGAAAACCATTTTGGTCATATCTTTTCATTGCCCTGTGTTGCCTGGTATAGGTAGCCCAGCTCTCAGAAATAGACAGACTTTTCTGACAGGCCCCAGGTCTTGATTTTCAAGCAGTGTTTTCCTTAATTAACCAAAAGCTCTACCTTTACATTGAGGGAGAAAATGTATTTTATGATCCATGTTCACTTTATTGTGAGCTGATCCTAAGATATAAGAAGTGGTCCACTTTTTCCAGGGTTTCACCATGAATCTTTATTGTTGTAGACCGGTATTGTACACAAGAGGGATTAAGATGGCATCACCAAACGCATGCAACAGCTCACTGCTGGTTCAAGAGGCAAGAAATTTGACAAAAATAATTACTAATAGCACCTTTTCTGAAGTAAACTGTGGTAAATTATCAGTGCAAACTATGAAGTGGCAAGCAAAGGCAAAGTGAACGAGGGAAGAGCCATGCTGGTACATTGCAGAAGCGACACAGATGGAGTGAGCATTCGGAGAGGAGAAGTGGAGGCAGGGGATTTCCGATGCCTGTACAACTGGCCCACGTGCGAGGTTGAGTCGCTCTGGGCACTGTGCTGATTTGGAGAAATCGAGAACGGCAAAATCTGGCCCCAGAGTGATATGGTCTAGGTGGCATGGTCTAGGCCCAGTGTGTTTTGCTCTGCTGAGGCCTGGGTCTCAGTGCGAGGTACAATACACTGTTTGGGCAATTTAATATTGGCCCAGATAGACTGCAAAGCCACCACTTCCTCTCCCACAATGTTCTCTCCTCTCTCCATACCACTCAGGCTATGAAGACTGGTCCGGCTGTTGTGCTCCGTGCCCTCTAGTATTATGGACTGATACCAAGGCTTTGGGCCTACTCCAGGTTGCTCTGGGGTTTCGGATCTAAGGACTCATTTTGGTTCCGAGTGTTGTTGCTCACTTCTATTGTTTGCATGATTTGTGTTTTATTTGTTTTCTCTGCAGGTGTTGGTCCTTATTTTATTTTTAATTGGCTTCTTTCAGATTTCTTGCTTTGTGTCTGCCTGTAAGCAAACGAATCTCAAGGTTGTATAAACTTACATATTTTATAATAAATGTACTTTGAAACTTTGAAGAGGGTACTAGGCAGGGGCTCCCTGTCTTGTGGATGTTGAGCATTAGGCGCCACCTCTCATATTTTTCAGTGAATGAGCTGACAATACCTGGATTTGGGCCACTAAGGATACAGAAATGCAAGTTTGTCTGCTGAGGTTTTGGGGTGTAGGTCAAATAGTTTCCCATTCCAAAGATTAGCTCCACTCCCATAGGAATTTGTTGGAGGCAATGTGCAGCATTGTAGCTAGAAGGATTGAGAATTATTGGTGGAATGAGACCATCTTCCTTTGATTATCATGCCTTCACTGAGACTGTCTGTTTTGGTTAGAGTCATGGCTTACAAGACATCTGTGAATGCACTGATTACTATCAATTCCCCAGAAATAGTGCTACATCTGCTACGGCTGGGAAAACTCAGCGACAATTGACGAACACACATAGAATTCATCACCAGCCTCTACTCATTCCAGTTTGAGAAAGGAATCATGAAAATCCTATGAAGAGAGATCAAGGAAGAAGAAGTGAAGTGGAGGTAGTGATGCCTCCATTAGTAAGGACCCTCACCACCCAGAACTTGCCCTGATTTCATTACTACCATCGGAGGGGAGGTACAGGAGCCTGACAACACCCACACAACATTTAAAAACAGTTTCTTCCCTCCTGCCATCAGATTTTTGAACTGACACTGAACCCATGAACACTACCTCAGCACTTTTGGTCTCTTTTTACACTACTTACCGGTATTTTTATTTACTACATATTACTTATTGAAATTTATAGTGCATTTTATGTATGTACTGTACTGCTGCTGCAGAACTACAAATTTCATAACATACCTGTATTTCAGTGATAATAAACAGATCCTCATTCTGAATATGTCAACTGAACAGCTCCATAGTCAAGGCTCTCAATTTCAACAGTACTGCATGGCAGGAGGTACTCCATTCTCAATACTCTCTTTAAAAAGAGACTCCACCTAAAGTATTTATTTGGTTATTATCTTCCTTGGGTTTATGGTAACATCTTTAACTACCCTACTTCCCCTATTGCAATTTCATAGGATGTCTATGGAGTCAGAATCAGAATCTGGTTTATTCGGCATGTGACGTGAAATTTGTTAACTTAACAGCAGCAGTTCAATGCAATACATAATCTAGAAGAAGAAGAAAAAATAAATGATTAAATAAATTAATTTACAGTATATATATATTGAATAGATTAAAATCGTGCAAAAATAATACTTGTGTCAAATATAGGCTAGAGGGTGAAATTAAATATTCAGCTAAAATTCTTACAATTAACAGAGTTGTTCTGCTCTCTGTAAAAAACAGAATGGAAATACTTCACTGTCCATGAAACAACGCCATTGGAAAAGTAATAAATAATTGTTCAGAACTTGCTGTCAAATGGCAGTAATTCAGCACTGAACTATTGGCCACAAAATGCAGGATTCTGATACGTATGTGGAATCCAAACTTGTTGGATTTCTTCTCAGGAAGATTTCAAAGTACAAAAGGACAGTGGGCTCCTCACAGAGTCCAGTGGCAGAGTACAAAATTGCTGCCCTGAAGATTTGGTCGACTGAAACGCCCTGCCAGAGGAACAGTAAGTCCATAACTTTCAGTGGAGAGGAATGACTGCAAAGCACCATATTGGAAATTTGCATTTCTTAAAAAAGGTTAAGCTTATTTAAATGCTTCTAATTATTTTAATGTTTTCAAGGTCTTCGCTTCAGTATTGTAATATGTTTCATTGTTTTTAATATGCTCACTGTTTTAATAGCTTTTGAATGTTTTTGAATATTTGTGAACGTCAGGGAATTTCAAAAACATTCAAGGTCCTTGGTAGAGTTGACAACCTACTAAACCAGCTTAACCTGCTATCATTTTTTCAGGTAATTTATGAGGCAGATTTATACTTACCACTGTGTAACAGCATTATGTCACATAGGCTATGCCCCACATTAAGAATCGGGACTTCCCTGCTTCACAAAAGATAAATTTCTTATTACCATATAGGGTATTTTCAACTACCACAAATTTGTATAAAATTAGCAAAATCTTATACGAATTTGTGGTAGTTTTCACATGAATTTGTAATAAAGAAAAAAAAAATTGCAGGTCATTAAATGAAATGGACACAACAATTAAATCCACTCTTTGAAATTATTATTGATTAAGTAACTACTCTAATGTGCAGAAAGAAATGAAAACATTTTCTGCATACTGCCTGCAGGAGACAAATGCAATGTATAATGTATGTTAGTGCAGCATTTAATGTTGGGTGCAGTGACTTACTACAACCAACCTCTAATGATCTCACTGGTTTGTTTTTAAGGGTTAACAATGCTCCTTAGCCACTCTCTAACTGCAAATAGGTCACGGAGTCTAGTCGCTATTACAAGTTTGGAAACAGCATGCAAAAATTACCATCCAAGCTTGGGTTAAGCCCCTCTTCCTCTTTTTAGGCAGATACCAAAAACTATTCATGGGACCAAGGAAAATAGAATTCCACCAAAAATAAACTGAGCTGCATCAGACTACTGTTGCCCAAATGTTAACTCATACCAAACCATATTCACCCATCACCACTGACCGTCAAAAGTTTGCTAACCAAATTATACCTCATATTTAATATTTTCAACCTTGTTTTCAAATCCACTTTGGTCTCGTCCTCCGTTTGTTGTAATCACTTCTATCTTATTATCTAGTTAACCAGTGTTGTAGCAGTAACACACTGCATAAAAGCATGCAGACACGGTCAAGAGGTTCAATTGTTCAGTCCAAATATCAGAATGGGGAAGAAATGTGATCTAAGAATGATCGTTGGTACCGCTGATGGGGTGGTTGAGTATTTCAGTATTTCAGAAACTGCTGATCTCCTGGGATTTTCCCACACAACAGACCCAAGAGTTTACAGAGATAGTGTGTAAAGAAAAAAATATCCAGGGAGCAGCAGTTCTGTAGGCAAAAGTGCCTTGTTAATGAGAGAGGTCTGAGGAGAATGGCCAGATTGGAAGGCTAGCAGGAAGGCATCAGTAGCTCAAATAATCACACATTACAATAGTGGTGCGCAGAAGAGTATCTCTGAATGCACAACACATCAAACCTTAACCCTACAGCAGCAGAAGACCATGAATATACATTCAGTGGCCACTTTACTAGGTACAAAGGGTACGCAACAAAGGGGTCACTGAGGTAGAGAAAATTCCTGCCAATAGACAACAAAATTAACATTTAAAAGATGAAGAATAATAATGTGGTGCTTAGTATCAGCCTCCTTTCTGTTTTTAAAGGTTTACCCAATTTGCAATTTTAGAAAATTGTGGACTTCCACTATTTGGCCTCCACAAGAATGCCTTTATTCCACTTTTTGTTGCCAAGCACCAGCTCAGTCCTTCACATCCAGGCCTAGCCTGGGTCTAAACGCTTGATCTGGAAAGGAGATGGAGTGGAAGAGAGCGGGAGGAGGAAGACAGCTGCGGCTGTACAATATGGGAGTGTGTGGCCGGATCGATGATTGTAGGCCCAGGTAAGTGACTGTGAGAGAGCAGATTAATTGTGGACTGTTTGCAAAGGTCTGTGGGCATCAGCCCATCCTATTGTGGAACAGTGGGGCAGTCTTCTGTGTCTGGACATGGCTAAGTGTTGAGGCCACACCCGCCCCAGCCCTGATGCGATAAGAAGCAAACCAAATTCCATTCCTCCAGGATAATTATGGGGAGGCACAACCTGCTCACTCCCTGGTTCTGACATAAAAGATGAATAAAAGTTTGGCTAAATATTGGTACCAATGACATAGGTAGGAAAAAAGAGGAGGTCCTAATGAGAGAATATAGAGAGTTAGGTGGAAAGCTGAAAAGCAGGACCTCAAGGATAGTAATCTCTGGATTGCTGCCTGTGCCACGCACCAGTGAGGGTAAGAATAGGATGGTTTGGCAGATGAATAAGTGGCTGAGGAACAAGTGCGTGGGGCAGGGTTTCAAATTTTTGGATCATTAGGGTCTCTTCTGAGGAAGATATGAACTGAACAAAAAAGACAGATTACACCTGAATCCGAGGGGGACCAATACTATTGCAGGCTGGTTTTCTAGAACCTTTGGGGAGTGTTTAAACTAATTTGGTAGGAGGATGGAAACCAGAGTGATAGGGCGGAGGATGGGTAGAAGCAGTGTGTAGTGAGACTGTGAGGAAGGACAGGCAGATGATAGGGCAAAATTGCCATCAGTGAGATGAGGTGAAGTATAACAAGGAGGAAAAATAGAAAAGTGTGACAAATATGGGACTGAAGGTGTTATATTTCAATATGCATGTCGTATATGGAATAAGATAGATGATCTTGTAGCGCAGTTAGAAATTGACAGGTGTGACATTGTGGGCATCACTGAGCCATGGCTGAAAGAAGATGGGAGCTTAAATCCAAGGATACACGTTGTACTGAAATTACAGGCAGGCAGGCAGAGGGGGTGGAGTTGGTAAAAAAAAATGAAGTTAGATCTTTAGAAAAAGGTGACATAGGATCGGAAGATGTAAAATCCTTGTGGGTAGAATTAACAAACTACAAGGTTAAAAGACCCTGATAGGAGTTATATGCATGCCTCCAAACAGTAATCAGGATATGGGATACAAATTTCAACAGGAGATAGAAAAGGTATGGAAAAAAGGCATGCACAATAGTCATGGGGATTTCAATATACAGGTAGATTGGGAAAGTTAGGTTAGTGCTGGATCCCAAGAGAGGGAATTTTGGAATACCTATGAGATTGAGCCCACTAGGGGAAAGGCAGTTCTGGATTGGGTTGTGTAATGAACCATATTTGATAAAGGAGCTTAAGTAAAGGAAGCATTAGGCAACAATGATTATAATGTGGTAGAATTCACCCTGCAGTTTGAGAGGGAGAAGATAAAATCCAATGTATTAGTATTACAGTGGAGTAAAAGGAATTACAGAGGCAGGAGAGAGGAAAAGTTGATTGGAAGGGGACACTAGCAGGAATGATGGCTGGATTGTCTGGAGCAATTGGGAAGGTCCAGGATAGATACATCCTGTGGTGAACTAGATATACCTGTCTGACTGCTCCTGTGGCTCCTCCCAAGACCCTGCTGACTACCCCTGTGGCTCCTCCCACAGACCCCTGTATAAAGGCGACTGTGGCCTGCTGCTCTCCCTCATTTTCCCCAGGATGTAGTGTTATTCTTCAGTCAATAAAAGCCGATATCTCACTTCCTAAGTCTCGGCGTGAGTTATTGATGGTGCATCACATCCTAAAGTTGTTGAATTATTCAAAAGGGAGAGTGAAGCAGGTATTGTGACAAGGGAAGGCCTAGACAGGATAAAAGCAAAAGAGAGGGCATATAATAGAGCAAAAATTAGTGAGAAGTTAGAGAATTGGAATCTTTTAAAATCCAACAGAAAGCAAGTGGATAAAAAAAACCTTAAGGAAAGAAAAGATGTAAGCCAGCCAATAACATAAGAGTTTTATTTTCAGATATTTAAAAAGTAAAAGAGAGACAAGAGTGGATATTGGACTGCTGGAAAATGATGCTGGAGAGGTAGTAATGGGGCCAAAGAAATTGTGGACAAACTTGATAAGTATTTTGCATCAGTCTTCACTGTGGAAGACACTAGTGATAACGCCAAAAATTTGAGTGTTTCAGGGAGCAGAGATGACTGTATGCACTATTACTAAGGAGAAGGTTCTTCGGGAAGCTGAAAGGCTTGAAGATAGATAAGTTACCAGGACCAGATGGCTTACACTCCAGGGTTCTGAAAGAGGTAGCTGAAGAAATTGTGGAGACATTAGTAATGATCTATCAAGAATCATTAGATTCTGGGATGGTTCCGGGGCACTAGAAAATTTGGAATATCTCTCCACACTTTATGAAGAGACAGAAGCAAAAGACAGGAAATTATAGGCCAGTTAGCCTGACCAGTGGTTGAGAAGATGTTGGAGTCCATTTTTAAGGATAAGGTTTTGAACTACTTGGAGGCACATGATAAAATAGGCCAAAGTCATCATGGTTTCATTCAAGGGAATTCTTGCCTGACAAATCTGTGGAATTCTTTAAGAAAATAACAAGGAGGGTCAAAGGAGGGTCAGTCAAAGGCTGTTGTTTACTCGATTTTTCAGAAGGCCTTTGACAAGGTGCCATACATGAGGCTGCTAAACGAGATAACACCCCTTGGTATTACAGTAAAGATACTAGCATGGATAGAAGATGGGCTGACTGGCAGGAGGGAATAAATGGATTCTTTTCTGGCTGGCCGTCAGTGGTGCTCCACATGGGTCGGTATTGGGACTGCTTCTTTTCATGATCTGGATGTTGGAATTGATGGCTTTTGGTCAAGTTTGCAGATGGTACAAAGACAGGTGGAGGGGCAGGTGGTGCTGAGGAAGAAGGGAGTCTGAAGAGGGACTACAGTATAGGGAATGCCTGGTCATGCACTTTGGTAAAAGGAAAATGGCTTAGAGTTTTTTCTAAATAATTCATTAAAGTTCAAAAATCAGAGGTGAAAGGCATTTGGTAGTCCTTGTGCAGGATTCCCTAAAGGTTTACTTGCAGGTTGAGTCAGTGGTAAGGAAGGCAAATGCAATGTTAGTATTCATTTCAAAAGGACTAGAATATAAAAGCAAGGCTGTAATGTTGAGGTTTTTTAAGGCATTGGTTAGACCACACTTGGAATAATGTGAGCAGTTTTGGGCCCCTTATCAAAGAAAAGATGTGCTGACTTTGAAAAAAGTCCAGAGGAGGTTCATGAGAATGATTCCAGGAGTGAAAGCATAAATGTACGAGGAGCATTTGATGTCTCTGGGCCTATGCTTGTGGGAGTTTAGAAAACTAATGGGGGGATCTCATTGAAAAATATCGAATATTGTACGGTAGGAGATTTTAGGACCAGAGGGCACAGCCTCAGAATAGAGGGAGGTCCGTTTAGAACAGAGATGAGGAGGATTTATTTAGCCAGAGGGTAGAGAATCTGTGGAATTCATTGCCATAGACGGCTGTGGGGGGGTCAAGTCATTGGATATACTTGAAGCAGAGGTTGATATGTTCTTGATTAGACAAAGCATCAAAAGTTACAGGGAGAAGGTAGGAAAATGGGGTTGATGAGATAATAAATAGCCATGATGGAATAGCAGAGCAGACTTGATGGACCGAATGGCCTAATTCTGCTCCTTCGTCTTATGGTCTAACGGTGAGGAGCTCAGCAGGTGGTTCACAACAGCCACCATAGCAACATTATTAGAAAGTATAAAATGTTATAAAGGTTTGTGGATAATTGGGCTTTGTTCCAGGGAAGGTGGGATCTGTTCCGAAGGGACGGTTTACACCTGAACTGGAGCGGTACTAACATCCTTGCAGGGAAGTTTGCTAGTGCTTCTTGGGGGGGTTTAAACTAAATTTGCAGGGAGCGGGGATCCAGAATGTGAGAGAGGATAGCGAGAGGAAGAATAAAGGACAGGTGGGGACTACACGGTTCCGGAATATTAAGTGTGTAGTAGAGGAAGGTGGGGCGGAACAAGTGATAAGGAGGACTCATGTACAGAGGGATGGTCTGACGGAACATGGAGTTAAATGTGTTGAAAGAATAAGTAAATTTAGGAAGGACAACAAAATTCTAGGGGCGTATAGCCCAATGGGAGTTCGGGGAGCTGGGTTAAGCACAATAGGCAGCGATTCAAACAGAGAGAGGAGAAATGGGCTAAAAATTCTATATCTGAATGCACAAAGTGTCAGAAATAAGGCGGATGAGCTTGAAGCCCAGGTGCAAATGGGTAACTATGATGTTGTTGGGATAACGGAGACATGGCTACAGGGAGATCAGACCTGGGAAATGAATGTACAAGGGTATACGTGCTATCGTAGGGACAGAAATGTGGGCAGAGGACGTGGGGTGGCCCTGTTAGTGAGGAATGAGATTCAGTCCTTTGCAAGGGGGGACATAGGGTCAGGAGAAGTAGAGTCTGTGTGGATAGAACTGAGGAACAGTAAGGGCAAAAGGACCCAAATGGGTGTTGTCTACAGGCCACCAAACAGTAGCATGGATATTGGGTGCAAGTTGAATAGGGAGTTAACATTGGCATGTGGCAAAGGTAATATCGCAGTAGTTATGGGGGATTTCAACATGCAGGTGAACTGGGAGAATCAAGTTGGTGCTGGACCACAGGATAGGGAGTTTGTAGAGTGCCTACGGGATGCATTCTTGGAACAGCTTGTACGAGAGCCGACCAGGGACAAGACTATTCTGGATTTAGTGTTATGTAATGAACAGGATTTGATAAGCGATCTTGCAGTAAAGGAGCCATTAGGAGGTAGTGATCACAATATGATAAGCTTTTATCTGCAATTTGAGAAGGATAAGGGCAGCTCGGAGGTGTCAGTGTTGCAGCTGAACAGGGGAAACTATGGAGCCATGAAGGAGGAGCTGGCCAAAGTTGACTGGACGGATAGCCTAGCAGAAAAGACAGTGGAACAGCAATGGCAGGTATTCTTGGGAATAATGCACAAGGTGCAAAATCAGTTTATCCCCCAGAGAAGGAAGGATTCAAAGGGGGGAAAGGGGCCACAGTGGTTGACAAAGGAAGTCAGAGATTGCATAGCATTAAAAAAAAGGAAATATGACAGAGCTAAGGTGAGTGGGAGGACAGATGATTGGGAAGTGTTTAAGGAACAACATTTGAGTACAAGAGCAAGGAAATCCTCTTGCATTTGTACAGAGCCCTGGTGAGACCACACCTGGAGTACTGTGTACAGTTTTGGTCTCCAGGGTTAAGGAAGGACATCCTGGCTGTAGAGGAAGTGCAGCGTAGATTCACGAGGTTAATTCCTGGGATGTCTGGACTGTCTTACGCAGAGAGGTTAGAGAGACTGGGCTTGTACAGGCTGGAATTAAGGAGATTGAGAGGGGATCTGATTGAAACATATAAGATTATTAAGGGATTGGACAAGATAGAGGCAGGAAATATGTTCCAGATGCTGGGAGAGTCCAGTACCAGAGGGCATGGTTTGAGAATAAGGGGTAGGTCATTTAGGACAGAGTGAAGGAAAAACTTCTTCTCCCAGAGAGTTGTGGGGGTCTGGAATGCACTGCCTCGAAAGGTAGTGGAGGCCAATTCTCTTGATGCTTTCAAGAAGGAGCTAGATAGGTATCTTATGGATAGGAGAATCAAGGGATATGGGGACAAGGCAGGAACTGGGTATTGATAGTAATTGATCAGCCATGATCTCAAAATGGCGGTGCAGGCTCGAAGGGCCAAATGGTCTACTTCTGCACCTATTGTCTATTGTCTATTGTCTATTGTAGGTATTACTGTACCCTCTCTTTCCGTGGACACAATTATGCAAATTTCTGCTATGATAAAAATCTAACATTACTTTCCTTAATTTTGCCTGTATTGTTTGCAAGTCCATTAATCTTGCACTTTTAAATAGGGCTTTACTAATAATTCATTGTATGTTAAGCAGTTTGAGCCAGAGATCTTCAAGTATTTAATAATGTAAAAAATCTAGATTCTGAAATAATGTTTCACATGTTAAAACTCTCTACAATTCTTCTTTATTGTGTTTTAAAGTGCTTTAAAAAGATAGTATCAAAGATGGCAGAAATAGATGAAACACACTGGTTCCATTGGCTGTATAAGTCTCGGGAAGACAATCTCTGACCCCGCCAAATGTGGGAGATTGAACTGCAAGCCCCCCAAATACCCCTCTTTGTGTGGATGCTGCACGGTTCGTTACCCTGTTACAAATCAGTACCACGAAATAATAGGCAGTACTTTTCGTAAAATTAAACAATTTAGTTTTACAATTCTTAATTTGACCAAAAGGTTAGTAAAGAAAAAGCAAAAAAAGAAAAGGGCCCATTTTAATGAAACACTCTAATGTGCACAAGTTGGAGCTCACGGTTCCCTCTTCACTGATTCTCCTTCGATCTCCTCGGGCTTCGTCGAATCATGGACCCGCTCCAGGAGGTCGAGACCTACGACCTCAACTCTCCAGTGTCTTCTGCCATCATCTCCCACCAAACCAAAGACTCAGCTCACCCCGGGGTCAGGAACACAACATGAAAAAGACACTCCCTTCATTGGACAGCTCACATTCCGAAGCACCCATTATCTCTAACCGTAACCCAAACACTGCTTCTACAGAAAGACCACTATGTTAGCAGTGAAACCTTTCCCAGGGTGTTACATAGAATTTATACTCCATCCAATTACTTTGGCACATGGTGTACTGCACCCGTGAACCCAAAGGTAAAGGTAATCTGATCAGTGCTGGGGAGGAAAGCTCTCGTGTAGACATGCAGTTCCTGCCAGATAATTATAGGCACAATAAATGACATGTACAATGTTGACTAGTTGTGCAAATGCTTCAAAAAAAATCCTGCTTTGTTAATGTTCTTAACATTAACTTACAAGGGAGAGTAAACATTATTAAAGGTCCTTCTCTCACTACACAGGAACTTTATATTCATTACTAGGCCACATTTCAGAATCAGATTTAATATCAACCTGATTGACTTAACCTTACACGCAGTGCCTACTTTAATATGTACCTCCTGCACCTAATAGAGTGGCCAGTGAGTGTATGTTCATGGTCTTCTACTGCTGTAGCCCATCCACTTCAAAGTTCAATGTGTTGTGCATTCAGAGATGCTCTTCTGCACACCACTGTCGTAACACATGGTTATCTGAGTTACTGTCACCTTCCTGTCAGCTTGAACCAGTCTGGCCATTCTCCTCTGACCACTCTCATTAGCAAGGCATTTTTGCCCATAGAACTATTGCTCACTGGTAGTTTTTACACCATATTACACCATTCTCTGTTAATTCTAGAGACTGTGTGCATGAAGATCCCAGGAGATCAGCAATCTCTGAAATACTCAGACCAACCCATTTGGCACCAACAATCACTCCACAGTCAAAGTCACTTAGATCACATTTCTTCCCCATTCTGATGTTTGGTCTCAACAACAACTGAGCCTCTTAACCTTGTCTGCATGTATTTATGCATTGAGTTGCTGCCTCACGATTGGCTGATTAGTTACTGTATTAATGAGCAAATGTACGGTGTACCAAATAAATTTGCCCCTGAGTGTATGATGTCCAACAGTAGAAAATTTAGTACTGACTCGATACCCCAGAAGTAAGCACATGAAAATTAATTTTCCAGTCTCAAATTTTCCATATTCCTCCAAGTAACTTTAGGATGAATAGTTTGCTTATCTGGGCCCTGTCCTCACTTGCAGACCCCAGTCGGTTCAAATTGGCAACAACATCTCCTCCACAACCACCAGTAACACAGATGTATCAGAAGCCTTTGTCCTTAGACGCCTACTCTACTCTTTTTTAAATTATGTCTGTGAAGGTAAGTACAGCTCAAATGCCATATTGACATTGGCTGATGACAACACCTCTGCTGCTCGAGTCAAAGGTGCTGGCGAATCAGCATATAGGGAAGAGATGGAAAATCTGCTGAATGATGCCACTACAACAACTTCTCACTCAGTGTCAACAAAACCTAACAGCTGATCAAAGTTCAAGGTTCAAAGTAAAATCTATTACTGTATATGTCACCACATACAACCCTGAGATTCATTTTCAGCAGGCATACTTAGCAATAGTAACTGTAAACATCGGGAACTGGTAACTGTAAACAAACTGCACAAATGCAGATATAAATAAACAGCAATTATTGACTACAGGAGGACGAAACCAGGGGCCAGTGACCCAGTCGCATCAGGGGATCGAAGGTGGAGAGGGTCAGCAACTTTAAATTCCTCGGCATTATCATTTCAGAGGATCTGCCCTGGGACCAACACGTCAGTGCAATTACAATGAAGGCACAGCAGTGCCTCTACTTTCTTAGAAGTTTGTGAAGATTCGACGTGTCAACTAAAACTTTGACGAACTTCTATATATGCGGAGTGGATAGTATCCTGGCTGGTTGTATCATGGCCTGGTATGGAAACACTATTGCTCAGGAAAGGAAAAGCCAACAAAATGTAGTGAATACAGCTCAATCTATCACAGGAAAAGCCTTCCCCACTATTAAGCACATCTGTAAAGAGCACTGGCACAAGGAAACAGCATCCATCGTCAAGGAACCCCACCATCTAGGCCATGCCCTGTTCTCGCTGCTGCCATCAGGAAGGAGGTACAGGAGCATCAAGTCCCACACCATTGGGTTCAGGAACAGTTATTACCCTTCCAGCACTGGCTCCTGAACCAGAGTGGATAACTTCACTCACCTCAACACTGAACCGATTAACTGATTCTACAACCTGTGTTCTCACTTTCCTGGACTCTACAGCTCATGTTCTCAGTATTATTTATTACTCATTTATTGTTGTTATTATTATTTGTTTTTCTTTTTGTATCTGCAGTTTGTTCTCTTGTGCACATCAGTTGTTTGTCTTATGTGAAGTTTTCCATTGATTTTTTTGTGCTTCTTTGCTCCTACTGTGAATGCCCTCAAGAAAATTGATCTTAGGGTAGTATACGGTGACATCTATGTACTTCAATAATACATTTACTTTGAAATTTGAACTTTTTTAATGCCTGGGCTTTAATTTGTTGTGAACTTAATCTCCAAAATCCAAAAGCCTGCAAGGACAAATTTAGAACCTGACTTCTCCTACAGAGCAGGAAATTTTATTATGTATGTATGTCTACCCAATCTTTAAATTTTCTTGCTGTTTTGATTGTGGATCCATCCTTGCTGCTTTCAGCTTTATGTTAAAGTGGAACAGTCGATTTTAATTTCCTTTCAGTTTTTTTTTCTGTAACTGTTTTAATTTTTCTCTTCAAATATTTCTGCAGCTCCCACTAAATGCTGTAATTTCTTTCATTCTTGTTATGAATTATTCTATGTTTTAGTAACCTCTTGGTGTTCTAACCTTTGGGCTTCTTGTATTTTTGGTAAATTGGTTGATTATTATCATCTATACATAGGTACAGAGAAAAAACTTTGTTTTGCATGCCATCTACAGAGATCATTTTATCACATCAGTACACCAAGCAAATACAAAGGAAAAACAATAATAAAATGCAAAATAACGTGTTCCATTACTGAAAAAGTGCAGTGCTGGCAGACGGTAAGGTCCACGACAAGGTAGATTGCAAAGTCAAGAGTCAATCTTATCGTAAAAGATTTCTGTTCAGTGCTCTTGTCACTGCAAGATAGAAGGTGTGCTTTCGCATAGTGGTATGGGCTTTCAGGCTTCTGTATCTTCTGCCTGACCGGGGGTAGGAAGGGTCTTAAATTATATTGTTCGTTTTACCAAGAAGTGTAAACAAAGTCCACGGACGTGAGGCTGGTTATTGTGATGTGCTGAGCTGTGTCCACAACCCTGTGTCATTTCTTATGCTCTTAGGCAGAGCAGTTGCCATATCAAGTATGATAGTATATCTATATTAATTGATCAGAGTATACAGGAGCATGCTGAATTTATTTACCCACCTAAGGGCATAGAGGAGCTGGAGTGCTTTCTTGGGTCAATAGTGAACGGGACAGGCTATTGGTGGTGGTTACTCCTTGAATTTCAAGTTTTCAACCCTTTCATCACAGCATCAGTAATGTAAGCAGGAGTATGAGTGCCAATGTCCAGCTCTGATTTTGCTCAGATTGAGGGAAAGCTGCCCTCTGTCTCCTTCCAGTACTCCGACTAAGCAGCCACTGTTGAAGAAGACAGTGTTAGAGTGATCAGGCTTTGGCTCAGCGGACTTGGCAAGAACAGGCACAGGCTAAAACTTATGTTTGAGAATTTAGAGATATAACGAGTGTAGGCAGGATGGGAATTCAGGGAATAGACTGCTCCCCCGTGAGATCTTGGGATTTCAGGGTACAAAATGGTGTCCCTGATGACTACATCTACAGGAAGTGCACGCAACCAGCTCCTGACTGACAAGGTTAAGGCATTGGAAATGGAGCTGAATGCACTTAGGAGCATCTGGGATGCTGAAAGCTTCATAGATGAGCATTTTCCGGAGGCAGTTACACCCAGAGGGTAGGCTTCAGATGGTAGGTGGCTGACCACCAGGAGCAGTAAGGGGAGTAAGCAGTCAATGCAGGGTTCCCCTGTGCCCATTTGCCTCAGCAACAAGTATACCCCTTTGGTACTGCTGGTGGCGAGGGGGGAGGTGGTGGAGAGACCTAACAGGGCACAGCAGCAGCAGCCAGGCCGCTGTGGCGGACTTTGGGGCACAGTAGGGAAGGGTAAAGTCAGGCAAAGTGATAGTGATATGAGACATGATAGTTAGAGGGATGGACAGGAAAGAGAAGCCATGGAGGTGTGTTGCCTCCTAGGTGCTAGGATACAAGATGTCTCAAAGCAGCTGCAGAACATTCTCAAGAGGGAGGGTGAGCAGCCAGAGGTTGTGGTGCACATTGGCACCAGTGGCACAGGTAGAAAGGGGGAAGTGGTCCTACACAGTGAGCATAGGGAGTAAGGGAAGTGGCTGAAGAACAGGTCCTCCATCATAATAATCTCTGGTTCACTCCCAGTGCCACATGCTAGTTAGGACAGGAATAGGATGATAGTACAGATAATGAGTTGATATCAGACTGCTGGAAAATGATGCTGGAGAGGTAGCAATGGAAGATAAAGAAATGGCAGGCGAACATAGTAAGTTTTTTGCATTAGTCTTCACTGTGGAAGACACTAACGGTATGCTGGATGTTTAAGAGTGTCAGGGGCAGAAGTGAGTGTAGTTGTTGTTACTAATGAGAAGGTGCTTCGGAACTGGAAAGGTCTGAAGATAGATAAGTCACCTGGACCAGATGGAGTACACTCCAGGGTTCTGAATGAGGTAGCTGAAGAGATTGTGGAGACATTAGTAATGATCTTGAAATAATCACTAGATTCCGGAATAGTTCTTGAGGATTGGAAAATTGCAAATATCACTTCACCCTTTAAGAAGGGAGGGAGACTGAAGAAAGGGAATTATAAGCCAGTTGGTCTGATCTCAGTGGTTGGGAAGACATTGGAGTCCATTCTTAAGGATGAGGTTTTGGGGTACTTGAAGATGTATGATAAAGTAGGCCAAAGTCAGCATGGTTTCCTCAAGGGAAAATCTTGCCTGACAAATCTGTTGGAATTCTTTGAGGAAATAACTGGCAGGAGAGACAAAAGAGAGTCAGTGGATGTTGTTTACTTTGATTTTCAGAAGGCCTTTGACAAAGTGTCACACACAAGGCTGCTTAACAAAATAAGAGCCCATGGTATTACAGGAAAGATACTAGCATGGACAGAAGATTGGCTGACTGGCAGACGGTAAGGAGTCAGAATAAAGAGGACTGATGCTGGCTGGCTGCCAGTAACTGGTCTTCCACAGGGGTTGGTATTGGGACCACTTCTTCTTGCGTTATATGTCAATAATGTGGATGACAGACTTAATGGCTTTGTGGGCAAGTTTGCAGACGATACGAAGTTAGGTGGATGGGATGGTAGTGTTGAAGAAGCAGAAGTACGTGGACATATTGGGAGAAAGGACAAAGAAGTTGCAGTTGGAGTATAATGTAGGTAAGTGTATGGTCATGCACATTGGTAGAAGGAATAAAGGTGTAAACTGTTTTCTAAATGACAAGAAAATTCAAAAATCAGAGGTGTAAAGGGACTTGGGAGTCCTTGTGCAAGATTCCCTAAAGGTTAACTTTCAGGTTGAGTCAGTGGTAAGGAAGACAAATGCAATGTGAACATTCATTTTGAAAAGACTAGAATATAAGAGCAAGGAGTTGTATCATTATACCACATTAGACAAACCTCACTTGGAATATTGTGAGCAGCCTTGGGGCCCTAATCTAAGAAAAATGTGTTGGTGTTAAAGAGAGTCCAGAGGAAGTTCATGAGAATGATGTTGGGAATAAAGGGGTTAATGTGTGAGGAGCATTTGATGACTCTGGGCCTGTACTCACTGGAGTTTTGAAGAATAAGGTGGGATCTCTTTGAAACCTATCGAATGTTGAAAGGCCTAGATAGAGAGGATGGTTGCTATGGTGGGGGAGTCTAGGACCAGAGGGCACAGCCTTAGAATGGAGGGATGTTCATTTAAAACAAAGAGGAGAAAGAAATTCTTTAGCCAAAGGGTGGTGAATCTGTGGAATTCATTGCCACAGATGGTTATGGAGGCCAAGTCACTGAGTCTATTTGAAGTGGAGGTTGATAGTTCTTGGCTGGTCAGGGCATTAAAGGATACAGGGAGAAGCCAATAGAACCGGGTTGAGAGGGATAATAAATCAGCCATGATGGAATGGCAGAGCACAGCAGGCTCGATGGGTTGAGTGGCTTAATTCTGCTCCTATGTCTTATGGTCTAAACATGTGTTTTTGGATGTTTGCTGAAAGTTATCACCTGTGTGTCTCAGAACCTCATGCCGTAAGGTGGGATTAAGTTAGGCAGCTCTTTTACAAGCACATCTGTCACTGAATGGGCTCCTGTGTTGTAAATTTTATGTGCTTTCTGGGATCCATGACGTGCCCAGCTATCTAAGATGGACATATCAAATGCATGGTTCACTCTGTGGAAGAACAATCCATCCTGGCAGGTAACTCCTCCTGAACCACCATTATTAAAGCAAATTAGCTGGTATTTACCTCAGTGTTTTAGTGAGACCTAGTTAAGTGCAAATTGACTGGTCAAAGTTCGAGTTTATTGTAATATGACGAGGTCCAATGAAAGCTTACTTGCAGCAGCATCACAGAGTGATAGGGTACTACAGCACAGAAACAAGCCCTTTGGGCTATCCAGTCCTTAGTGACCCAATTGTCTTCCTAGTCCCACCTACCTGCACCCAGACCATATCCCTCAAAACCCCTCTCATTAATATACCTATCCAAGCTCCTCTTAAATGTTACAATTCATCTACCACTTCAACTGACAACACCACCCTCTGAGTGAAGAAATTTTCCCTCAGATTCCCCTTTCACCCCCAACCTATGTCCTCCAGTTCCCAGACTGGAGGGGGGAGGGGTGAAAAGCCAACATGATTTCAGCCGATCCATTCCCTCAAACGTGCATAGCATTTTATATAAGCAGTACTCCTGAGAAAAAGATAAATTAAACTTGGATTGTAAAAAAAAATAAAGAACAAGCACAATTAGAACAAAAAAAAACAACAATCCCTTTCAGTGTAAAAAGATTGTAAGGGTCATAGTGTTACTGAACTGTAGTGATTAGGGTTGCGCTGGTAGTTTTAAGGAACTGAATGATTGAAGGAAGTAGAGTGTGCTTTTCACATCACATTAGAAATCTTTCAGGAACTATATCATACTTCTAAAGGCTTTAGAAACTAAAGTGCCCAGTTGTTTCCTAGAGTCATCAAGTCAAATAACTCAGAAACAGGCCCTTAGTCACCATGTCTATGCAGACCATCGGATGCCTGATCCCATTTGCCATTATTTGATTCATAGCTTTCTTTGCCTTGACAATTCCAATGTTCTTTCAAATAATAGTACCTTCCTGCTCCACTTCTCAGGCTGTTCACAATTACCTTCTTGGTGAAAAAGTTCTTCCCTAGAACCCTTTAAACTTCTAATTCCTAACCTTAAACCTATACCTTCTGGTCTGAGACACCTCTGCCACGGAGAAAACTTTCTTACTAGCCACTGTATCTATGCCTCTCAGAATTTCGTACACGTCTGTCAAACTCTCCCCTCAGCCACATCTGTTGCCAGAAAAACAAACCCAATCTTTTCCATCTCTCCTTATAACTTAAACACAACAGTTGGCGTAAGATATTTACGGTGTCAAGTTCATATATCTTAAGCAATATGGCTGCATGCCTTTAAAGTCAGGAATCAGGAAATGGCTGGTAGATATATCATTTCAATGCTTTCATCCTGCTCTGATGTTGATTGCATTCTGTCACTAACAGGATTTGGATGGTAAAGATGAATAGAATAATCTACTGAACTGATAAATGGCAAAAGCCCCTGTTCCTGCCCGCAGGTGCTGTCTGGCCTGCTCAGTAAGGATGATTAAAGATTAACTTTATTTGTCACATGCACATCGAAACATCGAAGTGAAATCCGTCATTTTAGTCAACAACCATTGTAGTCTGAGGATTTGCTTCGGAGCAGACTGCAAGTACTGCCATGCTTCTGGAGTCAACATAGCATGACCACAACATACTAAACCTGACCCATACAGTACATCTTCGGAATGTGGGAGGAAATCCACGGAGTCACGGGCAAAACTCCTCACAAACAATGGCAGATATTGAACCGCGATCGATGTCCGCTGGCACAGTCAACTGACATTTTCTGCTTATGTTGCACTTCTTTAGTCATTTTAGGGGATAAAGTATTTATTAGAGTTTCCATTCTGGGAGGATGCTTTATCGGTATCCCATTCTCGAGGTGCACCAAACTAGGCCATACTGTGAGAAACAGCATTATTATTTCAGTTTACAACACTGCAATGTGACTAATGATGTTGATCCAGCAAAGTGCTGAAAGCAGATTTTATCAGCTCAAGTGAGAGTACTGACAGAGTGGCATAACTGTACCAACAACCTTTGCAGCATTGTAATTCATTTGACATTCCTGCGGTACAACTTTTCAGCAAACTTCTAATATACAGTGCAGGAACAATCAGAAGAAAATAAAAAACTGAAAAAAAAAACATATTCAAAATGTGACCAATTCATCCCTTTGTTCTGATATATACATGTTTTAAAGACAAACCAGATAGGCTTTTATTTTAAAATTCAGTGCTTCATGTTTCATTTATGTAAAGGGATTAAATTAAGTTCTGGACGACTGGTCAAAACTGTGTTGGCAGCTGGCCAAAGCACTACCACAGAGGAATATTGCTTATCCGAATCTGCCAAGAACAGATAGGTGATGAGGTCAGATAATTGAGCATATGCATTTTCCCAACTAATGAGCAATATAAGAGTTCTAGTCATGGTTAGATTCCACTAAAACAGCTGGTTCTGATTAAATCATTGGGTAGTACTGTACAAAACACTGGTATCACTGTTCAAACTTTAATTGTGAGGAAACCTTTCACTTTAATAAATGGCCAACGTTGAATGTGTAGGCTCTGATATCACCTTGGTAAACAACTGATTAGAGTAGTTAGCATATCAGTCAAACATTAAACCTTTACAAAAGAGGCCATTCAGACTGGCTATCCTGTTCTCCAGCTCTCACTCTATATAGGGTGAACACTTATATATGCAGTATATAGATTTCATAAAACCATAAAACATAGGAGCACAATTAGGCCACTCAACCCATTGAGATTGCTTCACCATTCCATCATTGTTATCCCTCTCAACCCCATTTTCCTGCCTTCTCCCCATAGTCTTTGATGCCCTTACTAATCAAGAACCTAGCAACCTCTGCTTTCAATATACCCAGTAACTTGACCTCCACAGCAATCTGCAGCAATGATTTTCCACCCTCTGACTAAAGCAATTCCTCCTTACCTCTGTTCTAAAGGGATGTCCTTCTATTATGAGGCTGTGCCCTCTGGTTCTAGACTCTCTCCACTATAGGAAACATCTTCTTCCCTACACTCTACCCAGACCTTTCAATATTCAATAAGCTTCAATGCAATCCCTCTCATTTTTCTAAACTCCAGTGAATACATGCCCAGAGCCATCAAACACTCCTTATATGCTAACCATTTCATACCCAAAATCATTCTCATGAACCTCCTCTGGACCCTCTCCAATGCCAACACATCCTCTCTTAGGTAAGGGGTCCAAACCTGCTCACAATATTCTAAGTGTTGTCTGACAAATGCCTTATAAAGTCTCAGCATTACATCCTTGCTTTTATATTTGAGTCCTCTTGAAAAGAGTGCTAACATTGTATTTGCCTTCCTTACCGCCTGTGGTTGACCTTCAGGGAATTTGACGGGGACTTGAAATCCACACTGGAGTCCATTTCTACCAACTTTTCAGATTGAATTCTAGATTATATATTTTGCTCGGTGATAGAGACTTGACTAATATCAACTGTCGCTTTTTTTTTGACAATCACCTTGAAGGCTTCTGTTTCTCCAGCTCTTCACCAATGAAACAGTTTCTCTTCATTCATTTAATGATTTTGAAACATTCTGATAAACTGTCTCTCTGCGTTCCCTATTGTGAGGACAATTGTCAGTCTAACTAAAGATTAGCTTTATTTCTCACATGTACATTAACACATTGAAACCTGCAACATAGTAGTTATATCCATTAAATCTTTTGTTCACCATTTTTGGACTCCTCATATTCTTCCTGTAACATAGTGACCAATATTCTTTGCTGTAGTCGATTTAGGATACACAAGTGCTTTATAGAGGAAAGATATTATGCATTATTTGCACAAGATACTAAAGTAGTAAATTGGTTTGTTATTGTCACATGTACTGTGGTACATTGAAAATCTGTCTTGTATGCCATTCATAGATGCTTTCATCACATTAATGCATTGAGGTAGCGCAAAGAAAGACAAAGATGTATATTTTTTAAATTGTTTCCTTGACCTGGTACTTTCAAAGATTTGGAAAGCATAAACCTGCAAATGCTAGAAGTCTGAAATAAAACTGAAAATCCTGGAAATGCTCAGAAGGTCAGGCTGAGCGTGGAAAGAAAAACAGATTTCGCTTTTTTTGACTGAAGACTCTTAACCAATGATTGGAATCATTAACTTTGATTTCCACTGAAGCTGTCTGACCTGCTGAGACTTCCCAGCATTTTCTGAGTTTATTACCTTCAAAGATCCTTTCACATATTTACACAGGTCTCTTTGTCCCTGTGCCCACTTAGGCAATGTACTCTTTATAATTTATTCTCTTCTCTCACTGTACCTACCAAAATGTTTTATTCTATAAACTTCTGCATCAAATTTCAGTTACCACATTCCCGGTAATCTATCACTGTACCATTTCATATCCTCTATCTTATATCCTTCTCATCGCTCACCATCTTCCGTGTATTTTGTCCACTGTAGCTCTGCAGTAACATTCAGTTTATTTATTTATTTATTGGGATGCAGTGTGGAATATGTCCTTCTGGCTCTTCGAGCTTCACCTCCCAACAACCCCCAATTTAACCCTAACCTAATCACAGGACAATTTACAATGATCAATTAACCTACCAGCCAGTGTGTCTTTGGACTGTGGGAGAAAACCAGAGCACCTGGAGGAAACCTACACAGTTACTAAACGAACGTACAAACTCCTTACAGACAGCATTGGGATTTGAACCCAGGTCGCTGGTCCTGTAAAGCGTGGTGTTAACCACAACACTAATTAAAATGAATTAAAGTGATGTTAGGTGATGTAAATCAATATTACTTATCAAAATCTGGCCCAAAAATTCTTCATTTAATAAGCTACAAAATAGTTTTGCCATTGTGTTCTCAGTTTTGCCACAAAATGGTAGAGAGAGGTTAAGCAGTTTCCCATTAGTCTTGGAGATGTGTTGTGATATTGCTGAGAAAAGAGATGGAGTGATAATGAATCCTTGTTTGACTACATACTGCACAGGAATTCATTTTGTTATGGACCCATCACTTATATTCACTGCTTGCATACCATCACGTAGCAACTGATGAATAGACAAATTACTGTGCAAAGCCAGTTTTGGGAAGAATTCACCATAATCCTTCTCAGTTGACAGAGTAAACGACATTTGTGAAGTGACGGAGGGACATGGTTGATGCAGTTCTCCGCATTTTTCTTGGTGTTGTCATATAGTGAAGATTATTTTCACAGAATATCTGGATGGATTGATTACCTACTGAAAGCAGTTCTTTGGCGACTAAGATGAAGCACCTGAGGAGCACTCTGGGCAATGTCTTCCCCTGTAGCAGTCGAAAGGAAAACTCCCTGTAGTTACAGCATTCAAAGGTGCTTACCTTCTGAAAGATAGCCATATGAATGGTGTCTTATATATCCTCTAAAGGTTTCAAAGGTACATTTAATGTCAGAGAAATGTATACAATGTACATCCTGAAATGCTTTTTCTTCGCAACCATTCACAAAAACAGAGGAATGCCCCTGAATGGCAGTTAAATGGCCAGGTCAGGTCTTCAAAAGAACTCTGAAAGGGAAAAATAGAGATATTAAAGATGAAAATAGAATTGTTTCTGCAGATGCAAGCAAAGGAGTCGCCGTTAGGCGCCATTAACCCTCCTAAGCTCTAGCGTGTCCTCCTCCTCCCATACTAGTGAGAAGAGCCTATGAGTTTGGACTAAAGTTCTTCCACATTAAATTTTGGAGTTTGCTTCCTTCAGAATTGGGTTATCTCTCAGCTGGCATGTAGGCTTTTCAATCCTTTGTTTCTCGGGGGTAGTGACAAGACTGAACCACAATGGGCCAAACTACAACAGGCTCTAGGGAAATGAAATTTATGCATGTGTTATTCCAATTCTGGATAAAGACTCTGAACGTTGCATTCAGAGCCGTGCATGTTGGAATTATCATTCCTTGTTTCCACTGCTAAATAATGAATTTACCAAAGAGCATGAGGGGAATGTGATGAACTGATTATTAAAGAAGCAGAAATGGAAAAAAGAGAGTGGGCTCAAATTACTGAAATGTGATAGATTCCAAATGAGCAGCTATGGAATAGACAGATTTCTGTGCAATAGCGCATTGGGGAGGAGTGTACATTGCAGCAGGAACAGAAGTTTGCCGCTGCATCTCAACTCAGCCTCTCTATTTCTCACTTATAGAACAATCATATTTTCTCCAGCTAATGCACTTAAACCTCTTCTCTTTCTTCTTTTTTAAAATGACCTTGGAATTATACATTTATTCAGACACAGCTCCAGCCATATTGTAAAGTTACTTTGTTTTAAAACGCAAAGAAATTTTGGAATTGTTATTAGGCCAGTTTATCATTCTATCATTTCTATAATTCCAAATCAGGAAGATAATTGCCTGATGTTCTGCTCTGTAACCCAGGACACAAAGTTACCTCTCCTTCCTAAATATGCTACACTTGCCTTCTGTCATACCCCAAATTACTCCTTTACTTCATACCAAAATATTATTTCCTGAAAGAAATCTAATTTGCATTTGAATGAATCAGCACTTACTATTCCCACTATCTCCATGGGGAGCCTGTTCCATAGTTTTACCACTCCCTCACAGAAATATTGATCCCACAGTTTAGCACTGAATTTACTCCCCTTCAAGTGAGGCTGTAATCTTTGGTCCTACTGTTCTGGACAAAATGAAACAGCTTGTCATTGGCCTACATCACAAAGTCCCTTTAGCATTCTGAAAGCAGTAATCATATAACCACTCAACCTTCTCTCTTCAAGTGAGAACATGCCCTATTTACATAATTACCCTCATAATCCAATCTGTCTATCTCCTTAGTTATTCTGGCTGCACTCTTTTGTATCCTTTCAATAGCGACAATAGCTTTCCTGTACTGTGGCAAATGAAACTGTACATTTTATTCTAAGTGCAGAGACACCAATGATTTATAAAGCTGGAGGATTACCTCACAATTTCCAATATTTACCTTTTAATATTTTATAGACTTGTATTTGCTTTACTTACTATCAGAAAGCATTGTTGTGATAGATTCAATTAATTGCATTAGGATCCTTAGATTGTTCATTTTCAATGTACATTATTTTCTTTCTATTTAAGTAACAAGAAAACAGTTTGTCCCCATGTGAAGCACATTGCATTTCCTTTTATTGCATTTCTTCTGCCTGTCTGTCTAACTCACATTTATTCAAATCTTCCAGCAACTTAAACCTGTTCACCCTTTTAGAATACCAGCATCGTCGGATTGATTTGCTTGCATTTTGTCCACAACATCATTATTTCTCAAAATATAAATTTCCTAAGACAGATGGAATTCCCTCTTTCTCCAGTTTCTGTGTTTTGTCAACCAATTACGTATCTATAGTAGAATATTCTTGCTAGCCCAGCTTTCCTTCTGCACTCACCTTTTTATTTAATGTACTGTTGAAAACCAGCGAAGAATGTTTCTTCTGAGGTTCAACATACTATTGAATTATACAGCAGGGCATAGATATTTTGTGTTGTTGTGTTGTCTTGCCTTATCTAGGATGGAAAAAGGATTGCTACAGTTGTCCAAAATCTCCTTGGCCAAAAACTTAAAATAATTAGGTTATCATTAATAATTAGGTTGTCATTATTTTTATAATTTTGACTTTGTGTAATTATGTATAATTTATATTAATTTAATTTTATGCCAATTCATGTTGGTCATGCTTATAATACACTGTGCTGCAGCAAAAAAGCTCATTGGCATGGCATTTATACCCTTGGCATATATGTCCATGACGATAAACTTGAACTTGATTGGATTTCCTGCTTTTGATCACCATTCATTAATTCCTCCCAAAAATATAAGTTTGCTTGCATGTGCATCATAGAATAGGTTGTTCTGCATCATCCTCCTCTCTAAAACATGGGTCTTCCAGTGTACTGATATGTTGATAAGAAAATACAGCTGACTAAACATTCTAGGGTGCAGGTTGACTTGCTGAAGGACCCACTGAAGCGTTATCTATGGTCCACTGGACTCTGAGTGGCTGGTCCTGTGTCAAATAATCTTGAACATCTCTTGGGTGTACATTTAATGGAGAAAATGTGAGTGGCATCAGTGCATTGTAGTACAATATGTCGGTCTGATGATATAATGAATGTTCAGAAAGGCATGCACCAGTTGCATTTCCATTCCCTGCATGTCCAGTGGATTTCAGTTAATTGAGCCGTCGGTTAATCAGGGCAGCTGCTTATTTGGGAAAAACTCTTAAAGAACAAAAACTAATCAAGAAAATTGCTTCGTTTATTTGGGATGTTATGTCACTTAACTGGGGCAGAAGACTGTTGCCGAACTGGTTCCAATTAGTGTCGCTCGTGTGCACTTTTGTGGCCATTAGACACTACACTGTGCTTAGAGTGATCATTTTTTAAAAATCAGTTGTGTGTGTCTGTGTTCAAAAAGCAGTGAATTTTATCACTGATACTTGGTGAGAAATGAGCAGAAAGACAATTCAGAACTGTTTTGCTCACTGTGGTTTCAAGCACTCAAGCTTGGAGATGCCAGAAATGGCTGGGAATTAAAATGAAATGATTTCACTACTAATTTCACAACAAATTAGGACCTAAGAAGAATTTGAAGGTATCAACAATCATCTTGAATGTTACAATGAAAATGAAGATTTTCAGGATGCAATCGTCGATACCATTGCAGGAAGGCAGTCCATTACCTACACTAGGTGTCTGAACTGATTTTATTAATTTGCAGTCAATCAATAGAACATGGCAATGTACACTGGATGAATTCCTCTGTCAATAACCATTAGAGCTAGTACATAGTTTTATAGTACTGTAGTACTATTGCTAGTATTCTAATGTGTTTCCTAATTACAAGTCACTGAATATTTCTTATGATTAAACATAACTATCAATGCCAACAACATGTTGTTAGTTCTATATGAAAATCATTTTAAAATATTAAATTCATATGTTAGACAGACAAATGCAAGCAATGAAGTCAGCTTAAATAAACAAGTAAAATCTATAACTGAATATATCCGGAAATATTTTGGGACAAAAGCATCTTCTCAGAAACTACAGATGGAGTAAACATTGTGGCCTGTCATTTTGAAACATAGAACATGGAGAAGTACAGCATTGTGCAGGCCTTTTAGCCCATGATGTTGTTCCAATCTTCTAACCTACACCAAGAACAACCTAACCCTTCTCTCTCCCATATTCCTCCATTTATTTTCATCCATGTATCTATTTTAGAGTCCCTTATTTGTTGCTAATGTATCTGCCTCCACTACCACCCCTGGCAGCCTGTCTCACACACCCATAACTTTCTGTGTGAAAACTATCGCTGACACCCAATCGGTTTAAAATTATGACCCTGGAAAAAAATACCCTCTAGCTGATTCTACTCTACCTATGCCTCTTAATATCTTATACACCTCTAGCAAGTCACCTATCATCTTCCTTCACACCAAAGAGAATAGCCTGAGCTGTCTCAACCTGTCCTCATAAGACATAATCTCTAGCCTAGGCAGCATCCTGGAGAATCTCTTCTGCACCCTCTCTAATGCTTCTACATTCCTCCTATAATGAGGCCACCATAACATCCTCATCTAAGTGATTCATAAAAATCACAAAGAGCAGGGGTATCAGACAGATCCATGCACTGGTCAATGACCTCCAGGCAGAATACACTCCAGCTACAACTATGCTCTGTCTTTTATGGGCATGGCAATTCTGAACATACGCAGCAAAGTTTCCATGGATCCTATGCCTCCTGACTTTCTGAATGAGCTCAACACAGAAAACCTTGTCCATCTACACCACATCCTCTGCTCCACCTTCATTAATTTGCAGTGTCACTCCCTCAAAGAAGTCACTCAGGCTTGGGAAGCACAGCTTGTCCCTCACAAAGCCATGCTGACTATCCCTATTCAGTCTATACTTCTCCAAATGCTCCAAAAAAAAACTATGCCTCTAAGAGTTCTCTCCTACCGTTTGCCCACCACTGACATAAAACTCACTCGTCTATAATTCCCAAGGTTATCCCTAATACTTTTCTTAAACAAATGAATAAGATTTGCCATGCTCCAGTCTTCTGATACTACTCCTGTGGCCAGTCAGGTTGCAAAGACCGCTACCAAAGGCACAGTAATCTCTTCCCTCGCTTCATGTGGTAACGTGGGTTATATCCCATCAGGCCCATTCTACGCTGTCCTCACATTTGTGAAGATCCCTCTTACTGGTGCAAACTGAAGCAAAGTATTCACTAGAGACCTCCCCTACCTCCTTTTATTCCAAGCACCTTCCCAGGAAAAGATGCCAATGATCTACATACTGAAACCCTGCCCCCTGCATCAATTCATCAACTGAACAGTCAACTGCCAGATCATCCTGTTCCTACCCTCATTGGCGCACGGCACAAGAAGCAATCCAGAAAATGCTACCTTTGAGATGCTACTTTTCAGCTTCCTACCCAGCTCTCTCAATTCTCCCTTCAGGACCTCATCTCTTTTCCTACCCATGTTATTGGTGCCGATATGTCCAACGGCTTCTGGTTGATCACCTTCCCCATTAAGAAGGCCATGGACGCTATCTGAGATGCCCCTGACCCTGGCACCACATCTACAAAATCTCCTGTCTGTCCCCCTAACTGATGAATCCACTATCACCACTGCACTCCTCTTCTGCTCCTTCTCTGGAGAGTGACAGAGCCAGAATTCAGTGTCAGAGACCTGGTCATTGTGGCTTCCCCCACCCCACCCCACCAACAGTATCCACACCAATATACCTGCTGTTGAGGAGAACCACCACAGGGGTACTCTGCACTACCTGGTGTTCCCTTCTCCCCTCTTGACAGCCACCCAGTTACCTACCCCTGCAACTCAAGTGTAACTACCTCCTTATAGCTCCTATCTATCACCTCCTCATTCTCCTGAATAGGCCAAAAGCCTCCCAGCTCCTGCTCCAGCTCTCTAACACGGTCAGCATGGAGCTGCTTCCAGATACACTTCTCACAGATGTAGCAATCAGAAATGTGAACAACCGTCACCGGAAAAGCAGCAATTATACACTACGCTCCCCACATCAGTCCAATTCCATTAGCGGGGTTTCAGCAGTCTGATTGCAGCTGCAAAATGAGAAGCACTAAATGAGCTCTGTCATTAAAGTGGATCTCCACTGATCCTCACAAGGCTTCTCTGGGAGGTGCTTCCTTTTGATTGTGTTCTGCTCATCAATTCTTTGCAGTTAATTCTGTCATTCTTGCACTGAGGAAAGTACAGAGAAGATTCACCAGGATGTTGACTGGATTGTAGGACATTAGTGATAGGGAGAGATCCGATCAGCTGGATTTTCCCTACAGGAGACTGAGAGGTAACCTACATAACATGCTGGAGGAACTCAGCAGATTAACCTTATAGGGGCATATAAAAGAAACAAGGCATAAATAGGTCAGATAGGCAGAATCTTTGTTTTTCCTTGGAAGGGGCAACAAAAACAAGAGGGCAAATAAGAGAAAATCTGCGGATGCTGAAAATCCGAGCATCACACACAAAATGCTGGAGGAACTCAGCAGGCCAGGCATCATCTTTGGAAAAAAGTGCAGTCGATGTTTCAGGCCGAGACCCTTCAGTAGGAAAACAAGAGGGCATAAGTTTAAGGTGAAAGGAGGGGTTTTTGAAGGGGATTCGAGTGGAGAGTTATTTGTTTACACAAGGAGTGGTTGATACTTGGAATTTGTTGCTAGGAGTGGAGGAGCCAGATACGTTAAAAATAATTTAGACAAGCTCTTAAATAGGCAAGACATTAATGGATGCAGCCCTAATGTGAGGAAATGGAACCAGTGTTGATGGGCAAACATGGTGGGCACAAGGCCCATTTCTCTGTGCTCTATGACTCTGACATCCACAATCATGAGCTGAGATCTTGTTGAGTCCTCTGCTGTTATTGTTATACGTCAGAGTGTTCACTCAACCCTATTTCCTGTCACTCTACACTATACACAATAGAACAAGTGGAGCTCATCAGATGATAACCTAACAGCTAACTTATGAGCCAAGGAGCAAATTTGTGAAACGCTGCTGTGTCAGTGTAGTTCAAAGGATGAAACTCAGTTAGACCTGTCACCAAGCTATAGTGGTTACAAGAGCATCGGGTCAAAGACTGGGTATCCTGCAGCAAGAGATTCACTCCCTGGCACCCCGAAGCCTTTGTAGGAATGTGACGAATCCTCGTTACTTACATGGATGGCTTCACTCCCAACAACACTCAGAAGCTTTAATACTAACCAGGTCAAGACAGCCTGCTTCATTGGCATCCGTCCAACCACCCTGGACAAGGTTTCCTCCACCAGCACACTCTGGGTGCAGTGCCTGTGATCTATCAAATGCACTGCATTCGCTCTTTTGAAGCACTCAGTGCCTCCTCCCTAAACTGTGATCCCTATTGCAAATGTCACTCCACTCCGCAGGAAGGGCAGAGGACAAAAGACAAGAAGTAACGGAACAGAAGCCTGGCTTCAGAAGATGGTGGAGCCCATTATTAAGGATAAGGTTTCGGGATACTTGGAGATGCTTGTCAAAATAGGACAAAGCCAGCATGGTTTCCTTAAGGGGAATTTTTGCATGAACAAATCTGCTGAAACTCTTGGAGGAAATAACAAGGAGGATAGACAAAGGAGAGTCAGTGGATGTTGTTTCCTTGACAAGTTGCCACACATGAGGCTGCTTAACAAAACAAGAGCCCATGGTATTACTAACATGGATAAAAGATTGGCTAACAGGCAGGAAGCAATGAGTGGGGATGAAGGGGGTCATTTCTGGTTGGCTGCTGGTGTCTAGTGCAGTTCTGTAAGGTTTTTTTGTTGAGACCTCTGCGTTTCACTTTACATGTCCGTGATTGGCTGATGGAATCGATGGCTTTGTGACCAAGTTTGCAGACAAATCAAAAGTAGTGTTGAGGAAGCAGGGAGTCTGCAGGAGGGCTTGAACAGATTAGGAGAATTGGCAAAGAAGTGGCAGATGGAATGCAGCATAGGGAAGTGTATGATCATGCAGCTTGGTAGAAGGAATAAAGGTGTAGACTGTTTTCTCAACGGGGAGAAAATTCAGAAATCAGAGGTGCAAAGGAAGTTGCAAGTCTCCATGCAGGATTCCCTCAATGTTAACTTGCAGGTTGAGTCAGTAAGGAAGGCAAATGCAATGTTAGCATTCATTCTGAGAGGACTAGGATATAAATGCAAGGATGTAATGCTCAGGCCTTATAAGACATTGGTCAGACTGCCGTTGGAGTACTGTGAGCAGTTTTGGGCCTCTTATCTAAGAAAGAGATAAGGCCTCTTTCTGGCATTTTAGAGGGTCCAGAAGAGGTTCGCGAGAACGATTCCAGGAATGAAAGAGTTAATGTATGAGGAGCATTTGATGGTTCTGGGCCTGAACTTACTGAAGTTTAGAAGAAAGAGAGAGGTATCACTGAAACCTATTGAATATTGAAAGCACAAAATGCTGGCAGAAATCAGCAGGCCAGACAGCATCTATGGGAGGAGGTAATAGCGACGTTTTGGGCCGAAACACTTGGGTTTCAGCCCGAAACGTCGTCACTACCTCCTCCCATAGATGCTGTCTGGCCTGCTGAGTTCTGCCAGCATTTTGTGTTTGTATTTATTTCCAGCATCTGCAGATTCACTCATGTTGCCTTTGAATATTGAAAGGCCTAGATAGAGTGGACATGGAGATGTTTCCTTTAGGGGGTGAGTCTCGGACCAGAGGGTAAGCCTCAGAATACAAGAATGTCCCTTTAAAACAGGTTGAGTGAACTCGGCCTTTTCCCCTTGGAGTGACGGAGGATGAGAGGTGACCTGATAGAGGTGTATAAGATGATGAGAGGCATTGATCATGTGGATAGTCAGAGGCTTTTTCCTAGGGATGAAATGGTTGCCGCAAGAGGACACAGGTTTAAGGTGCTGGGGAGTAGATACAGAGGAGGTGTCAGGGTTAAGTATTTTACGCAGAGAGTGTTGAGTGCATGGAATGGGCTGCTGGCATTGGTGGTGGAGGCAGATACGATACGGTTTTTAAAGAGACTTTTGAATAGGTACATGGAGCTTAGAAAAATAGAGGGCTATGGGTAAGCCTAGTAATTTCTAAGGTAGGGACATGTTCGGCACAACTTTGTGGGCCGAAGGGCCTGTGTTGTGCTGTAGGTTTTCTATGTTTCTATGTAGAACAGAGATGAGGAAGAATTTATTTAGCCAAAGATAAATCTGTGGAATTCATTGCCACAGACTGCCGTGGAGGCCGTCACTGGGTATATTTGAAATGGAGGTTGATAGGTTCTTGATTAGTAAAGGTGTCAAAGGTTATGGGGAGAAGGCAGGAGAATGAGGTTGAGAGGAATAATAAATCAGCCATGATGAAATGCAGATACAAACAAGAGAAAACCTACAGATGCTGGAAATCCAAGCAGCACACTCTGAACGCTGGAGGAGCTCAGCAGGCCAGGCAGCATCTATGAAAAAGAGTGCAGTCGACTTTTCAAGTCGAGACCCTTCAGCAGGAGTGAGGATAGTCTTGATGGGTCAAATGGCCCAATTTTGCTCCTATGTCTTGTGGTCTTATGGTCTTATCGTCAAGCAGGATGAGGGCACTGAGCACACAGGAACACCAGCAACTATAGGTTTCCTTCTAAGTCAATCACCATACTATCTTAGAAATATATTGCCATTCCTTTATCATTGCTGCATTCAAATCATAACATAGTTTAAAATCTGCCTTTATGATCCAGAATGTGCAATGCCACCAAATTTTCTCTTTTGATGAGCAGAAAGCAAAACTGAAATTACCTTCCTAAACTTTCATGTAATAAGCTCCTCTAAAGCTCTTTCTATATAATTGCAGAATTTCAGAATAAAATCTCTTTACATCTTACATGGAACAAATTGTGATTTATGTCAGAGAGATTCCAATGATTCCAATCGCAGTGTTAACACTTCTGTTTTGATCGATTTCCTTGCAATATAAATTGAAAGACATCAGAGGTGGTTCTATACAACACAAGGTGAAATAAATTTAAATAATTGCTTTATCCTGTAACTGAGACTTTTGAAATATGCTTTTCAGAATTAAACGTATGAATTACATAGGATATTTAACTGTCCTTAAGTTTTTACTAGTTTTATGATGATGTAATAAAAAATCTTAAAGAAAGTCCCTTCAAATGATTGCATCATGTCTGCGCTGCCCACTTTTTCATAAATAATAATTTATTTTTAAGTTGTGAGGAAATACAGAGAAAAACCATCAAATGATGAAGGCAGTTTCCCTGTTTCTCTTTGTCATATCTCTAAAGCAGCACCTTTTATTCAACAGAACTCCCCATTGTGCAACATCAGAGCAATATTGTAGGCAGGTCAGGTGTGGAGATATTGGCACAAATGACCAGAAACTTGGGAAGTTTTAGGAAATGTCTTAACAGGAATAAAATTTAAGATGAGATGTCAGAGGGATTTTGGTAAGGAATTCCAGAGCTGAGGCCTTGGAATTTGGAGCCATGGCCAACAATGGCATAGCAATTACATTTGATGACGTTCAAGAAGTGGAGCTGGATGCCCAAAAGCTGGAAATACTCAGTAAAAGATGAGGTATCTGTGGAGAGAAAGTGTGACACAACAGAAATAGGAAGCAGAGAGACCATGGAGAGCTTTGAAAGTACGAATTTTTTTGATAATTGAGTCTTTGCTTTACTAGAAGCCATTAGGAACCAGCAGGTACAGCAGTGCCAGGAGAATGGACAGCGCATTAGGACCTGGCAGCAGTGTTCTAGGTGACCTCAATTTTATGGAGGAGGCAAGCCAGGAAGAAAAGGAAATTTTACAGCTGTGGAGAAGTAGGCTGAGTGAAGTGAATAAGGAGCTAATATTATTCTTAATTTTTTTCTGTATAAGGCATATGCCAAGTAGAAGTATTGATGCTGAGTATTGATGCAACTCATCAGGCGAACCTTAGGATTCAAGTTATATATTAATTGGTTTTGGTCCTAAATGTTGCTAAGGGCGAAAGTGGGAAGAAGTAAATATATTAAAAATAGGCTGAACTGAACTGTTGCTATGGTAACAATACATGCACAGTACAATCAAAGAAACTCGAGATAGAGCAAACCTGCTGCACACACATTCAAATCTGTTCAGAAATTCAAACATTGTTTTCACAGGTTTGAGACACTCAAAGTGAAATCATGGTTTTGGGGAGAAAACGATTTCCTATTTATTATATTTGTGAAATTCTTCCAAGGCTTCATAAGTATCATGAAATAGTTGGAGCATATTAAATTTTTCATTTCTTTTTCTGGTCATTTAAAATTGGAAGTGTAGTTGAAAATCAGAAATGGCTGATTACAGAGCAGATTTAAATACATACTGGCATTCTGAAGTAAGATACTTAGCTGCTTCTGCACTGTGCTTGATGGCAAGCCACTGTTGATTAGAAACATGTCGAGTGCAGACAAGGATTCTGCTAGGAACCTCTGCGGCTAGAATGGAAACTCGTGTGGTTTCAGTTTGGATTTGACAAGGGTGAAAACACAATTCAAATAATTTTCATTCCATTGTGCAGGGTGTCATAGAAGACATGTCAATAGGAATTAAAGAAGTTCCTGTGCCATTACAATATTCAATCACAGGTTACATTGAACATTCAGAAATGATGGATCCGGCATAAAAAACAGTGCACACAGCGAAGAATTTAATTCCATAATTAAAATACAACTAACTTGCTTTAACTATCCTAGTTAACTGATACTTACTTCTCTTCCCAACACTATTCCTATTTTATATCCTTGTCAATATTGACAATTCACTCTAATTTAACAGCGATAAAATTGAACCCTCACCCTTACATCTCCCAATCCATTCTTCCTTTTTTCGCTCTGTTCCCTTTCTCTGGTTGTCTCCTTTGTCCCCATTTCCTACCTATTCCAGAGCTTTCCTACCTATTCCAGGACTTTTCTACCAAAGCAGATAATTTTAATCCTGCCCTTCTCAGTTTAAATCATGCAATTTACCATTCCTGTCCTGCTTCCAAAAGCCATTGCAGTGGAAGTGAATTTAATTGAATAAATGATAATCAATTACAAGTCATGATTTGAAAAATACTAATGTAAACAAACCAATCTGCAAAGTATGTTAAATATAACATGAATCTTTTTAGCTTTAGATACAGTTGAATGCCCCTTATTCAAGATGCTTGGGGCTGTAAGTATTTTGAATTCCAGATTATCTCAGATTTTAGACCATAAAATGAGATAGCTTGGGATCACCATCATTTCTGACTCTAAATTTATGTGACACCAGTAAGCAGTCTTTGTCTTACACTTGTTCATCACATATATGTACTTAACAGTAAATATTATTGCATACCACTAATATAATGAAAGCATAATATGTGCAGGGTAACAAAACCAACACGGCAGCATTGGGAGAATACTCAAATCAGATGTTGAACAGCAACAAACAACAGCAAGCTTTCAGTTTCCACCTACGATACCGAGTTTTGA